>NC_138227.1:20841711-21154661 GCF_964197995.2 Scardinius erythrophthalmus
CTCTGAGAACTCATTTTTCTAGACATTTAATAATGACCTTTACCCAATTGGTCACAGTAGTTTTTAGTGGATGTAAGTCACTTCCCATAAAATTCACAAGAGTTTCCACAAGTGTAATTAATCACTTTTAACATGTTTCACTAACATTTGACAAGAAAGTGTCTTAGTTATTTTTATCTTAAAGTCCCCCTGTAGTCAATAATGTTATACCTTTGAATATGCAAATTAGCCCCGTCTCCACTCAATCCAAGCGGCAACATTCTAATCTGAAAAATGAAGCCTACCCGGAAGTGCGAAAAACTGCAATACATCGAAAAGCCGCTAGGGGAAGGTCCCAAAAGGGAGCAAATGTCCATAGACCCCATGTTAAAATGTCTGTTTTCACAGCATAAATTCATGTTTTTACAGGTTGGTCCCATGGACTTTTATTGTATTTTTCGATAGCTTCCGAGTGCCTGACAACTGTGAGAGGGGTGAATTTTTTTCTAACTCATTAGTTTAGATCGTATTTAGATATAAAATGTATGACAAATAAGGGCGTGGTTAACTTTGATTGACAGCTTGATTGACAGCTGATAACGAGCATAGGCTGCGCCAAGGAAAATGAAAACATAAGAAGCGCCATTTTTTAACACAGTTGAAATATAATACTGTTTCTGTATCATGAAATGTAGTTTTAAGAGTTTTTCAGGCGAGAATGTAGTTGTTTAAAGCTCAAATCTGTGGTTTATTTAAAGATTTATGAAAATTGTATCCAGTTTTTAGATCCAGACGATCAGAGGACGCTCGGCGCATGTACCCCGCCTGGAACAGCCTTTCCTCGGCTAGTCGTTCTGACGTTTGCCGCTGACTCTGGCGTCTCTGTAGTGGTTAAACATGAGATATAATTCGTCTTGTGTATATCTAATGGGCGATTTTTGGTCTCGTGAATCTATAATTTGTTCCCTGGGCAATCGTTTTGGCTGAGGGGAAGTTTTATAACTTTATAAGCTATTTAACTTTACCGTTGTATGGTTAGACTAGAGCGCTGGCTTTGTATGTTTGACTGAATTGTTTGCTTTATTTGTATAGCTTCTTGTACCTTTTACTTATACTTTTATAATGGCTAATATTGATAAAACTGAAATTTAACAAAAAGAGACTGGGTTGAGTTTTGTCATTTTAAATTTTAATACAATGAAGATGATCTGTAATGTTGTTTACTGCAAAATCTGTTGTTTAGTACAAATGCACATGTTGCCTGGACCATATTAAAATGTTTAATATTTTTATATTATATTTAAACGAAAAGAGGCAGGGTTGTGTTTTATATTTTGTTTTTTTATAAATAGGCAAACGTTATATGCAGTGAATATAATCAATACGCGTTGGCCTGAACCACATTTGTGTGGCTATAATGTTTAAGATTTCTTTAAATGAAAACGAAAAGAGTTAGTATGGTGTTTTATAACATATTTCGTTGCCTAAAATATACACAGAGATAACCGGAGTAGCAGAGCGAGCTGAGAGACGTGCGCTGCGTCCTTTACCCATATATGGATTGGCCAGAAGGTGGGCGAGGTAAGGATTTCCCAAGATTTTCCAAGATGGCGCCGCCCATACCCCCCATAAACGGCTTCAAAACCGTTCTTCAGAAAGTCTATGGGTGACGTCACAGACGCTTTGTCCATATTTTTTACAGTCTATGACACAATCCCACCAGCTCAGAGATCCACTTGGTTAACTCAACTGAAGTAAATGCTACACAATGGCAGGTGAAAATACTGGCTTCATACAGCCATATGTTTGAACCAGAAACTGATTCAGAAGAAGAAGTGGAAGAGTAAATTATACAGGCTCGACTACAAGTCGATTTATCAGACTGGTAATGCGTTTTATGTATCGCTCTCTACAACGTTGGTCAGAAAACAGTAATTAATATGATTAGTCTTTTGCTTGACTGCGTTATCAAACAGCTAACAATGTGTTGGTAATGTTACACAAACCATGTTCCCGTTCACCATCTCATAGTCAGACAGCTGCCTTCTAACAATCAGCAGAAGCGCTTTAAACAACATAGAACGTCAGTGGAGAAAGGCATACAGTTCATCATAACATATACATCACATACATAATTCACCCGCTATTGCTAAATGTACCCATTTTTCATATCAACAGAAAAATATACCGGGATAACCTGCTTCTCTAGAGACCTCACTGCTTCGCAGCATAGTTAAATATGCTAAAGTCCGCCCGCATGTTGAAGTGATTGGTAACAACATATTTGTTAGAACAGGGAATGGGCGATTTCAAACCGTGTTTTTGAGACTGTCTTTGGTAAACTGCAGTTTTAAGGAGAAAATACTCAGCGATGGTGTTGACTGATGAATTTGCACATGGTTAAATTATATTAAAAACACCACATATACATATAAACAATATTAAAAACTTGTTTTACACCAAATGGGGTCTTTAATTTGGAAAAGTGTATATCTACTGTTTTACCCTATAAAGTCTAACAAAATGTCTTTGGTGGAAGATTTTGCTTGAAAAGTGTGCTTGTGCTATTAAATAAATAACACTTATTTAGATATTTTGTTACATAGTTCAATAACATTCATACATTGTTAATTGTTTAATATTTATTTAATGGCTTAAAGGGTCATTTCACCCATTTGAACATTGTTTTTTATTTAAAGTGGGTCATATATGTAGTCGAAATGTAAAATAATTTTTGAATTTGGTGCCTTCGTGACCGAGAAAAGACAAAAAATAACTTCAGAACGCATTTGTATGAAAGACAACAACTCCCACAATGCACCACATTGCACAGCTCTGCAAGCCACTCCCACTAATCCAGAAAGCGCATATCTGCCAAGGGTGCAGGGATTTGTATTATTTTGAAGTACCCCCGGACGCCGCCATTGGCTAACGGAACCCCACCTGCAGTTAGCATCCCATTGACTCCCATTCATTTTGGCGTCACTTTGACAGCGAATAACTTCACATCTGAGGCGTTTAAAGACTCCATTTGTCCATTATTTAATTCTAAAGAAACACGAAAATGTATAAAAGGCTCCATTACCTTGTATCTTACGTTATGGCCCTGTAGAAGCAGTTTTTGTAAAAGTAAGCTAACGATTGCGTCACAGCCACGCGACTCTCTGTCGCACAGTAGAGAATTACCGTATGGACAGGAGGAGAAGCTCGCGGGCAATCGGGAGGACGTCGAGGCAAAATGACAAAGTAATTAATCAGAACACCTACAAAAAGTTTCTCCTGCTCCAAGATCATGGACAGCTCCTACTCACGCTCTCCGTCTCTGCGAGTTTCGGAAGGTAATGATTCAGATTGATCTTGGCACAGCTACTAGAAGACAGACGGTTTGCTCACGTCACATCTACGTCGTCGAGCTCAGTTTGAGTCTGCGCAGTACGCTGGACCCCCAGGAAGTAAGATTTTCTAATTGGCTTCACTTTGTCTCTGTTGAATCCAATGGGGTCGCTGTGTCCATTTCTTTTACTGTCTATGATATCTGCCTATAAGAGAAATCACTCTTCCGTCTACAAGGCTAGCTACTACCAGAGCTTGAAATTCATTTCACATTCACACAAAATGTCTAGTTAGTTGGCGAACTCATATAGTGCATTACTCCTCGTTTGTATTTCTTTCGAAAAGGTGAATTATTGCATGGTACCTGGATGTTCAGTCAGAACATAAATGCGGTGCGAAACTAGGATAGTTCTCAACACAAACGTCCGTGTCCTCGTCTGATTCAGAGATTTCGTCCAGGAGAAATTGTCATCGTTGAAATTCTTTGCCGCAGACGGACTCTATCTCTGTGTTCGTAGCGGTTCGTAGCTGCATAGTGAGATCACCGGCGCCACCAGTCCGCCCTAACTCGAGCCAGTCCGGGCTCCTCGTCCGCGGCAGGCAGGTCTTCTGCCTCGGCTGCTCTTCGCTATAATGCGGCTTGTAAAGGTAGCCACAAACACCTGATTCAAGCATCAGACTTCCGAAATCCTCTTCTTCTATATCATATTGAGCACTCTCCTCCGCTATTGTCATAACTGTACATCTGTCTCCACAGCGCCTGTTAGCTTAGCTTCAAACAAGATGGAGGATATTGCTTTCAGTTTCAGAGAGTAAAGTCCCACCCACTGATCTGTAATAGGTCTGTAGCGTGAGCGCGCCCCACCCTGGGAAAGATGAGAAACTAGTGTCTGTAGTCTTAACAGAAATCCCCCCCTCTAACACTTCCTCCTACAATGACGCAAAATGACGATTTTTGCGTCATTGTAGGAGGAAGTGTAAGAGGTAAATAACAGATTTCTCCCGTCTTAGGGGAAAATGAGAGAGTGTTGCATGACCATTCAATAGTATGACTGGGTTTCTAACAATGCAAAGCTTAATGCAAATGGGTGTTGTGTCCCTTTAAAAAGAAGCCATGAGCTATTTAGCTGTTAATATGTTCAGTGCATAATACAGCAATCACACTAAATGCCGAGGCCTTTTTATTACTGATATGTTTCATGCACACAAGGTTACAGGGCTACCATGGTATTAAAGGCATAGTTCACTTTGAAATTAAATTTTGGTATGTTTTAGCTTACCTCAAGGGCATCCAAGATGTAGGTGTCTTTTTTTCCGCAGTAGTTTAAATTTAGAAATTTTTAGGTCAAACCGTTCTTGTCTGTCAGTCATATAATGCAGGTCTATGGTCACGGTCTCAAAGAGCATGCACAGAGTCCAAATTAAAACAATTCCCCATTCCCCATCGTAAGTACACATTGATGGCCTAAGACACGAAACGAGCGGTTTGTGTGAGAAAACGAACAGTATTTATATAGTTTTTAGCTCTTATACACAGCCACGTCCAAGTGATCGGAGGGCGCTCGCGCATCCTGGTGTGTGACGTGTACGCAGACTGATGCATAGATATATACACTAGATGTCGCCTTGGCTACGGCAGTTCATTGGAACGAATGTCTTTAATGCGACATCTAGAGTATATATCTATGCACCAGTCTGCGCACATGTCACACAGCAGTAAGCGCCCGCGCCCTCAGATCACTTGGACGTGGCTGTGTTATAAGAGGTAAAAACAATATAAATACTGTTCGTTTTCTCACACAAACCACTCATTTCGTGTCTTAGGCCATCAATGTGTACTTACGATGGGGAATTGTTTAATTTGGACGATGGGGAATTGTTTAATTTGGACTCTGTGCTTGCTCTTTGAGACCGTGACCATAGACCTGCATTATATGACTGACAGACAAAAACGGTTTGACCTAAAAATATCAAAATTTAAACTACTGCGGAAAAAAAGACACCTACATCTTGGATGCCCTTGAGGTAAGCTAAAACATACCAAAATTTAATTTCAAAGTGAACTATTCCTTTAAGACGTGTTTATATGCACAATTAATTTGTGAATTTCATTCTACTGCACATCATGCCATGCTATTCTGAGTGACCTTGATATAAGGATCCAGCTATTGCATACACCGCATCAGCGATGAATTGAATGGTGGTTCACTTTCATTAATTCATTAATCCTTGAACGTAATGCTTTCTAACATGAAGTGCAAGAATATGCTTGTTTTTGTCTCAGCCAGCATTAAAAGCTATGACTTGAAGAAAAAAACCAGTACAGTATTTTAAATGATAACTCAAAGAAGAAATGAATATCGCTTCAAGTAGAAAGAAACACAATTTCTTTTTTTATGATTCTTTTCAGACCTTGTGTTTTTGATTGTTTCTTTAATGTGTGTGACATGAAAATATGGCAACAAATAATCTCTCTTTAGGTCTCATTCACTAATTGTGTGTAATTTCAGGATAAACCTTTGAACCATCTAAAATCACAACAACCACATTGGTAATTGGTTAAACTGAAATTTTCACACATATCATTAGAAACTTAACTAACTGAGCCTACAATATGTCTTATTTCAGCGGACTATAGCTCGATATGGGACATGTTCTGCATAAAAATAGCTGATCATGTGTGAGTATTTGCAGAGAGTGATGAATGGCTGTACAGAAGAGGTTATGAGGAAAGCCCTTATATGGAAATGGCCTGGGTGTGTATTATGCTAATTGCAAACTGTGGACACGCCCACTGTCATTTAGAATAATCTGGATTCATCATACATTTTGTGTGAACATTTTCTGCATTCAGAAATAAGAACACTTGTACGCAATTATGAATGAATTAGACCCTTTGTCTTTAAAATGCACTAGAGAGCTTGAGAATGAGAAAATTTTACAATCCTCATCCTGTCAGGCTGTCAACGTGCTTGCTAGATTATTTCTACATACATTTCACTTTGAAATTAAACGTGTGCTAACACCTGACTCCGTTACGAAAGTCTTTCAGAAGAGGATCATTACGATGTGTTAAACAGGTGAGATAATGAGAAGTAGAGACGCAAGAGATGGGAAAAGAGGAGAAGATACAGATGGAAAGAGCTAGGGAGAGTGTTTTTGCCATGGCAGAAGCTACTCTGTGAAGAATTGCAAAAAGCCTGGGCTTTAAAGCAGCTGACAAAAGGCCTGTCCCGAACGATTACATGATCTAAATTCTAATCAAACATCATTTACAGCTTGTTTTATTTGGGCCTCTTGAGAGACTGTCCCTCCTGCCTCTTTGCCATGGCAACCAGTGTCTCATTTCAGAAGTGTCATGCCACATTATCATCTGGCTAGCTCACACACTCCGCCTGACAACTTCGCCCACCCTCTCTCTCTTTTCTTTCTTTCTGGCTACCTCCATTTTATTTCTTCCTTTTATCAGCCTATGGTCAAGGTTTTACTACAGTATCTTAACATAATGCATTATATCTCTTTGTTTAGGCCTGTATTTCTGGAAGAAAACATCCAAGAGTGTAAATCACCCTAGTCTTACCGATGTTAAAGGAAGAGTCCACAAAAAAAATTAACATTGTAATTTTTTACTCAACCTCATGTAAAAAGACAAAAACAAAAACAACATTAGAGCCGATTGACTTCCATTGTATGGACAAAAAAACAAGGGACATTTCTCAAAATATCTTCTTTTGTAGGTTTGGAACAACATAAAGGTGAGTAATTTATGATGTTTTTGCTTTAAATAACTTAATAACACCTCACTATAACTATATATATATATATATATATCACACAAGCTATTTAATAAATAAAATGTATCTTAATTCTTTTGTTTGCATGTATATTTACAAAAAAACCTATAAAAAGCCATAATAATAATGACAACTATTCTGCAGTAGTTTAACAGCCACTTTCTTTCTTTATATAACCAATAAATATTCCAAAGGGGCTAATTATGACTCATAACATTAGCATAAAGGCAGTTGGAGAACTACTGCATGATTTTATTGGTCATATGTTACTAATAATCTACTTGCACTAAAAGTAGATTAGGGACACTGATAGAAAAGTAATGTATATCATGCAGGGATGTGTATAATGAGGGACGAACTTGTTTCCCCAATGTGTACGGCGTGTGATTGGTATGATGCACACAGCTGGTGGCTTTTTCCATGCTGCCGCAGTCTGAATCACTCTGCTAATTGTCTAGATGGATTGCCTACATACTGTGCAGCAGCTATACACTCAAACAGACATCATTTTCCAAAGATAGTTGCCATTTAAAGCAAATCAGCCATCTTTTGTGCCGGTCCCATATGCACGCATGCCCCGCTGCAAATGGAAGACGATGGCACACTCAAGACCCCAATAAATGCAGCAATTTAGCGCAAATGCAAACATTCTTAGCACAAAGTCCAATTTCATGAGAAATAAACTGTGGGTGCTACTGATTGCACAGCACATCTGTCCTTAAATCAACTCAATTTAAACGTGACAAAAATAAAGGCATATGGAGACGGTGCAAACCCTGCCAGGGGTGGGCCTCCTGTTCATGTAATTCAGCATGCAATGCAAATTAGAGCCCTTCTTAGAAGAAAAACAAAATCACCGCCCTTGCTTTCTTAAATAACAAGCCTCATCTCGAGCTTGGGCCTGAAGAGAGGGAAAGTAATTTGAGAGGATATTTGCTTACATGTGTATCAGCAATTTGGTGTATTAGGATGCCCCCTCCCTGGACGTGTGCGGGCGCATGTGGAAGTGTGTCTGCATGAGTGGCACCACGCAGGCACACGCGCTGTCATGCCACAGGACGGCTGCTGCCTCGGTAACCGTCCCTCCTCTTCGTACCCCTCCCTCCTCGAACACGGTGGGAATTAGATTCCCATCATCAGAAGCTGCAATTTGCTCAAAACAATGTGAAATCACACGCCGGCGTGTCTGGACAGTCCCGGCTCCCGAGGCGCGCAGCACATATGCAGATTTCTGGATTAATGTCCCCAGCGTGTAGGACGGAGGACAGGGGAAATGAAATGAGGGAGGAATGGATGGAGAGAGGAAAGAGGAAAAGGGGGAATGAACAGGCTAACAGGACCGGAGTCTTTTTCCTATATTTTCGTCCTCTGACTTTACTTGTACGATGCTCAGGGATAGTTAACACAAAAATGTATTTTCTGTCATTATTTACTCACCCTCCTGTCGTTCCAAACCTGTGTGACTGACTTTCTGGTGGGGTACACTAAAGATAATATTTTTTGTCCATAAAATGAAAGCCATTGGGGTCCAAAACGACAATGAACCCCATACACTTTCATAATATGGACACAAATACTAAGACATCCACAGAAGAAAAGTCATTCAGGTTTGGAATGAGATGAGGGTGAGAAAATGTTGAGATAATTTTCATCCCATTAACTGCAAGTCCTTTTTAAATAAGAAATAAAATAATATTCTGGAATAAATAAAAGTTAAAATAAATAGATTTTATTTTTTTTAATTTTCTACTGACACCTACCTTCCGAGACTTCCAACCTCATATGCTGCTATTTTCTATGTATAAAGTTAAAAATAGACATTTTTACACAGTCCTTTTTATGCAGTGATAGTTCATTAGTGATCACATCTGACAAGCTCCTCAATATCCCCAAGAAAAACACCATTATAGTGCCATAAAAGTATTTTTATTAAAAGTAATTTAATAAATGTACGCATTTATAAGGTAAAAAAAAAAATTAGATATTCACTAACTTTTCAAGGATAAAAATTAATGGGCCTTTGAGCATCACATTTACTGTAGTTACTATGTGTGAAATCCAAACATTTATAAATCTGGACGTTGCATGATAAGATCTGCATAGTGGTTTTTAACACTATAACATGATGTTACTGTTGTAACCGTAATTGCATTTATGACAAACGTTATAGTTTCATATTGAATAGTGTGAATCTATTATCTATTAGAACTGTAGCTGATACAAGCTGTTAAGGGCAGCTTTGCTGAGCTATACCGTAAACTAAAAAACTAAAAGGGAGATAAAGAGATATGTCTCACAACAACTGACTTCTTGTTTAAATCAGAAATCCGGTCATCATAATTCGAGGAAAATGGCATTCATCGAGTCAATTCACTAGGACGTTAAAGACAAAATATAATAATATAGACAACTTAATATAGTGGGGGTCTCCTGAGAGGACAGCGAGAGAGTCTCTCAGTATCACAGATGTTTGTGTAGGTTTATGGTGTGGGAGACTGTTCTTGCCTTCCGTTGTTTGTTTGTATACCATGAGGCATGAAGCCGTGGGTATCACGCATTTATGCAGCGGGTATGTGTGTGTGTGTGCACATGTGCACTGGTTCACCCTGGCTAGCACACTGAGGCCTGTGGGGAGTCAGGGCTGTTCCAGGTCCCTGCTGTAATTTTCTGTCAGCCTGGCAGGATTTACCTCGCCTGGGGCAACAGCGGCTGGCTGTGGAGCATGCCACCAATCAAGGATTGAACCTCTCACCTCACTGGCCCTGCGTGTGCACAACACTGCCTCCCATCTTTAATGCGTATGTGTTTGTGAGTGTGCGCATGATCCGAGTGTGTGACGACAATGTAGGAGAAACATTATGTGCATCACCCAAATAATTAATCCATCTTGTTGACAATCTAACATTTAGAGGTTGCATTTTATAAATGTTTAATGGTACATACATGTCCAATGGTGCCGTGTAAGTGGGCGTTTTAATTCATTCTCTATGGGAGCTGAGCAACAGGCATTTGGGGGGGGGTTGCAGGGTTGAAATCAGAGGAAAAACTGTTTTTAAAAAAAGTTGAGAAAAAACAAGTGAGACACAAAATAAGAGCCAAATTGCAGTGAGAACAGTAATATGTCAGAGAGCAGAATTAAGTTATATACGGTCAAGTCACCTTCATTTATATAGCGCTTTTAAGAATATGGATTGTTTCAAAGCAGCTTTACAGTGATAATAGGAAATTACTGTAACAGATTGTTTAGGCTTTTCAACAGCTCTAGGATATGCGAAAATCATTAGTTATTATCTTAGGGGCAGCTAACACAACACCGTTCTAACAGGAAAACCCTTAAACGTACAGTATGTAATTTTTTTTCGCCGCTAGGGGTTGCTAACCTTTTACAATAACAAAGGCGTAGTTTGATGACGCAACATTTGCTAAGAATTATGGATCTTGTCGTCAACGTCAAGCCGACCGATCTAATAATGTTTATGGATGAGTGAATACATCGATGTTTTTATCATGACTGTGATATGAAGCAGTTCGGGATTGCTAAGAGACAGCTATCAGGCTCACACGCGATGCGAGTCCTGCGGATATAAAAGGAATATGGACATTTCATTCCACCGAACTACACGCAAGTGCAGAATTACTACTCACAGGTCAGTTTATTAGACAAATTAAACTTGTGAGGTAATGCAGCACTGTTTCACTTGGTCTAACATTACATTAGCACACTAAACTGCATTTGAATGTGTTGAAATGTATGTGTTAGTTTGTCTGTATGAGACTAGCAGTAAGCTAGATCAACATTAGAATAACATACAGATCATATTCTGACATTTTATCATTGTTGAACTATATAACATTGATTAGTTTTATGTAAATGTGCTCACCTGTTTAATAAAGTACATGTAGGAGCGGTCGAAGTCTCGGATGTGGAGCTCTCGTTTATATACTGTCTATGGGAGCTCTAGGCATCTCGAAAACACCGCGCTGATATTGATTCTCGTTTTAGTTTTAACTTTTTTTTATCCAAAGTCTGCTTGCCATGGTCCATAATGTTTGAATGAAACAACAACAGCGTGCAGATAGACATTAGGAACTACACAGTTGTCCACGTCTGTCGCCTTGGTTACTTTCAGAGGGCTCTGGTTCATAGCTCTGGTTGCTATGACAGTACGAGTGGAAACCAGGGAGAACTCGGATATGACGCTGTTGACAGAAAAACGAAAATAAAGAAACGTGACGTGTCTTCGAATTAAATTACAAATTTCTCCTGGTTTGAAAGTTGTTGGAAACAGTCGGGATAATGTAAGTACACAACAACAAAAATATATAAATCATAGATATAGTGATTTTTGCTATTTTAAAAGCAAAAAACTTACATATTGTACCTTTAACGCGCTCCGGCCGCCCATCCGCACAAAACAGTGCCTGGTGGCTCGAGAACGAACTCCCGGAAATAGGTTAGAAGGTGCAAATGATTATCCGTTATCTCTGCGCAAACCTCAAAAACGCAAACCCACGAAAATGCAGACGTTGCGCATTACGTGTTCAGTCCAATGCCTGATTGAATATGTATGTGCGCAGGCATGTAGTCCTTCTTTACAAATCAACCCTCAATAAACTACTTGTCTGGCCTTAAAAATGTATAATACAGAAAAAAAAAAATTAAATGTTTTATTTTTTCCGCGTCTGCGTAGCCACGCAAACCGGAATTATCCCGACAACATTTTATCTGTACTGAGGTAAAGGGAAGGGAAGGAGGCCTTCACAGTTGACACTCTGTATATACATATATACTGTATATATATATATATATATATATATATATATATGTATATATTAAACACAATTTAAATGTATCTAATGTATAATAAAAATCTATCAATAATAGAAAAAAATAATAATAAATTGTTAAATCATACTTAGATTATCATATAATAATAGAATTCATAGACAATAATAAAAATAGTGATAATAATATATTTAACTAAATTTTTTACAAATTTGTTAAATTGACACCGCTTGTATTCTTTGGGCATTTTGAGTTATATGTTATGTATTTCTTCCACACCAGTGAACACGTAACTCTTCAACGCTAGCCTGAACTAATACAACATCATTGTTAGCTTCAAAGAAAACATGAATAGTACTTCATACAATACGCATTGCATTGGCCACATTATTGTTGTGATGTTGCAATGAAATATTCATTACTAGACAGGCACCGCACAGTTGTTCAACAAGTGCCAAGCAATTGTGCTTAATTTGAAATGAGACAAAAAACAGCACATCAAGCATTACGCCACTTTGGAAGAGGCTGGTCAGTATGATACTTCAAATGCTCCCCTTCCAGACAGTCCTGGCCAGCTCTCCCTGGAGTCTGTGGGGGTTGCATTTTCGGAGGCGCATTTGCAGGTCAGCAGCTGAGATGGAGAGTGGGGAAAAGAGCCCCCTTCATTTCGCCCTGAGATTGATGAAGCCTTGGCCCCAGTACTGCTGTAAATATACCAAAAGCCATGTCAGAACAGCAGTCCAACACCCACCACTGACAGCTGGCTTCTCCAAAGCTCCAGTTAGACCACTACAGACTCAAAGCATGCACACACACTTCCTGCTTCAGAGAAAACTGAACAATAACATCAGGACTGATGCAGCACAGGGAAATAAGACAATTTCAAACATAAATAAGACATGTCCTTTGGACAAATGAGTACTAATGAGAGATAACTGTAGCCATATTTCCCTCTATAGCTGCAAATAACCTCCTACCACTCCATCAGCATCAAACAAAACCAGTGCTTAGCTCATAACACTTCAGCTCGTTCAAATGTACACATTTAAATAAATGATCAGATGAACTCCATAAAGATAAAACAGCTATGGGAAATTAATTGAGTTTTTCAGTGGTGTTTTATTTACCAGTATGGATTGACTTACGGGTTGGAGAAGTAATGATGAAAAAATAATCAACAGTATAAAAATAAATCAAAACAAACATTACATAATATTACATTAAATGCTGTGTAAACCACTCATTTGTCTAAAGTAAAATCTTTAACATAATATAAAGATATTTTCACAAAATAACATCCTCTATCGTGCTATTGGCTGATTACGCTGTCCATGTAAAAGAGTGCATGTCATGTTCATAAAAGTTCTGCAAATCTGCCTGAATGGTTACATTACCACCCTTTTAATCACACTTTTGATGATATTTGAACTGAAATGACGGTAAAATACGGTACAACTATTAAAAACGTTAAGAGGTACATGGAGTACGTGAGTTGACTGGCTGACAAATTACATGACTTGGACCTATCAGCTCATGCCATGTAGAGATAATTAAAAAATATTATATCTGAAGCAAAAAACTGAGTATTTTATTAAACATTGACAATTGTTATGGTTTGATTGAATATTGTAGTGTTTTTATAACTGATTTATCCATGCAGATCTTTTTTTTATTATTATTCAAATCCCCTTATCATTTTTAATTCAAAAACCGTAATTTCACCTCTGCACCTACAACATCTCTTCTCTTCTCTGATGACGTGTGCACTGGCACAGGGATCGGGACAATAATTCTTCCCCTCCAGCAACCTGTCACTGACATGATATCACACCAATTAGCAAACGACAATCTAACAACACAATCAATTCCCGATGGACAAAACCAAGTCCCGTCCTACATTCTTTTCTTGCTCGAGAAGCCATTTCACTCATCACAATATGGAAGAATAGATGGTCTCAACTTCCGTTTCTGACAACTTTATAACTGTGTGAACATCAAGTGAACGGAACTCACAAGACTAAAGAGAGCATCACATACCACTGACTACCCAAGCACTAAGCAGTAGAATAAAAAAAATGGCATCATAACACCACTAACTGTGATGAATTAAAAAAAAAATATATATATATATATATACAAAGCATTGTATTAACATGGCCTTAGTGTGTCCAATGACAAAACCCTTTAGCTTGTGCGCTAAAAAGATAAAGGACTCCGGCTCAACTCTCTCAGTAAGCATCCCTCTGGCTTAAGTCTAAATTTAATCCACCCCATCAAAAAAAATGCTGTAAATAAATATCAGTTTCAAAGTAAAGGCACCAAAGCCCTATAGGCAGGTGTACTTATTTCAATCAGGTGACATTTGTTAGTTACCCACACCAAGAAGGAGGCAGCCACTGGCTAACCTTTCAGCAGTGAATTATGAGAATTTACCTTCATGCTTCAGTGCTTTTGCTGTTCTGCTGCCTTTAGTGTCTAAATCAAAGGCGGGATCTGCCACCTCGGCACTTTCTCTGGCAAGGGCAGCCATTGCACAAGCGCTTGACGATCAGTGACATTTACCGTGTCGCCCAGCCCACTACAGCAGACAGCACAGAGCCCAGGAGGCAAGCACAAGTCAATTCACACTAGCAGCCATTTTCTGCCAATACTGCAACATCTTAAGACTTGGGAAAACACAGGATTATGTAGACTAGAATGTGGAGTACAAATATATGATTATTTCATTTTTAATACATTATTTGCTTAATAAATATTGAGCAATGTCACACTCGCAGTCATTGACTATCTTCGTGAGGGAGTTCTTGAAGAATTCGTCCAACCAATTGGATGACAAAAACACGCAATTGAGAGTGTACTATTGTTTTTTAAACAAGAGTCCAATAAGCAAGACGTTAATACTTAGAAATCTATGTAAATTCATTTTTCAAAAATACGTTCAGGTTGTAAAATGTTCAATCAAACAAACTTTTTTATTGAAAATCACTGGATGAGCACCACAACTCATTGTTTCTTTTAATTTGACCATCGATTTAATACAAAAGTTTGTTGGTGTAAACATTTTACAACCTGCATGCTTTAGAAAAGTGAATTTACATAAACAGATTGCGAATTTTGCGATTGGGGTATTTCTGAATGAATCAGTGTGTTTGAAGAAATCGGTTGAATGAATGGTTCAATCACTCAGTCATAATAACAGTGGCTACGTTCGAAAGCTTAGGCAGCTGACTTTGAAGACAACATTTGCACACGAAGGTACCTCATGAATCTGATTTTGGGCAGGCTTCTGAGGAAGCAGAATGGTCTAATGATCTACAACAAAATAAAGAGAGGTTTGGTGACAACCAAGAGAAAATGTAATTACTACAATACACAATATAAATAAAAAATTTCCTGCTAAAAATGACATCAACATTGGAAAAGGTGGACGTGTCTAGTTCTTTCCTTCCTCTGTATCCTGCCTGAGGCGGAAGGATTTTTCAGCTTTCAGATGCAGGCAGTGACTGGATGAATCAGCATTTTTCAACAAATATAGGCTGAATGAATGATTCAATGACTTGGTCATAATAACAGTGACTTGTTTCATTCCTGAATGAATCAATGTTTTCGAACAAATCTGTTGAACTGTAAACGCTGTGAACGTCGGATTCGAGGACCAGATGTGTAATTGACACTCTTATTCAACATTACTGAAGAAATCGGCACTGCAACTTAAAAAGCTTCCAAAGAAGAAAAGTACAAAACGTCAGCTCGAGGCGAAATGACAAAACTTCAGATTAGATCCAGCGAGAGCAATAGATATTTGCGAATAGAGCATCGCCTAAGGGAGATAAGAGTGGCTCCCAATGTCTGGCTTAGTGAAGCCGGGGCCGACACTCCCCAGACAGTTCTAATTTATTTAACAGCTCAACAG
The DNA here is from genome assembly GCF_964197995.2 of Scardinius erythrophthalmus. Taxonomy (NCBI): domain Eukaryota; kingdom Metazoa; phylum Chordata; class Actinopteri; order Cypriniformes; family Leuciscidae; genus Scardinius; species Scardinius erythrophthalmus. Next base: position 20,857,517 of record NC_138227.1, read on the forward strand.
GTAATTTTCCAGCAAAATGCTGATTTTCCTCACCAGCTTCCTCTTCAGCATGTATTCTAATTACCAGTGGCTCTCTTTGATCTGAGGCCCGCACTTCACACTGCTCCGGCTTCCCCGGGATCTCATTTCATTAGAGGTTCATTTCGTTTTGGCTCACTCCTTATTCCGCAGATACACATTCAGTTAGGGGGGGAGATACGGCTTGACATATTAACTGAGCGCACTGACAAATACTGTCAAAATACACAGCGGAGCTTCCGTCTGCTCTCCGGAGACGGGGCTCAAAAACAAAGTCCGCTGCATTTAAGGAGATGGAAGACGGGATTAAAGACGAGTCCGAGTTCTGATTACCTGATTAAAATTTGGAGGCTGGGTTAAAGACGGCAGCATTAAATTAATTTCATCAGCTCTGTATCAATCATAGCGCCCGGGCTCGAAGGTGCCGTGCGAGGTATGAATGGTTTTAATCTGAGCTTGGCACTGAAAGGAGGTTTTCTGATATCAGGGGCCTCCTGTTAATGATTTGAGGGACGTATCAAGTCCTGTAATAGTTTTCGATGTCAGGGTTTCGTTGTTGCGATAGATTTTGACATGAAAATACAAAGCTCATTACAATGCTTGGCCCCCAATAGACTTGACTAGCCTAGCTTGTTATGGTGCTAAGAAATAGGCAGGCCGAGACAGAATTGGCAGACATTTTCCACATTTTCAGCTCTAATTTTAGGAGAAAATCAGCGGAACTTTTCAGACGGTAAAATATATTAGAACTAAACACTTTGATCTGGTGTTCACACTTCACAATCAACATTACTGAAGAAATAAGCACTGCAACTTTTAAAAACCTTAAATTCAGTTCAGTTCAGGAATGGCAAAAGTAAATAAGCAAATGAGCAAAATAAATAATGATGCAAATAAGACGGTAACACAGACCTTGGCTTGTGCTAAAAAGGTTTTATTTAAATAAAACAATTTAAAAAAAGATTTTAATAAGATTTATTTATATAGCACCTTTCCAAAACACATGCTTTTCTGATATCATAATTATAATGATCCTAGTTTTTATTATTATTATTTCAGAATATATTGGTTGTATTAATAATGATATTATTATTATTATTATTAAAGAATATATATTGGTATTATTATTGGTTGCTGAAAAAAACATAAAACGAAGCCAAAATATTTAACAAACAAACAAAAGGGTGCAAATTGTGTAGAACTTTGTAAATGGGTAATTCCAATAAAACCGCCAATTTGTTGGCAAAAGCTTCATTTCAGGCAAGTTCATATCCCGAGGCCACATTGCATAATGGCCTATAAGTACTATAAGGTTGGGAATTTTTGTTGGGCAATCCAGCACTTGTGGACTCATCAACATCCCCAAATCCAATTTGCAGTTTGGTTAATATGCAATACGCCCAACAGCTCAACAACCCCGGAAAGAAGTTGATGCCATTCCACACACACAGTATTCCTCATAGCTAAAAGTGGGTCATTAGGTATACTGCTGAACAAAGAGAAAAAGACTCCTCGTCCCAGAACTGAGAGGCGACAGGACGTGGTGCAATAAAAGGGGTCTTTTCAGTACGCAAGAGCACGCAGAAGGTGGCGGTTTTCCGGGAAGGGCCCCCTCAGTTCCTCCATCTGTCCGTCTGTCTGTCTCTGCAGAGGGTCACTGCGGGGGGTGGGTGGCACACCCCCTTCGATGCCCGGAACAGTGCCACGCCTGCACAGAGCCGTGCTGTAATACGGACGGTGCCCTGCACCGCCATCGGATGGGCAAGTCTGCTTTACCTGCTGCGATTCCATTACCAGGCTGCCTGTTCCAGCGCTCAAGTGTTTCTGTAGCATATTAAACAGATTAATAGAACAATGCTCCAGGGAGCGAGCGGCCTGTCAATCTCGGCTAAAAACACAAAAGCAGAAAATTAAAAAAGCCCATGGCTGAACTCCAGAGCCGATAAAACACGCTGGAATCTGCGAAGGAGGGGGGAGTAACACAGATGGTAAATATTTATTCTCCATCTCGTCGCTTTAGAGACCACACAAACATACTCGTGTATAAAGACGGCATACTCACACACACACACACACACACACACGAATGTGGCAGGGTTTGTCTGTCACATCTACACACACAACATAAACATACATTCACAAATAGATCTGTGCCACTTTAAGTTCTATGTGAGGAATACAAGGTCAGACTGAAAAGTCAGTTCTGCCTAATACAATATATGGTGACACTAATTAAACCTTTACTATTCACTGCTAGAGACTGTATTTAGTCAGTTTCAAGGTGCATAGTGGCTGTTTTACGGGCATTTCATGTTTGCGTCGTCCTCGAATGCAATTTAATGTTTTGATTTAAAGATCTAAAGACACGTCGCATATTGTCCTGAGAGATTTGGAGCAAATTCACTCTGCGCTGTGTTTTATTTCTCCAAGAGATTCCAGGAGATTCAGGCTGGTCTGCAGAGACCACAGAGGCATGCTGGTCTATCTGCTATCTTGATCACAACTCAGCGACCAGAACTGAATTGCTTGAGGTTTGTGGGATCCAATTGTGTGCATTTTAATAAAACATTCCAAAAAAAGGTTATTACGGTCTTTTTCTGGGAAACAAACACAAATCCACTAACTTAAACTATAAGACATTGCTTTAGCACATTATGTGAAATTGTCTTTTTGTCAAATCCACTGGCTTTTCCTTGTCCCAGGGCTGGATGTGGAGACAGTGCAGTGTATTAGCAGGTTAATTGCCATGTGTTGGATCACAGGAGGGTCGCCTCCAGTTTAATTGTGCACCGTCCTGACTGCTAACCTCAAAGAACGGATGGCCTTTAAAGCAGTGGCCGGGGCCCACTAGGGGGCTGCAAAATGACTTAGAATTGATTTCACTTAACTAAAATATGTACAATATTAAGTTGTATTTCTTTTTTCAGTTGTCTACTAAAAATAAAATGTATGTTTTTTTATAGTGTCATTTAAACGTTTGGGTGAGTTTAAATGTATTCTTTATTCAGCAATGATGCATTCAATTGATCAAAAGTGACAGTAAAGATGTGTATAATGTTACAAAAGATTTATAGTTCATTTATATCTTCATCAGAGAATCCTGAAAAAAATTGATAAGAAATATTTCTTGAGCACCAAATCAGCATATTGTATTATAATGATTTCTGAAGGAACATGTGACACTGAATTCAAGTTTTTCATCACAGGAATAAATTACATTAAAACGTATTAAAGTAGAAAATAGATATTTTAATTTGTAATAATATTTGACTTTGGAATTCTTTTAAGACGTAGTATATAAACTATTGTTTTATTGAAGTTCTTGAAACTTCTGAAATAATGATACTAATCACGGTTGATTATTTTTAATCAATTGACACTGCTAGATTTTGTTTTAATTACAAAAACAAGCAATTTTTTGAAAACAAGCAATTTTGCCATGATTACGGCAGAATAACAGAAAAATCTTGGACTACATGAGGGGCCGTTAAATCAAAAGGTTGAGTCAAAAAGGTTGAGAAACACTGTTTTAGTGGACATGTGCTAGTCTGTATGGTAGGAGTACAGTAGCAATATATGTGATAGGAGCAATCATTTACAACTGATAAAAAAGTGATTCAAAGTTGTAAATAAAACAAAGATTGTAGAACTGTACGCTTTACAAGAAAGTACTATTTCAGTTATTCTACTTTAAAATTTCATGTTCAATTCAATGCGTTACTTGCCAAATCGCAAGTAAATTTCGCAATTAGTTACAGAGTGAAAACTCTTTGTACACCAAATATTTTTCAGTGCACATCCAAAAAGAACTCAACCAATAATGGATATGCAAAATGCGTTTTACATGTAAAATACATGTAAGACAGAAAAACTGAGAGGTAATTAGGAGCAGAATCTATGTTTTGGGTTTGTAAACCTCTGTCCATGGTGCTGAAAAGTGTAGCTAAACACAATCATGCCGCATACAGTCATTTCAAGAAGAGGTTATGACAGATTCTCTTCAGTCTCCAGTCACAACCATCCACACCTCAGTTCAGCCTGACCTTCACAGGTGCCCTTTCCTGCTCCGTTGCAATGCAGCCACCTATCTCTCTCTCTCTCTCTCTCTTTCTCTGAGCCTGTCATTCTATCTCTCTCAGTTTGCACCTCTCTCCAAACACCCCTTCTCAACCCCCCTCTCCACTCGTTTGCATTCCTCTCTGCCCGCTCCTGGATCATCTCCACTTGGCAGCCAAGCCGGCCCTGTCTGTTTTCATTCCCCTCCAAGAGGACAAGTAATTTGGGAAAGAAGAGAGCAGATGACCACTGGCTTCTGACCTTTTCTGCCTCAATTTAACTCCTCCGTGTAGCACCGCGAAAGTGGCAATCAGACTAGGCAGAAGTGACACCCTCATCTAAGCATGGCGGAGCCCCACACACAATCACAGTGTCACTTTCCATCACAGCACCGAGCGGGCTGGGAAGAGAGGAGGGGTTGGCCCGGACGCCACGGCCGTCTCCCGCCACACTGTCTCTTATTAATGCAATGGCGGAGTGGCCAATGAGAAAAGCATCATTAGCGCAGGCTGGACCGCCGGCTTGTCATCAAAATGCGATAACATAGTTGGAATGATCCTTACACTTTGTGTGTCAAGTGCTAATAGACTTGGCTATGAGTGAGGCAAACAGCAAAGGGAACGTGAAGCACTTTTTATAGGGTATCATGCAAAAAAAATTGCTCAAACAAGTAAATTATATATCAAATAAACACTGGCTGTTGTTGTTGTTTGGTATGACTACGTTTTAAGACGAACCAGGGACAAGCCTATATACAAAACATTTAATGCATGTAAATGCAATTCATTATGCACGGTCTGTCAATTAAACAAATTCAAATAAAATATTTACAAAATCCAAAAAATTATTAAAGTAATACATTATTATTAGTATAATAGTACATACACACACACATACATAAGAGTTCAGATGCAAAAGCCTCTAAATGCCATCTGAAATTTTCTTCTAGAATGATCATTTTTATAAAGCTTGTATATTTAAGGTCAGTAATTTCACGTAAAAGACAATTAATAGGTAATTTGCATTGCCATTTAAGTGAAATTATTGAACTTAAATATACGAGCTTGATAAAAATTATCATTCTAGAAGAAAATTTCAGATGGCACTTAGAGGCTTTTGCATCTGAACTCTTCATATACAGATACAAATATATATACATACATATATACATATACATATAGAAAAGGATGCTTTTTCAAGTCAATTGCAGGCCTTTCAAGTCCAAATTATATATATTTTTAACATTTTCAATCAGTGTTTAAAGAACTGACATCACATTTACAGAAACGGCCCTGTTGAAATTATTATTTGAAATGACAATTGATTCAGCTAGTTCTGTGATTTCAGTTTTATTAGACCTCAGCGCATTGATTGTGATATTCTTGTCTCTTGCCTAGAGAAGACGATGGGAAATTGGGGCATGGCACTTGAATATATTTTAAACTGTTAATATATTGTGGAATTGCACAGCATTTTAATCCTTTCTTTGACAAGAACAGAACTGTCCTCTCGTCTGAGAGGTCACACTACTCATGACAATTCATGACCCTGGTTCTAGAAATGTCCACCGGCAGCTAAAAGCTTAAGAGACTTCATCAATGCATTCTGAAATGCTGAAGCAGTCGATTATGTTTGTCTGAGCAGGAGGAGGTATGTAAGCTGGTGTGAAATACAATATGTGCCATGCTCACAGGCTACACATGTTATGGCAAGAGCAGCCATGAAATAGAGTCGCTCAGAGGGGATCTACAAAGTGGCATATGCAAAAAAAAAAACATCACACAAGCCACAACACAAACTGGATAAATGGATTACAGAGAGTGTTCGTGGACTTGTTGAGGAGCAGGAAACTTAGGGAGCCGCACAAGCTTGTAACATGATCAGAAATGCAAAGAGCTCTGGGACGCAGAGACGATAACCAGAGTGAAATGAACAACAAAAAAAAGACTAACTAACATCTCTCTTTCCAACAAGAGGAAGTTTACCTGAGTAGAAAAAAAAAAAAAAAACTAAATGATGATACGCCTCTAAGGGGGGTAGTATCATCTGAAAAGATCCAGTCATTGTACTTGCTCATCCCCTCTGTGCTGAAAATGAAATTGTCTGATGTGCAAGATTTACCTTTGCCGCATTTGGCCCCGCTCAGGCGAGAGGGTCGCGGCTCCACATGTCATCTTGTGGCACCATCGCGGTGGCTCCAATTTACACACAGAGCCGTTCTGCATTTCAAAGAAGCCCAGCGCGAGCCCTCCTGTTAGCGATCGCTATCTGAGCCCCGCGGACGCAAGATTAGGCCAGCTGGAGAAACCGCTCGCTGCTTCCCCCGCATTTACATTTTCATTTTCATATTAGATTTTTCCTCCTTTCCCCCTCCTGGGCTTTAACTAGCCTGTCCACACACCTACCCTTCCCAGATCTCCGCAGAGCAGGGCCATGCGGGCTAAAGCCTGTCACTCCGTCACTCTCTAGCCACTTTACATGGCTATGATTAATGGAATAACTAATGAAACTTTTGATGTAAAAACAAATAATGGAGCTCGTCTGCGGAGCGGCTTTCAAGTATTTCATCTAGAGAGAGAAAAAGGCGACTGTTTTAGACTGACTGAAATAGATCAAAGAGTTACTAATAAAGCCATGCGAGGAATACGAGAAGCATTCAAACAATATCGTGGAAAAAAATTAAACGACTGCTAGATAAAAGGAGGTTCGCGCTCGCTCCTCGAGTGTACTTGTTCTTCTGTGGTTTTGGGCTGTGAATCAGAGATACCGTTCAGAGCAGGCTAGACACGATTAGATGTTCTCGCCCTTGAAAATCAAACTCAGAAACGCTGACGCTCTAAAAAGAACAAGAAAGTATTGTATGCTTCTCATGAAAAGCACAAACGTGCGAGTTAGGAGAACCCTGGTGAGGCAGACCAACAGAGAACTTCGGAGGTGACTCACATGCAGGACCCCGCTTTAAATTTGACTGGGATTTAATACAGAAGGGATAGTTGCATTATTCCATCGCAGTTTTAAAAGCTTCTGTCTCTCAGGCAGATCTTGTTTATTGTGTGAGTGCAGGGGCCTCATTCAAAGTGGCACTCAATGGACTTAAAGGGCCACAGTGGTACAGTGATGCATTGCACACATAAACACCAATGACTTGGCCTGCATATTAAAGCCAGGGAGCTGCACACCTATGCATTCTCATCACTTTCCTTGGCCTTCGACAAGCAGACAGAAAAACTAAACCAATCTACCAACAGAAAGGAGTCACCAGCGTGTCACAGGCTGACGGCGGCCAAACAGGTCAGTCGTCAGTGGAACTAACGCACATGATGAACTAGCTGTTGATAGGCTAATAAAAGTGCCTGGATGAAAAGCAATATTTTTCTTAGTTACCCATATTTTACAATAAGTGCACAATTTTTGTCAAGGAATAGTTCACCCAAAAATGAAAATTCTCATCATGTACTCGTCTTTCAATGGCACAAAAACAAACAAACAAACAAACAAAAATAACAGAATGTTCACGCTGCTCTTTTTCATAGAATTAAATTATAGATTGACCATGGGTTGTCAAGATCCAAAAAGAGCAAAAAAGACTAACTAGATTTCTTGAAATCTTGAAATAACTATTCCACAATAAAACTCATGTAAGGGGTCAAACGTCAATATATTCTCGCAGTTTTGTGGCTTACAAAAAATAATTTGAATGATCTGGATTTTTCATCATTCATCATGAATTAACCAATGGTTACTTATGGCTGCAAATGTTTATTTGTGAGAGTGGCTCTGGCTTATTTGCTAACAGAGTGCGGAAAACTGGAGGAAGAGGAGGAGAAGAGAAAGACTCATTTTACATTTTCTGCATGCTCCTGGTGGCAGACAGCTGACCTTCACTGCAGATATGCTTGGGCGGGTAACGGCGTTCAAATTACGTCCATTTCAAAGGACTACATGAAACGGCCACGGCGCTTTAAAGTCCTTCAATTAGATTATCCTTTTCATTTCTTTCTTCTTGTGCGCATTCAAGATGCAGACATACAGCAACAAAAATGTACACACAGCCTTAATACACGTGAAAGAACGCACATACATTCACGACAGAGTTAGGGAAGAGATGGAATAAGAGAGAAAGAGTGTGAGAAAGAAATAAGAATGACAAGTAAGCCCAGCGAATGTGATCTGCAGCCTTGATTCTGTGACTTAATTCAACCCTGGAATGGGAGACTAAGAACACCTGCTTGCTTCAGTTATTTTTTTTCTCCTTTCTTAATACATAGTCTTATTATACATGCTCTCATTATTCATACTCTAAAAAAATCCAATGTATTGGATAACATCAGGTTCAAAGGTTTTTTCTCAATAAATATCCTGTTTCACACAGAAATATTTCACATTGTAGATGTGAAATGAGTTGCAAATGTAAAAAAATAAAAAGTTATTTTGTTTGGACATAATACCAATATAATACGACATTTTTTCTTTGGACCAGTAGTAATATTATGGTAACTTGGAGTACCTGGTACAACCCAGAACATTTTGTAAGAGTAGATGGAGAGAAGTCCCTACTCTGCCAGCCTTGCTCTTTGATTCCCCCCACCCACACACAGCCCATCTCTCGTAGCTCTCCCACTTTTTCTCTCTCTGCACTTATTTTCTGCCCCTGCTGTGGTTTTGAATCCCTCCAGCTTGTCAAGAGAACTGGCTGTGCGGACAGCACCGCATCAAGCATTACAATTCATTGCAGCTTTGTGTGTGTGTGTGAGAGAGAGAGGAGGTGTTGGGAGGGGGGGGGGGTTGTATTTTCAGGGGAGTTACCATAATTATATGACAAAATGCTGCAAATCTCACAGGGTGCCGAACACAGGAGCAGGGGTCAGGGGACAGAGCACTTTCGGCGGGGTAATTTGTAAATGTCATTCAGGTGGGCTCCTCTGTCAAAGCCCGGTATCCGCAGCAGGCTTTCTCATGCAGATTTCTAGAACCACTGCTGCCAATGCTGCTTAATTCTGCTGACCTCCTTGGCAGTATTATCTAGTGTTGCCTGAATAATCAGCAAAAATGTGTTTAAAAAAAAAAAACACTCATTGCGTAATGAAAAATATTCTGCAAACCTTGTTCATCTTTTTTATATGTTCCTTGAGGTTCACTAATAATGTTAATAAAGCTTTTGGCACAAAAAAACAAATATATATATATATATATATATATATATATATATATATATATATATATATATATATATATATATATATATATATATATAGCCAATGTTATGATTGGCTAATGTCATTGCATAGGAAACAGTATCAACGCCCACTTTATTTTGCACGTGATTAAGTGTTTTGAAAAAAATCTCCATATAAAACCGTAATTTATGGACAAAGCAAGATGAAATCGTTTGCTAATGGTTTTGACGCAGTTCTTTTTTTTTTTTTATGCAGGCCAAAGCACACAGCAATGAAAGGGTTAAACTCCAAACCATCAAGTGTGTAACTGACGCACACGCACAGAGGCAGAGTGAGATCTGATGCTCAGACTGTTTACCAGTTGGTTGAGTCAGAAGATTCAACAGTTAAAAATAAATAAATAAATAAAATCTATACTGTGACATAAATTAGTATTTGATAATGTCTAAATATACATGCAAATGTTATACTTACTAAACATAATTTTACCTGTAAAACGTGTTCTTAGCAACATTACACTGTGCCTCATTTACAAAACAATCTGCAGTCAAACTCCCCAAAAATATACATAATCCTCCGATGGGATCTATGACAGCATTAAAAATAAACCATCCACTTGTTCTTGATGCTGTTATTCTTCTGAAGTCTGTATAGATACGAGACAATTAGCTGTTTACCGTCACAAATCCCACAATATCCAAACGAGCTGTTTTTGAAGCTTGATTGAATAAATGCTTTGTTTATAATGAGGACATTTTAGCTCTGAAACTTCAACTTGCAGGATGTTTTAATGGCACAAAGATCTCTTACATGTCAAAAGATCAAGGCAAATTTGATTTCTCATATCCTGACCCCTTTAAGACAGTTTGCATTGTGAAATTTATTTTCAGGACAATCATTTTTACCCTCAATCAGCATTGCTGTAATGCGAAATACAAAGTTTCCATTATTGCAACATCAAAAACAAGATTCATATAAAAATGTTAACTATTTTCTATAAACTATAAGTCAGAGGAACATGTTAAAAAAATGTAAATTAATTAAAATGAAAAAGAATGTAGAATTTTCATAACGGTTTGATTAAGCAGCGACAGTATCATACATAAACATAATATAAATATTTCATCCAATGGAATTGTTGTTTGGAGAACAAAATAAGGCCCATTGCATGGGCCAAGACAAAAAAATGCATTGCTATGATAAAACATTCAGTGCTGTGTAATCGTTCTTCAAGTGTTTGGCCTCAGTAGCCAGTTGATAGAAACGACATGAGGTCAGACAATGGCTATATGATTAGGTGCCTGTGAAATGACCAGAGCCCGGCCGTAGAATATGTTACTCCAATCTGAATAATCACAAGAGAGCATTCCAGACCCAATCGATGCACTATCACTATTATCCTTTAAAAGAGCCGCCTCATTTTCCCTCAAGTGGGCTATCAATGTTGCCTCTAACCCATACATTTCGAGGCCTGGCCGAAGTCTGAATTAATTTCAAGGCCATGGCTCTTTGCAGCCTTGCTTGCAAGAGCTTGCAGGTTTCTCCAGGACACTACATGCTTTAGACAGACACTTACCACCTATGATGCAGAGGTTTTGAAGATACAGTCAAAGCTTCAAGGACTGAGACATTGCACAAAGCGGATGGTTACACAGTGGATGAGCAATTGCAAGGCTTTCAAGAAGCGCTTCCCAAAAGGTTTTTATTGAGGAACAAGACATGGAGTGCTGTTTGGTGATGTGGTTCATTAACTACATGAGGCTCCTTGAGTATCGGATCCTGTAACCTCCTATGATTCATGCCTCCACAACAGAATAGGAAGTAGAGTTTTGTCTCAGCTAATCTGAATCAGTGTTTACTAAACAAATATTAACTCAGCACTATGTGATCAATGTGGATCATGAAAGCCTATGCAGTGAATGTCACCAATATATGAAAAGCAAAGTCCAGTCCAGGTAGAAGCAAATTTGCATTCAAGAAAACAAACAGTACACTTGATCTCATGGGATCAAGGGAAAAACCTGACCTGACAATCTAGATTTTATATGAAAGAGACATATTTTATTTTAAACTTGCACAAACAATGTGCTACCCAATGCTTTAAAGCAGAAGTTAAAATCACTAAATGAAAAATGATAAAGAAAACCAATTATAGACTGAACGTTAACTTGAAGCTTGCATTCAGCTGTCTCCAATTTGGAGTGCAGCACCCACTTCTCAAAATCCAATAACAGAAGTATGGGTAAAACCAAGTCCCCTGTTTTTTCTTTTTAAATAGGCCTAATCCATTACACTTGGATGTTTTGTACATCAAAATATATAACAAAAGATGTGTCACTACTTGTGTTTTATCACGACTTTAATGGAGACTCACTTTCTGTCGCGATAACCAGTTATACAAAGTGGAAAAACTCAAATGAATTTCTAACATGTACAGATAAAATCAAAAAATGCAAGTCATGCATTGAGAAAAAATGTCTCTGTAACGATGCGGTTGAAAAAAGAAAATTTGCAAAGGACTACAAAACATGGCATAGGACAGGAAATGACAAAAGTCCACACAAGACAAGGGGAACACAAGACAGGAATTATGACAGAGCCGCCCACTTAAGGAGCGGATTCAAGACGCCGTTTGGCGGAACAGAGGCGGTCTTGGGGAAGGGATGGAGGGCCAGGCCCGTGCAGGGGAATGGGAACAAGACCTGGCAATGGCGGGCCTGGACCGTGGAGTGTGGGCGGACCTGGGCCTTGGAGCATAGGCGGCACCGGCTGTGCAGGCGACCAGGGCGGAGCCGACAGTTCAGGGGGGCAGGACTGACGTGAAGAAGCTCAGGCTCGGCAAGACTGACGTAAAGAAGCTCAGGCTCGGCAGGACTGACGTGAAGAAGCTCAGGCTCGGCAAGACTGACGTGAAGAAGCTCAGGCTTGGCAAGACTGACGTGAAGAAGCTCAGGCTCGGCAAGACTGACGTGAAGAAGCTCAGGCTTGGCAAGACTGACGTGAAGAAGCTCAGGCTTGGCAAGACTGACGTGAAGAAGCTCAGGCTCGGCAGGCACGACGTGAACAGCCTCTGGATCGGCAGGACTGATGTGAAGAAGCTCAGGCTTGGCAGGACTGACGTGAAGAAACTCAGGCTCGGCAGGACTGATTTGAAGAAACTCAGGCTCGGCAGACATGATGTGAAGCTCAGGCTGAGGGGATACTGTGGGCTTGTGGGGCTCCTCATCTGCAAAGCCCACAGTAAATGACGAGCCACTCAACGAAAGAGCAAAGTCTATATATTTCACCAGAGTGTAGTGAGGGGTATTGCCAGGCATAAAATAGTAAATCGGCTTTAATAAGTCCATGGCGAAACATGTCTTTTAAGATCTCATCACAAAAGTCCACCCCATGGCAAAGTTCACAAAACTCCCTTACATACTCCTCGATTGGACGGTCAACTTGGCTTAGACGGAAGAGACAATATGCTGGATCCATGTTATGGTGAGTTCTTCTGTAACAATGCGGTTGAAACATAGGAGGAAGCAGGATCCATGTGCAGCAGTAGTCTTTTATTAAATAAACTCAAAACTTGACAGCCTCAGCCTCAGCCTCAGCCTCAGACCTTGGGAACGGAACAACCAACATACAACAACAAGAATTCACAAAGATTGAACTAGACACAGGGCATAAATACACAGGCAAACAAGCTAAAAAAGATAACAAGGGGGCGTGGTTAATCAGAGACACCTGGGGAGACTAATAAACAAGAAAAACTACAAAGGACTACAAAACATGGCACAGGAAATGACAAAAGGTCCACACAAGACAAGGGGAACACAAGACAGTAATTATGACAGTCTCAAACAGCAAACGCTTTTATCAAAGCACCTGGCAAGGCAAGCTGTGTTAAAATATGTGCTTGCAAGTTTGTTTGAAGTACTTAATATAAAGCATTCTCATATTTAGGACAACATACTGTAGGTTTGTGCACTTTTCCCACAGCAGCTCACTCTCATTCCATCTATTTTTCAGATGCGTTTTGTCCATAGACATGCTAAATTCACAATTGTAAAGTGGTGTTACTGTGTCAACTGTTTTCTTAACGATAAGTTGTTGCAGCCCAACATGAGACATTTCTTTTCATGATTTTGACATTCATTAGTGACTTTCATAACTTTAAAGTGGGGGAAGACAGGCATCATTACACTATTTCCTTCAGCACAGTCTCTACAATAAGGCCATGGGTTTTAGACTTATTCAGAGTAAAGCCCACTGCAGCTTCCCATCCAAGCACCAATCATTATATCTAAAGAAACTGTGATATTCATTATAAGGAGGCACCTCGCCTTGACCATTCTACTCGCTGATGATGGTACAAAAGACTCCCCTCAATGCCTCGCCAACACCGAGATGTCAAAACCTCATTCTGAAAGTGAAAACCCTGATCTAATGAATTGCAAATGTCTTAAATAAAACTTGATGAATTAAACTTAATGAGATTATTTAACAAAACACATCTACATACAAGGGCGTCCAAGAAACGCTATTCGCATGGAATTGAAATGAACCGAAAGGCCTTTCTTGAGCTATGTAGGCTGAGAGGTCTGGGGTGAGAGGTTTTTCTCTTTTTTTTCTCCACTGCAGGTCTGTCTATGGCCCAATACCGTAAGAACTTAATGCCATCAGGGACCCTGCTATTTGAATGCAGGGGCTTTTTTATCAGGAGCACAAGTGGTGCAGAAAAAATTGCTTGGGATTAATTTGGGTGGCGGCGAACATACAGCTGGGATCAGCGCATGCAGCTTTCTCCGCCCGTGCTTGCGATATGCTGGGGTTGCATGGTCTGTTTATTAACGGTGACTCGGCTCTCATTGAGGGGCTGAGACTGGGGGGCTGGAGTCAGTGGTGCAACTTTAAAAGGCATTTAGCCAATAATAACATACATGTACAATACGATAAGAAAATTAAACCTTTTTGGACCCTCTCATCTTCGCAGCCACACCTAAGAACAGCCAGTTTCCCTCTCCTCTTTATCCATATCCAATGCAGAGCTCGGCTGTATCATCTCAAAACATGCAGGATCATGTGTTCATGTGCGTAAATAAGGAGAAAGCATATTACCACTGTGTGTGAAGAATCAAAGCATGCGGTCCATGATACAACCCTATTGGGGATATGAATGTAAATGCATGCTATGTTGTGACTGTTTTATTTCTCTGTCATACCAAACTGTTTCTGTGGGGTGCAGATGGGTACTGTAGTTAATGGACCAGCACTCGGAGGCATGGCTGCATTCCATTCGGCCAGACCATAGTGCTTTTCCAGCAGGAGTGGACGGTAGGCTTTGAGCAATGTTTGCAGTTGGGCATTCGTCCATTTAACACAATATCTCCGAGCTGATGATAGTGGACCCACTGTGAAGGAAACGGCTTCATGGGTACAGCTGCAGCTTCTCATAATGTGCTCCCCCTTTAGCACAACCATAAAATATAAGTGAAGACAATGAATATGGCTGGGCAATATATAATTGATATTTTTTGGTCAAACAGTAAAATAGTATCTCAGAGATAAAAGAAAAATAAAAAATAAATCCCCAAACTGTTCTATATATACAAACAGTACATACATACACACACATACATACATACATACACCCATTTTTGTATAATTGTATTATTATTAAACTTTTTAATTTCAATTCAATAATTAATTACACAAGTAACACAAATAATGGACAGAAAATAGGCCTATATTAAAATAATATTAAATATCAATATATTAAAGGAGAACTAATGTTAAGGATGTTAAGAGGCTAAAAGTTGGTTTAAAACTTGCCCCATTGAAGTCAACAGGGTGCAAATTTTAAAAAGAGGATAACACGGTGTAGGCAACACCGATTTGTCGTTGTTCTCTGTATTGACAGCACTCCAAATTTACAAAAAAATGAGCTCAATGTTAAAATTGACCGGAGTTCTCCTTTAATATCAATATATTATTCTTCATTCAGTTCTATGCAACAGAATCAGATTTAACAGATTTATTTTTTGACCAATTATCAAAATAAAGTAGTCCTACAAAGCTATTATTATCAGAGCACGTGAGCAGATAGCAGGGAGTGGATCAGTGAACGAGAGGGTAACATCATTTTACCAGTGTTACACACCCAGTTACAGCACAGTAGGGCTATTGCAAACAGAAACAAGTCCAGAGAAATTTCAAGTTGGCAAGTGAATATAATGTGTATTCTCAATATATCGCCCAGCCATAATGATGTCTAAGAGCAGAACTCCTACAAATGAAATGTGACTTAGTGAAAGAAAGAAAAAGTTATTTTCCCAATAAATGCTATAGCATCCTTTTAAACCAGAGTTCCATGTATGCTGACACTAAAGCAGTCAACGACTAGGCAGTAATTCTTTCTCCCTTAGGCAATAATGGTTTCACTGCAACTATCACTGCAATAACGTGAAAGCACACTGCATTACACCCATTTTGTGAGGTCAGGTTCAAATGAGCTTTGCATCAGGCGTGCAGCCACACACACATGCACATATCCTGTAGATAAGAACTTAGCAAATAAGCAGTGTCTGGCCAAAGGCAGAGTGTTATTTCACAGCATACTGTAACTAACTGAATGATTGCTCAGTATCTAGCAAGAAAAGGATGGAGAGAGACAGAGAAAGATAAAAGAAATGAGACATCTTTCCTTCAGTCAGGCCACCACGTATCATTTCTGGTTGCAAAACTCAGTCCAAAGCACATATACAGTCTGAGAATTTAAACAAAGATTCTGGGAAATACATTTACAGTTACAATCGAGCAAAGAGTTTTTGCATAGTCAAGCTACAATCTCCATCTATCCATCCAAGTATACATAATCGAATATTTGATTATCTTTCGAAACAACCAAACAACACCAAGGCCAATTATAGTGGAACCAGCTTGACTTTATATCACGCAATTCTGACTTTATAACTTGCAATGGCGACTTTATATCACGCAGTTCTGACTTTAAAAAGAGAAATTGTGAGAGAAAAAGTGAGAAAAAAGTCAGAATTGTGAGATACAAAGTCGCAAATAACTTTTTAATTTTTTTAATATATGGCAGTAACAAGCTTCCATAAGAGTTAAAGGTAGGGTAGGTAATTTTCGGAGAGGCCAGCAATAGCGTACTAGCTTTGAAAGCATAAGATCCCAGCCTCTCTTCAGAGCTCTCTACAAAGCCACGCCTCCTCCTGTGTACAGCAAGGAGCAAACAAAAGCGTCATGAGAGACGGCGTTAAACTACCTCATGTCTCAAAGCACATAACATTACAATAATAATGAACATAAACAACTTAAAGAGCTCTGACCTGTACCACCTGACTGCTGCAGATCATTTCGCCGTTGATTGTTTTGGCATTGAAACACAAAAATTCAAGTCACGAACCGCTCCGAGTATAATGTTGGGTTTCCGTTTGTTCCAAATTACAGTAGTTATGGCGTGAACAGCATAAGCTTGTTGTTTTGTTTCAGGAGGGACTATGGCTGTTGTTGCGGTGCTCTGTGACTGACGTCTATCTAACTCTACATAGCATGAAACGTGCTGATGATGTGTGATGTCTGCGTAAGCAGGGAGTTATGGAAATACATAATCTGACAGGCAGGTAAGACATTGTATCATTGATTTCGGACCGAATGCAATGATTGGACGAACATTTTATGGTCCTACGCCCTCCACAGACCTCATCACCTACTGTAACTTAAGTGATTGCTATCAGGATGTGAAGAGACTTCAACCAGCATAACCAAAAATGTTCTGGAACAAAATTCCTACCCTGCCTTTTACATAACATTTTAAAAGACAAATTAAAATTAAAATAAATGTATTCAAATTATAAAAAAAATATATAAATGAAATCTAAATAATGTTATAGTAATAATAATAATAACAACAATCATAATAATTTAATATACAATATTTTTTTAATAATTAATTAAATGGTCTGACCGCTACTGAACATTTAAAATATATGTAAACGTAATTTGTGTGTCTTTATCCTGTATCCAAGCTTATTGAACAACCACTTCTAGAAGCTTTTTTTTTATTATTAAATAAATAAAGCTACAAAACTTTGGCTCAACTCCGACCACTATCCCTTCACACATAGACGTTAATGCAGAATTCAACAAAAACAACAAATAACTGTTTAACAGCATGTAAAGCGATGTGAAATCTTCATGAACCAGAAAAAGACAACATGTTCATGGTTTTAAATCACAGGAAACTTCCACATTCAAAAAGGTGGATAGTATAGAGCACAAGATAATTCAGATCAACAGATCTGGAAAAGAAAAACATGCTAACTGGAGACGAGAGAGGCAAATTGTAAAAGTGATGGGGTGAAAGTTAAACAATCCGAGCAGTTTGTGAGCACGGCAGTGCATGAAGAAACAGGAAACGTTGTGTGCGTTGGATTTAGAAAATGTGTCTGAAAGCAATCAAACAATGTCCGGACCAATACCGGCCTCATCATGATAAGAGGCAGCCGTGAGGCTGAGTGTCTACCAAGGCAGCTCTCTAATCAGAGGCCGGACCAACGTAATTGCCTGCTACAATCTATCTCTGCCACTGCCGGCTCCATACTTTCTGTAGTATTAGAAGGCTGCCCAGTTCATTTCAATACGCAGCGCGCCGTCAAGTGAAATTGGCAGGGTAAATAGGAACCGCTGTTTATTTCCTGCTTCCTTCTGTCGTACTGGGGCCAAACACAGAGTAAAAGAAAGTGCTATTAGCTCGGGCAGAATCCAGACAAACCGCAGAAATTACTGTCAGCAGGCAACCCTCCTCAAGCCACAAACAATAGACGGCATCCAAATTAAAGCACAATAAATCACAATGTGTTTAGCTGCGCAGACCCCGCCGGAGTCTCATCGTTTTATATGTGAGCGCACGTGTGCGTTTTGCGCTTCAAGGAGCCGAGGGCCTCAAGCTCAGCGGAAAAAACAGGTCTGGTGAAATCTTAGGTCATTATCAGGAAGCACATTCAACAATTCACCTCACACTGCTTTTAAACGCTCTCTTGAAAATAAAGGGTGCCAAACAAGTGTAATGGCTATACAGAGAAAATAAGATAATAATAGTGAATGGTCCTGGGTAAACAATGAGGTTTTGTCACTTGTATTGTTGTCGAGGCAAATTCGGCTCATTGTGTGCGCCGCTAAGCCAAAGAATGGATTTTCCGTCTGGACATTTGTTTTCCTCCTTGTCAAGTAAAATAAAAACACGCTGAAATGTTAACTAAGAAACATACCTAAAAAAAAAGAATACACATTCTAAGTCTGAAGGAAGTGTTGGATTTAGATAACTCTGGCCTGAACCGATCTATAAGGACAACAAAACAAATGACACAGTTCATACAGCAGAGTGCGAAAGGTCAATGCAATCACTTTAATATTGTGTGTGAACCATCACAACATTTACTCACCACATACATCCCAGTCACTGATCTTCAAAAGATCTGTAATTAAACGGAGTAATTACATACCTATACTTGCACGCAGACACCTTCAGAGGTCCGACATAATTAGTTATCATGACCACCACATAGTAGGCAGGAAAGAACGAATCAATAACCCATTCTAAACGACCTCATGAACGCGGCCCGTTACAAACGGACAATAACAGAATCCCTGAAAGCATCCACAGAGCCCTGTAAGAACTCAAGGCTGACCGAATATGGATAGGAAATCTCCGTTCCTTTAATAAATCACGTGCTTGTGCCAATAAAATCTTTTGCCTTTTCTGTACATTAAGTCATTGTGTTGAAAGTCGAATGGCAAACATGTTGCAATATTTTGACAAGACAGACAGGGGAGTATTTTATATCATTTTTTTTTCCAGGGTACTTCAGTGCTTTTATGAGGGCGCTTGTGCTTTTTCAATCAGCAATAACAACAGTATTTGGCACCTACTATTCAGCAAGAGCCACAAACAATAATGTTTGAACTCTGGGTTCAAAAGGCCTGGATAAAAACGTCATTCAGCCTTACTTTTTCACTTTTGGATGAATTCAACAATTGAGACTGAATGGATTCTTCAAAATAGGCTGCAGTGCTATTCCTTAAAATGACCTCTAATTACATGAAAGATATTTTGAGTCTTTTAAATTATGATGTGTTCGCCATTGGCCTCCACTTTTTTAAAGAAAATGGGCGAACAATTTTTGTTCTCTTTAGTCTTCCTGAAATGGCTTTTCAAAGTACCTCTAGAGTGTCTCCAATTGGGTGGTACCGAGCATTGCTCCGTTAATTCTGATGTCTGCTGTTTGGGATTAACATGCTGAGAGCATTGTTATATCTTTCTGAGATATGTTACCATCTTTACTTTCCTTTTCGCTAACAAAAGATGCCCTGATGTGGTGAAAATGTGGCACTCTACCACCTTCTAAATCATCCACACAGTCATTGCATGTTCACACTACGAAATTAGGATGCAAGGCTGGCACAATCTCCCCGTTACGTAGATCTTCTCGGATTATTTACCACCAAAGTCTAAGAAAAGGCTCTGGCACCTAAAGCCCAAGGAACATTACGGACAAGAGCCTTGACTAAATCAGATTCTAACTGCTAAATCAATGCCAATTATTGTGAGACAATTGACAGCAATGCATCTGAAATGAGCCTCTACATTATTTCTGCCACTCTTTAACAAGAACTAGAGGAAAATATAAGACGTTGAAATGTTGGTTTGGGTGAATTGTATTGGCAACCATGACAGGATTATACTGATTTACAGGAACTGGCTGCTTTTTGTGTATCAAGTATGTGTTATTTTCACTGGAGTGTACACAGAACACCATTTAACAATCAAACACAACACGTATGTAAACACAGTCAATCACTCCAGCACCACTGAGATCATCCAGTGATATTAAATACATCATTATGAAAACAACAACAGTATGCATTAGAGAAATCAAGTAAATTAGATTTTGACCACACTTATCTGATATAGTATAGTATTTCAAAATATAATGATCTATCAACAATATCAGTTTCAAACACTTTTGAAGGCTGTGCCAACTGTATAACTAACTAAACCCTAGATAGTTTGCAAATTATTTTAATTAATTTATTTTTTGAAATGGGGGACGTAGGTACTTTTGCATTGGGGTCTCCAATGCATTTCAGCGACTCTCGGTATGGACACACCACAAATCACATTCATACATTAATACTACAAGAGTAATCGATTAATTCTGAATGTTGGGTCTTTCACAGTACGCTCTATTATTTCTAATTACCCAATGGGTCACGGAAGTATGCTTCTGCAATTGCACAGCGCCTACCAGGTATATAAAAAAAAGAAAAAAAAAAGAGCTATTCCGGCCCTCCTGTCCACTCTTTCTCCCTCTCTCTTTTACACACACACAGACACACACATCTCAGTGGCCTTCTACCAAAAGATCACAGCTCCACCTAGTGCAATGTACAAGAAACGTATGGTAGTGAATAGAACTGACACAGTGATCTTTGCAACACGCTTTGGGTCATATTTGCATTATTAGTTAATTGTCAAACTTAAAAAGTGCCTAAGATAGATTATAATTTTCATAAAATAGCTAAATGAGCTATTTAGTTAAAATGATCTCCATTTCTATGCACAACATTTTCTATAGGAAATAATAAACCAAACATCCACTGCAAGAAAGAAAAAACACACACTAATGATTTATAACGCCTCAACAGAGTTATTGTGACCTTATTTTATAATGTTATTTAATTCTATGTCTATGAAATGCACAAATAAAAAAGGAAAACATGGCCAATAAATGTAAATTGCAACATTAAAGTATTCTCTCGCAAAGTTGGTCTACTTATGTGAAATGACATTCAAAACCTTTTCACTTGATGTACAACATTGAAGGGGAAAACAAAAATCTAATATACATGAGATAGCATACATATGTATTTATACTATATAATTTTGTCTTATTTTGGTTCACATTAATTCAGGTTTTCAATGCAGCAGCTTATTTTAATCGATGGGTTTGCGATCTTTTTATTTTTTACATATACAGCGACGCTATGCCCAGTAGTTAATTTAATTGAACTTTAATGAAAAAGTATGTGAAAAGTATTTATGCATTTATGAACAGAAAACGAACATCTATTTTTGTACTGTCACATCTTGCCAATCCAGAGAGCAGACCAAGCTGGAAAATAGGCTCACCACACACACACATACACTTTGTCTCTTCACACACACACACACACACACACACCCTCTTCACCCGCTGAGTTCCACAGTCTGGGCCTGCTGCACCGAGAGGGAATTTACATTTTAATAGGCAGAGCTGCTCGCGCCGACTTCGAATGAGGGTATATGCTCAGCTGAACAGCGGGAAATGCACCCCACAGCAGAAGTTTAGAATGAACCTCAAGACAATTCCTGGTGCACAAAGACAGAAAATGATATATTTTAGCCCATCTCTGTCGCGTATATAGTGAAATATGCATACATATAGAAATCATTTTCTACCAGACCTCATCCGAACGTCTCCAGGTTTATGCAACATTTCTGCATTTAAGCAGCAGCAGCTTTCAATGCATCTTGTTGCAAGCGGAACGGGGATCTAATGCACTGTGCGGAAAAAGGAAGAAACCTGCATAGACTTCCAGTACCAGAGTGCCAATATCTTGATTAGCTACATAGCAACCTGAACAGAACTCTTTGGAATAAGTTTGGAATAAGGTTCAGAAATTATATTTGTTTAAAAAACAAAATGTTTTGCCATTAGGTTCTATGCAAACATATTCATTTTGCTAACTTCACTAACAATCAATTTTACTATACTTAGTATTATTATTACAACAAATCACCTATAAGATGTTTTCTATCTATCGTTGACCCAATCACAAATCTGACCACAAATGCTCCCGGTTAAAGTACCCATGGTCAAATTTATGTTCATCCGTTTCCATATTCTTAGAAATAACCATTCTGTGCTCTCATCTTTCTCTTTTTTTTTTGGTCCCTCATTTCTACACCATGTCATGACTGAGTGTGAAAAAGCACAAGATGTCACTGCTCCGGGCATGCAATCAAGTGGCAGGCCCCTCCCAGCTCTAATTAATAACTATTGAACATGCTAACAACAATCAACACTAATTAAATACGAGCTTGTTGACAAGAGTGCAAACCTTATCAAAAACACCCCCCTTCAAAAAAAAAAAAAAAAAAAAAAAAGCTGTGGAGAAGGGGGATGAGGGAGGGCACTCCTGTTTTCCGTAATTAGTTAACGAAGAGCCCCGAGCCACTCTTTCGATTGAGGGCCCCTGCAAGCTAGTTAGGAGTTTCGTCTGACACCCTGAACAGAAGAAGCAGTCAGCCTAAACAGCAGGTCACATGACCATGCAGAATCTCCGCTCCGGTTATAGGGCTAACAGAGCACAGAATGAACTGCTTTCAGCTTTTGAGGTGTTTCACTGCTTAATATGAGAGAGAATGGGATTGTATGTTGTAATATATGCAGAGGCACAAATGAACACTCACCAAAAGCAAAATGAGATGAAAAATGGCTTTATTGTGAAAAATAAAACCAGTTGGCAGATGTAGGGAATTACAATTAAAGCTATATGAGAGGGTCTACAAACCAGATACTGAAGAAACAACTTTACCTCCATGAAAAATGTGCTATCCCAAGTTTATAAAGGAATATTCCTTCAGAAGTACATGTAGTGACATAAATGTGAAAAAATTACTACACGTCTTCATGTTTAGTGACAAGTTTTTCTGAGAGTTCATCTTGCTTTTGCTGCTGTGCATGACAAAATGCCTGTGCTGCTTGTAAATAGTATTTTGCATTGTATTTTTGAATAATTTTTATTGAAATATATATTTGACTTTTCTATAAAAAAAAATACAATAATGTTTCCACAAAAAAAAGTCATAAATATGCTAGTAATAAGCATTGCCTATTACTGTGGTATCTTTGTTTTCTTTTTATAAAATGAATTTTTAATCATAAAAATTGCAAAAAGTGCATTTTAATGGCCAGTAAGAAATATTTACAGTAGGTCATTTCTCAGTTTACTCACAATTATCCATGTTGTTTAAGTAAATAAATTAAAATACAATAATCACAAAAAGAAAATGTGCTAGCATAGAAGAAGAAAAAAATAGATCTAAGACAACAAACTGACAAGAAAGTCCAAACATCAAAGAACTCTAGAAAGCTAAATTGCTTGTCACTGTGGGAAATCTATGAATGACATTATCTGTCAATAGCCAACTTGAACACACTCAGCAAATGTCACAAAAGGGCAGGTTTGTGGTTTTAGGAAGCTGTTCATGGCAATACAGCTTTAATTTAGAGACTATGAACACGACAGCAGTATAGCATAGAGAATTTGAGAGTTTGTTGGCAACAAACAGGACACAGTGGGCAGTCAGGGGCAAGAGATTGCCCTCCAGTGCCCCAGTAACCTAACTGACATCTGTATGTGCGCAAACAACCCCTCACGCTCTCCCAAACCGGGAGTAATGCTGAGTGACAGCTACCACGGGGTACAGCCCTTGCATCGACAGCAGCCGTTTGTTTCCATGATCGCTCCCTGATAGGCAATTGAATTTGTCAGTGACCCTAAACAATTGCTCCGATGAGATCCAGCAGGCCCTTCCTTCCCTTGGCCCCACTGCCCATCCTGATCAATACAGCTGATCAATGGCCAGCGGCCGATATTGATGACTCTGTCCCATCTGCTGCCTGCTGCACAGAAGCTTGCCAAGAGGGCAGCGGGCCGCACTTGTTGATCACTGTTGTCCACTGTTTGAACGGATGTCTAAATAATCCTGCGCACCAAACCAAATCAGAGGTGGGAATAGTCAAGAACTGCCAACCTCAAAGCATTCCAGTCAATCATACACCATAGTCGAATACCAATGCCATAATAAAACCTGTGACAGCAGAATGCTTGCGTTTGCTATTAGCAGCAAAATAAATAAATAAAATAAAATAAAAAATTAAATATTACGATAATTTCAATGTATGAATGAAATTATAATTATAATAAATTTAACGACTACTTTGCCGTTAAATTTGTTGGTAAAAGTTTGCAATTAGGTTCAATTTGTTAACAATAGTAAAAAATATTTTGGCATTTTTATAAAAATGTATCTAGATTAGAAATATTTCATAATACTAATTATAATACTACTGTTCATTGTTATAAATTACAATAGTTACATTTATTATAATTATAGTGAACTTTGTGAATAGGCTACGCCGATAAAATGTTATAGTTTTCTTTAAACAATCAATAATAATAATAAAACTTTTAAACAATTTTGGCAACACTTTGCAATACAGTTTAATTTGTAAACAATTTTTAAATTAAAAACTAATTAAAATTAATGTATGGTTATACTATTGTTCGTTGTTTTTTCATGTTCTTTCATAACACATCAATTCATTTTTACAACTTGAATGTGCAAATTAACATTAACTTAAGGAAATAAAACATAACCGTTTTTTGTTTTTTGTTTTTTTTGGGGGGGGGGGGGGTGTTTCTATGGCCTGGGCATGGTAGTCGCCATCATCTTGAAAATGACATCAAATGGCACATTTCACAAAATCTCAGTGTTGATGTATCTGCCCACTTCCACTGGTTATATTCAAGTAGGAAGTTAGTCATGTAGAAGCTGCATTAGTATCCGTGTTTACATTGCTGTTTGCAGTCAATCGATCCCTCCTACAAAAACCATAAAGAGTGCAAAAGCAGTGCATGTGCATCAACGAGTGGAGATCAATGAGACCGCATGAATCCAATCAACACACCCCACCTGATCGCCACTGAGCTTTGGATACACAAAAACGAAAAGATCTCAGTAGTCTGCACTAGAGCACCTCTCTGGTTCAATGGCATCAGGTTTTGCTTTGGAGACCGAGAGTGTCCCAACTGTGAGGCCTGTGTGTCTGAAGAGTCTGGGGAAATAGGGAACCATAATTAAAACCCTACCTGAGCTGCACTCTTGATTCAGAACAGGGATCACAAGCTCCCCAAGTGGCACAGCTATACGTCACCCCCCATACGCCACATGCCCCAAACTCTCGGCCTCATGTGGTTAAGGATTTTCCACCTTATTAGATAAATTGCTAGTGATCAAAAGTAGTCCTCCCGGTTCACATTTCAACCCATAAATAAAAAGCCCTTGTGGCTATGTGGGCCTGCCAAGACACACTGACCCAGAGACTGAGACCACAGCTGATGCAGCAATTAGACATCAATAACAGAAAGTTCCAAATAAGACGTAGAGAAATACGCGCAACGCAACTTGCTGCACAACGTTGCGAGAAGATATGGATTTTGTTTTCCATCCCATTGCCTCGCACATCTGTTTGTGTTTGTTGCTTTGGCATGTTTCCTCTGTCGCCAGAGCCAAGAGGAGTTAGTTCACCATGCTCATTAATTAACAGATTTAGTCCCCCTGAGAAAATGGCTCAAAGGCACCGCAGTCAAAGCACCAGTCCCACTCGTGAACGAGCCGTCATAATATTCCGCCATTTAAATCTTGCGTGCTAGCGGAGCATTCAAATATAGGGACAAATGAATCTAGGCCATTGAAAACTGCATGCGTACTAAGGTCCGGTTCACACATTAAAAATGCGAGCAGCAGGTCAGCGGAAAGAAAAAAAAAACGCAAGGTCTAGTTGAAAAAAGTTGAACTTCTTTTAACTAGAGCGCCGCGTTTTTAGAATGCCATGTCATGCCCGAGACGCAGCACAAGACGTCATACGAGAGCACAGAAGTTTAAGAGTTCTAGCTTCAGTTTCGTGTTTCATGGACTTTTAGTTCGTTTCTCATTGTTTCCTTTTAATGTTTGTCACGGTTTCCAAGTTTTGCAACCAACTCAACATGATCCTTCAGAAATAATTCTAATATGTTGATTTGGTGCTCAGAATTCTTTAAAGAATATAAAGTTCAAATGAACAGATTTCATAGGAATAGAGATCTTTTGTAACATTAAAATGTCTTTACTGTGACTTTTAAACAATGTAATGCAACCTTGCTGAATAAAAGTATTCATTTATTTAATATATACACTGTAAAAAAATATTTGTTTTATGATTCATCACAACTTTTTATCTTTTGTCAAATCAACTTAGATAATTAATGTGGTTAAGATAACATAATATTTTGAGTCCCTATTAATTAAACCAATCTCCTTTGTTGTATTAACTCAAATTTAAGGCAACCAGGTAACTTGCTTTTTTAAGTTAAACCAACAATATGTTTTTACAGTATATTCGGTAGTGGATGTCCTTTTAAAACACTTACTTTTTACATCCTCATGTAATTCCAAACCTGTATGACTTCCGTGGAACACAAAAGACGACATTTTGAAAAGTCTATTCAAGGAAAGTCAATGGCGTCCCAAACATTGGACATTGGCCCCCATTGACTTTCATTGTGAGGACAAAAAAACACTAGGACATTTTTTCAGGGTCATACAGGTATTGTCAAATAAACAATGACAATTTTCATTTTGGGTGGCATTTTCCCTCCTAAACATTGTTTACTCTTTCACGCAGTGAATGAGGTGCTAATAGTGCATCTGATAGGTATGTTTGATCCAGTCTGGCCTGTTTATTTTTTCAGGAGTGCAATTAGTATCCAATCAATAATCATGCTTCCTCTGAATTTCTCTTTCAATTTTCAGTGGATTTCAGACAAAGAGGAAGCCTTGAACTGTCAATAAGAGCATCTCGTTTATAACTTCACAGAAACGTTAACGTTTTCGTGAGCTCTCCAACCGAAGTTGTTTGTGCATAATTGGAATTCTTTCATTGTCTTTGAGTAACCGGGCGATTCGCATTTGACTGGCCGTTTGACAAGAAAAATGTAACGTTGTTCATGTGATGCATCACAACAAAAACAACCCCAGAGAAGCTGTTATCCATTCAGAGTCTCACCTCTCCACTGTAAAACACACTTCCAAAAACACAGAGCATGACTGTTGCGCCAGCTGTGCTTTTTATAAGACGTCTTAATGAATGACTGTCACAACTTGACTGAACCCTGCCATTAAAGATCTAGAGTATCTCCTTCTCTTTGTTTAACCAAAGACGGCCTGACTAATTATTAACCAGCCTGCTGTTTGACAATTCATTATGTATTCTCAGGAGTACGACAGATTAAAAATGAGAGTAAATACTGCACGTCATGTGTGTTTCAACCAAGTAAATTGTGATTAACAGTGATTCTTGTCCTTTCTCCTCCTCCATACAAACAGAAATGGATTGATGCTGCATGCAGTTTTCTTCCCTCTGTGTTGAAAACACCACTAGATATCACCTTCCTTCCTCTGGGACAGCGTTAATGTTTTTTGCAAATATCCTGTACTTGTTTGAAAATGAGTGATTGCTCAGTAAATCTCTAAAATAAAATAAAAATGGTGCTTTATTTCAAGGTAGCTAATTGGCAATTAGTAAAACAATTGTGGAGCATTGTAGCATCAGCCTAATTGATAGCGTTTATAAAGCTGGCTTACCCAGCAGCATGCTTTCAGAGCTGTGCACAGCAAGCTACAGTTCGTCATTAGATTACAGCAAATTGCTAAAACAAGGAAATGGGCTCATTTACCTAAATGGTGTAAATTAATGTATGTTTATGAAGCTTTTACGAAACCAGCAATAACTTGCTTGTCTATTTTTTAATGCACTCCTGGTCTCCAGGCACAGTCAAAGAGCAACGGGCTCGTTTAAAGCAGCACATCACTGGGAAAGTTTTCAACACTATATGACAGGTACAGAACATTAAAGGGGAGTATTCAAAACTACATTTCCCATTTCTTGAAGGAAATGCCAGTGCATACAAAACAGCAAAAGAATAGTGTTCAAGTTTCAGGCAAGTTAGGTGGAAGTCTTAAGGTGATGATACACAGGGCAACTTTTTGAGCAATGTTGATGGGCAATCTTGCAGCGCGATTGTTGCTTGGGCACTTTCCCATTGAAAATGGGCAATAAATTTCTATCTGGATCATTTAGATGGGTCGTGGGCCCTGTCTCTCATCTGGTTGCCCGTTGACGGCAACATTGCCCAGCAACATTGCTCAAAAAGTTGCCCTGTGTATCATCACCTTTAGGTTCTGTACTTAAATGCACTTTCTATGCCGTCTTTGCCATGTAAAGGGTTGATATAGATGGTTAAATAAATTTTGTATAATGATGATTAGTAATTTTTTTTAATACTCTATTTATTGGAGATTTTAACAAATGTTACAATAATTTTCAAAATGAAGATGCAAAACTTAGGAACAAGTTTTAACAAACAAGATTATATTAATTTTTAATGGTGAACTTTTTTGCAATGTTTTATATTTATATGTATATTTTAAGATTAAACAAAAAAAAGATACAGTAGTAAAAATAAAGGAATTTAAAATTTGAATGGAGTCTACATTAAGTGGTTTTAACATTTCTCTTATTTTCAACAATTAATGCAGCGATCTCTTGCGAGCACTTTAATAAATGAGGATTGACAACAATAATGCATCAAAAATATAATTAATAATAAAACCATCATTATAAATAAAATCCAAATCAGATCAGTGGAAAACCTGGGATTATATATTTAAATGTTATTTATATTATAAAACTTGGATATTTATAATTTAACACATATTAACATTAATTATATAGGCATAAACAAAATATTTATAATTCAATTTTATTATATAGGCCTACATCAAAAATCAAATGGATCAAAATCATGCAGGACTAGTGCCATCTGTCATCACAGCAAACAAGGAGCAAAACAAATACCAAAAAAAAACTTAAATTGGTGGTGGGGGGGGGGATTAACAGTTTTTACAAACATTACTATATATCTATCTATCTATCTATCTATATATGAGAACTAGAATTACCTAGATTCATCCATCCATCCTAAATTTGCCCTGCTCAGATGCTACTGCTTTAAGGGTCTGGTTTCCATCTGCCACCTCCCACCCAAACCCTAATTACTAATCCAGAAACACAATACCATGGAAGACGACAGACAAGATAGGAAAGAGTAAGAAGGTGTGAGCTGCTATTCTGACACTCTCCGGCATGTGCAGCATATCTGTAAACATCGTTAATCACAGATTAGCAGATGGGGGTGTTAATTGCACCTGTGGAAATAACATGACCCAAAGGATGCTTCTATTTACCGCCTTCAGATGGCATTTCTGCACGGGGCGGGCGAGAAGGATAAACAGGAAGGCTTTGCTCGTGACACAAGCAGCCTTTATTTGAATGATTCTCCAAAATGTTGTCACCCATTCTCACAATCAAACCCCCCTTCCCATCTCACACCTTGCGTGTTACTCTAAAGTGAGACCCAGCATCACTTTGCCTCTCAGGCTGAGATGGAAGTGTGCAGCTCCCCTGACCACCTGCTACCTTCTGCAGTGAAAACCAGTCACTGTACGCACTGAGCCAATGACATAATCTCGCTGCCCTCAGCCAATTATGTTATTACAAATATAACTTAAAAACACAATGAAGCTGCTTGACATGTTCCCTATTTAAAAAAGAAAGTTTGAGTGGATAATAAGCAATTTAATTGCAAATGGTAGTAGGGAAGGGACATTCTCATACTAGAGAGCATCTGATTGGACAAGAGTCGGTGTAGTTATTACAAAATCTTTCTATTTCAGATAAATGCTGTTATTGTGAACTTTCTATTCATCAAATAATTCTGGAAAAAAAATGTACACAACTCTTTTCAACATCGATAATAATAATAATAATAAATGTTCCTTGAGCATCAAATCATCATATAAGAATGATTTCAGAAGGATCATGTGACACTGAAGACTGGAGTAATGATGCTGAAAATTAAGCTTTACCAACACAGAAATAAATTGCATTTTAAAATACATTCAAATAGAAAACAGTTATTTTAAATTGTAAAAGTATTTCACAATATTACTGTTTTTGCTGTATTTTGGATCAAATAAATGAATTAATTTTATTTATTTCAAATAAATACAAACAAATATATTACGAGACAACTACTATAATAGTTCCATTGTAATTAATAATATTTATAGTACAATTTCTTTACATTTTGTAATACAATATAAACAAGACAAAAGTTAATATATTATAGTGGTCTCCAACTTGTAATATCGTTTTTTTTTTTTTTTAAAGACACATTAGCTTTAGCAAATCACAATCATGTGACAGTTCCAGGTATGCATGAGATATCCTTACAAGGTCAACAAGGGGCGTATGGTTTTATTCTGCCATCATGCAGTGAAATTAATCCTTTGAACTAATTCTCAAGCAGCTGGACACTACAGTTTCTCACACACACACACACACAGCTGACATGCCCCAGCATGCCCCACGCCCAGCCTTAGCAGCAGCAGCAGCAGCAGTCTCGATCAATCAGGCTCCTCCCATGCAGTGATTGCTAATTGATGCACTAATCCAGTCGTTAAGTACTGTGCCAAAGAGCTTGGGAGTGCGTCCAAAGTAAACACCTGCCGTCACTCATCAATGTGCTTTGCTTCTACAAAACGAATCGAAGAGGACGGTGTAGTTACAAACTTTACCATGCCTGAGAACAAACACAGAGGAGAGGTGGCCAACATTTGAGATATGATCGGTGACATGAGCACAGAATGGATTTTATAAATACGGCACAAGTGACAGTCAATGGATCTGATACTTTCAGGTTAGAAAACAAGTGAAAGAAAGTGTTAGAAAGTGCACAGAAGAAACTGGGTAAAACTGACCAGATTCATCCACCTGGATAGTATGCAGTAAGTCAGAGAATGAAGAGTAAAAATATCAGCATATATAAACAGGATGCTAAGATGAGGTCTTAAAAAAAAAAAAAAAAAAGTGTCAAAACGTGAGGTATCCCATTGTGAGCTGTCGAAGATGCATGGATATGGGTATGGGTCTATAACAAGTCTTCTTCAGTTTTGGTTATCCCATCACACTGAATGATTGTAGCCCCAGACGCCCACTTTCATTCATTGGAAAAGCAAACTCTAATATGACATGAAATTACTTCTGCAATTCTCAGTGTAATCTAACCTACTTTATTCTAATGATTGTCATCTTGACCGAGGTCTCTGTAGACTCTTAAGGTTGTGTGTTGCCCTGAGTTGAAGTTGCCAAATGTGACACGCTACTGCCCCCCAGTGAACCAAAAAGGTACAATATCCCATATCGATATATGGGTACAATATCCTATCTGACAAGGTAAATAGGCTTTAAATGAATGAAAGAAACTTTTCTTTATTTTTTATTTTTTTACTTTCTTCATTTGATTTTCAAATACATGAGGTAATTGAATTGGTCATGAGTTAAAAAAATAAAAAAAACCAGTGGATGCAATGTTCTCATTTGGGTCAAAATAATTGATCGTAAAAAAGGAACAACACATTCATGCATGTTTATACGAAAAGCCCAATGAGAGAGTCATTGAGAGAGAGAGAGAGAGAGAGAGAGAGAGAGAGAGAGAGAGAGAGAGAGAGAGAGAGAGAGAGAGAGAGAGAGAGAGAGAGAGAGAGAGAGAGAGAGAGAGAGAGAGAGAGAGAGAGAGAGAGAGAGAGAGAGAGAGAGAGAGAGAGAGGCATCAGAACGAGAACGAACGAGAACGAACATTAATACCACTACCGACCTATAATACCACTTCGGTACAATTACTTTGGTTACTGTTCCCCAAGCTATGCATATAGTGTTGCTTAATTTAAAGTAGGGAGTTAAAAAAATAAAAACAAAAAATCAAGAAACGTGGACGTTTTGTGTCTAGATTCTACTCTGAGCTACAGACTCTAACAGTAGACAAACTGAAACACTTACGAACAACTTGGAATATGTTGCTTAAAATGTCAATTGACTCTGAGTCGTGGGAGGAAATAGTAAAACTGCCCTCCAGAATATCAATCTGTAATAGATACAAAGAAATGCAGTTCAATATTCTGCATAATGTTTACATATCACCTTATATATACAGCAAGTACACTCCAGGTGTTTCTCCGAACTGTCCTAAATGTAACGCAGCTAAGGGCACTAGATATCACTGTCTTTGGGAGTGCAAGAACATCAAGGTATTTTGGCAGGCAATATGCAGAGAAATCAGTTTGGTGATTGGACAGACAGCCCCACTCAGCCCACTCATGTGCCTACTGGGGCTTATACCTGACCCTCTGAGAGCTCACAAAGAGACTGTTCAGTTTCTCTTAATGCTGGCTCGAAAGGCTATAATGATCAAATGGGTTAGTAGCGATGCCCCCTCTAATCAGATGTGGAAATCTCTGATATCAGAAGTTGTAACTCTAGAAAGATTGAGGTATTGTCTCAATGGTAAATCGCACATGTTTAAAAAATGGGAGAATATTCTAAAATGTTTGAAGATTAAAAGGTCATAAACACAAACTGGATAAAATGTAGGTACAATCATATGATGAGATGCTGTATGTAATTTAATTTTGTTTTCTGTGCTGTTTTTTTTTTTTTTTTTTTGGGTTCTAATATGTTTTGTTTGAAATAACGAAAATGTTTAATAAAAAGAATATTAAAAAAAAAAAAAAAAAAAAAAAAAAAAAATCAGTGGATGCAATGTTCTTATTTGGGTCAAAAAAATTGATCGTAAAAAAAAAAAATCATGATTGTTTATAAAAAAAGCCCAATGAAAGAGTCCAGAAAAAAAAAATAGTGAGAGAGAGAGAGAGAGAGAGAGAGAGAGAGAGAGAGAGAGAGAGAGAGAGAGAGAGAGAGAGAGAGAGAGAGAGAGAGAGAGAGAGAGAACGAACATTAATACAAAGTCCACTGAGTGAATACAAATCATAACTCTACTTCACCTCTACATATTTTCAAAAAAATAATAAGCATTACATATCATAGGAACATTAAATGTTACTTTGGTTACTATTCCCCAAGCTATGCGTATATTGTTGCTTAAGTTAAAGTAGGGATGCACAATACATTGGTACAACATTAGTTATTGGCCTATTTTTGGTAACACTTCATTTTAGGGTGACGTAGTTACATTGTGCTTACTCAAATAAGTACTGAGTAATATTAATTAACTACATGGACTTACTATAGAGTTACAGTTGGTTTTAGGGTTAGTTAATTTACTGTTATTACTATAGTAATTACTACATGTAGTAATGAGTAACTACGTCACCTTAAAATAAAGTGTTACGCAATATGTCAATTTTTTATCATAATTTAATTAGAATTAATTTTATGCTAATTTCTTTTACTTTTTACATTTAGATTACTTTTGCCATCATCTAACACTTTCAGTCAATCTTAAACAAGTAATAAAAACTCAGTGAGTGTTTTAGCGCAATTTTCTGACGTCATGGGATCACAACAGTAAGAGATAGTAAATCTTTTTAAGGTTTTTTTTTTTGTTTGTTTTTTTGTGCGTTCCCGAGATTAGACCTTCCTTAACATAATGGCGAAAACCCAAAGTCTCTAGGTGGTCTGGTTGAGGAGGAGATAGAAGTGCAAGATTGGTGCGCACAGACAGAACAGAAATCATGAGTTAACAATCGCAATTTTGTCCGTTGGAAAATTGAGCTAAAAAATACTACGAATTTGATGATGATAATAATGTTAGATATAATCTTTACAAATCTCAAAACGAATATCAATTTTTCATTCTGTACATTATAATGTTGTCATGTTGCCTAAATCAGTTTAGTTGTTAGTGTTTTATTTTTATTTGATTAAGACAATTTATAGGTCCATTACAACAAAAAACAAATGATCAGGTTATGGTATAAAGCAGAGATTAAATATCAGTGAACCCCTAATTGAAATATACTGTATTCATTTAAAGCAACAACATATTTTAAAACAATACTAAATGCAAAAACCAGCCCCCTCAGCTACGCGTGTACCTGTGAATTAAATGAAGAACCACAACAGCTGATACTCATAATGCTGTTATTGGGCTTTTGTGTGTGGAGTTCTATTGTTCC
The DNA here is from genome assembly GCF_964197995.2 of Scardinius erythrophthalmus. Classification (NCBI taxonomy): domain Eukaryota; kingdom Metazoa; phylum Chordata; class Actinopteri; order Cypriniformes; family Leuciscidae; genus Scardinius; species Scardinius erythrophthalmus. The sequence goes on from NC_138227.1 coordinate 20,891,735, forward strand.
ACAAACCTGTGTGAGCTCACTTAAGACAGGCCACACAACCTCTCGCTCACTTCCCAAAGCTTCCTGGCCAGGGCATCGTCCCGTCCGTCAGTGCTAACATTCTGCAGAGCGCAGGAAGAGAAGTAGCGTCCACTCAGAGGCTCGAGTCCCTCCTGCAAAGCACAGTATAGCGTGGTCTGCGCACCTCCCTCAGGGTCCAGGAAAAACAGCTTGGACATGATCGGGTAAACCAGCTTCTGCACCGTACTCATATTCCGACCAATCTCAGTGGCTATGACACCTATGAAGAAGAGACAATGAAGAAAATGTGGAGGAATAATAATACTTGTGACATAATGGCAGACAAAAAAACAAAGGACCACTAACCTGGATGCAGGCAATAGCAGGTGACACTCGTCCCCTCCAAGCGGTTTGCGAGCTCACGGGTAAAGAGCACATTGCAGAGTTTGCTGTGGCAGTAGGCTCTGAATGCATGCCAGGAAGACTGACCTGTGACCAGATCCTTGTGGGCGTTAAGGAGGTTGAAGTCCACAGACCCCAGACGATGCAGCAGGGCAGACACGTTGACAACGCGGCTGTGCTCTGACTGCTTCAGGCGATCCAACAGCAACAGCGTCAGCAAAAAGTGGCCCAGGTGGTTGACGCCGAACGCCATGCCAAAGCCATCATCAGTTCTGCCTGATGCGATAACACCTAGAGAGAAAACCTCACACACTGAAATCATGTTCTTGCATGTGTCCATACACCACATTGCCTCTTAAGTTACCTGCATTGTTAATGAGCAAGTCGAGCCTTGGTTCACTATTCAGAAAAGTCTCAGCAAAATCACGCACTGACTTTAAACTGGCCAGGTCCAGTTGCATGAACAGTACCTCAGAGTTCCCACTTTCCTGGAGGATATACAGCAAGTTCTTTCTTTTAGACTTATCTCAGTGTAATAAGAACTGGGAGGTATTGAGGTTAATGGAAGAGTTCACCTTTCTTATGTCATAAACTGCAGCTTCGGCTTTCTGTTTGTTTCGGCAGGCGAGGATCACTCGGGCCCCTCTCTTGGCCAGATCCAAGGCTGTGGGTTTTCCAATGCCTGTATTACTTCCTGCAAACATACAAATTATTGATTACTCAACCCTGAGCACAGAACATTTAACGTTGTCTCAGCCTGAGACAACGTTAAATGTTCTCTGATGTAATATGCAAATATATCATGTATCGTACTTAAGCGTTCAAATGTTACCAACCTGTTACAATTGCTGTTTTCCCCTTTAACGTGACGCTGCTCTTAAATCTAGCTCCTTTAAACACGGTGTAATAAAGCAGTATATATATAGCCAGCACACCGGCCAGCACTGACAACAGGATAGACATTATGTCCTTTGAGGGCGTCAATTGAGGAATGTTACAAATTTTCAAAGTTTAGGAGAGTACATGTGTTTTGCTCCGTTGCTCACTCCAGACTGTTATCGTGTTTTTTTTCAAGCTTTTGTAACGGCCAGTTTCCGGGTTTAACTTCTGACAAGCGCTGGATGGCGCCATTTCTCTACGTCATCTCAAAAGAAAAGTCGCACTTTCTGAAGAGAATCACCCCAAGACCAAAAGAAGAGCATGAGAAATTATCCTTAAAAAAATAAGCCCGTTTTAGTAGTACCACAAAAATGTCCCATAAAATTACCTGCCATTTGTATTTTAAAAAGCACCATTTCCACTATGAAATTAATAGATCGATGCTATAATGTTAGCCTATATAGCCTATTATAATGTTCTTGACAAAAATTAAATATTTCATTTATTCTTTATATTATGCCATTACCCATTACATTATCACACACTACCACTAAAACACCTTTCCTCAGACCATACCTCAACACTTGTTAAATGTTAATGTTATAACCTTAACACAGGCTCTGATGTGTTGCAGTTTAGTTTTTGTAAAAAAAAAAAAAAAAATAGTCATTGTCACAACCACACAACAGAAACAACAGAAATAGTTTATTTTATTTTTTTGATAATTTCCCAATTTTAACTCATTTGAAACAACTTGCTACTGCGTGTATGCGTGATACGCAAAATATAGTTGTTTTGTCAAAAATGTACGATTTTTTTCTGATTGTGATGATTCAGTAGATGAAGCTGAAAATCATTTGAATCCAACATGCAGTTTAAATTAATTCCTTCCTTAAAGTGAATAGATTTGACAATATTTATCACAAATAAATAATTTTGTATGTAATCATAATGGGTGACAGGTAAGGAAAATCAACATCACACCCAAACATAGGTGGAAACAACAATAAACTTTTATTTATTCACACCCTATTATGACCCTGTACTCACAAGCCACTGGAAATCAACTCTTTTTTACAATAGGATGTTTTAGTGCTAATGATGGTTAAAATGTTGCCCATTTTACAAAGTTAGTTTCAAACTACACTGCATGCATCAAACACACTCTCACAATGGTTGGTTTTCATGTGTGTACCCTTTATTGATCTCTTTTGCACAGACTGCATCATGACAGTGATGAGAAGCAAAGCTTAAATCACACCACTGTGCCGCTCACAGAATCAGTCTGCTTGAGTTCTTCCTCTGACTCTTTTCTTTCAAATCGATGGCATGCAGAAAGAAGAAAGCGTTGTAAACATTTGCCGAATGCACCAGACGTTCAGCCTGTGCTGGGCTTGCTGGTATCGGAATGAAGGGGTGGAGGTGAGGAAGAGGAGGAGGAGGCGGGGGAGGGAGGAAGGGCGCTGGGCGAGTTGCCCTCACTGCTGAACCCGGCGGAGGGACTGCACCTGGAAGGTCTGAGCGTGGGAGCCCCACTCCCTGTAGTGTTTGTAATCGCCACCATGGTGGTCACACTCCATGATGTACTGGTAACCACGGTAGCCGGGGTACTGGTAACAAACCCAGCTAAATGCAGTGAGGAAACACAGTTTAAAATTCCAAGTATCCCAAATATTGCAAGGTTACAGCCAATGTGCCCTCTAATTGTTTTTATCTTGCTGAGCAAAACCTCTTTCTATAGGACGAACGATTCGGCCACCTGAGAAAAAACATCCCTTAATGCCAGACCTGAACACAGTGTACACTCAAAAGTGCTTTCATCATGCTGTAACTTTAAAGTCTACATGACACGGGAGTTGGGATAGGCATTTTTTCCCTATCATAACATATCTGTGGTTTGCTATTGGTGGATCTCATGTGAGTGACAGGTTGTCCCGCCCCCGCGCCAGTAAACACGTCATCAGAGAAGAGAGGAGATGTCGATGCAAGAGGGAAGGGGAGTTATTTTGATTAAAGATTATGAGGGCACATTCATTTATTAAAAAAATGATGATTTTTGCTTGGATAAATCATTTATAATAAATACTTCAATATTCCATGAAATATAATAATTGTTTGATTTCATGGTGACTTTAAAGTGCTATTTGTATTTTATTTGACCCCTGATGTAACCAAGTCAAAAATAAATCATATTTCTGAAAACAAGCCGTTAATTTAGAAAATATGAAGCACATTTTAAGGTTATCTGAGAATTTATTTTTTACAGTGCTGTGTTAATTGTGCCATTCTTTGAACTATTTTATAATATAATATAATATAATATAATATAATATAATATGATATAATATAATATAATATAATATAATATAATATAATATAATATAATATAATATAATATAATATAATATAATATAATATAATATAATATTATCATATAATATAAGCTTTCAAATAGCTTTTCTTGACTCTTCCCTCTGCGTGGCATTTTGTTTTTTCATCAGAGGTGCGTCACGGGCCATGCATGTGTGCAGCTTAGAGGGAACACTGGTTACAGCACCAGAAGCTAATGCCATATAGAGAGAGAGAGAGAGAGAGAGAAAAGTATGGTACTCACGCCCCACTTAGCACCTGCATTGATCCGATCTCATTGGAGGGCCAGCCCATGGCCTTGAGAGAGGGGTAGTCGTCAGTTATCTCCCACTGGTGTCCGATAAAGTTCTCCCGCTCAAAGACAGTAATCTTTGACTCCTTGTGGTTCTGCGCAGATCATAACAGCGGACGAGATTGTGTTTTATTTGGAAAGATGGTTAAACCATTTCGCCACTGATTAGTTGATATGATTTCAGACTCACAGCAGAGCAGATTGGCCGGAAGGACATTAGCCTCTCGATGTGGTAGGCATTGCTGCCGCTCCAAGACTCCCAGCGAGGGTAGTCGCCTCTCTCCAAGATGAACTGCTGCCCACAGAAGCTGGAGTGTTCGTAGCCCACCCAACTGTTCAAATATACACATGCTACATAAATAATATGTGTAGTGTGTGCGTGTGTGTGTGGTCCTGGTAAACCCTACGTTATGGGGACAAACGAAGATGCAATATCCAAAATCCTTGTCTTAATGGGGACATTTTTTGCAGGGTCCCATGAGGAAAACAGTTTATAAATGTTTTTTGAAAATGTTAATATGCAGAAAGTTTTCTGTGATGGGTAGGTTTAGGGGTAAGGTTAGTGTAAGGGGATAGAATATACAGTTTGTACGGTACAAAAATCATTATGTCTATAGAAAATCCTCATAAAACATGAAAACCCAACATTTTTTGAACACTACACTAAAAACTTTTGAATGGTAGTGAAAAAATTATTTTATATTATAATTATATTTTATTAATTATATATATATAATATAATATTATATATATTTATATATATATATAATAAATAATAATTATATATATATTAATTATATTTTACACACTAAGAATATGACATATTATTCAAATACATTAAAAATTTACACAATATTATTAATATTATTTAAAATATATAGTTTTTAAAGTGCAAATCCTTTTCTCTTAGGGGTTAAACTGTAGTACTTCTAATTAATTAGCATGATACAACAACAATTGAAGTCTGGTATGGTCTCATTTAGACAGTACGTGTCTGTGAATGCATGACTTACGCGCCACACTCCACTTTCAGAGAGCGGACAGTGTCCATGCCACATTCCATTATGTTTTGACAGGCTGAGGTGAACTCCACGCGCTTGCCTTGGAAGTTCTCTTGGTCATAGACTGTGAGCTACACATATTCACAGAGACAAAAGAGATGTGATTCAGATTATTCTATATCATTTTGTATTGTGACCGGCATTATTTCATAGACATTAAGTGTTTACTTGCCTTCCATGGCCCCATTGGCATGGGATTAGTCAGAGCCATCCTTGAAGATATCTCAATGCTGATAGACCTGAACAATACAGAAATGTAAAAAAAAAAAAAAAAAAAACATGCATGGGTTCTTTATAATTTATGTTAACTCTACAAGTAGCCTAGGGATAAAAAAAATAAAATAAGAAAGATATGGCAGCCAACAAATTAGACCTGGCTGCTGTTTTAGAAGGTATTATCCAAACATAACAGAATAAAAAACACAGCTTACTGAAATACTGATTTATAGCCAAAGCATTGAGGTATATGCAAATTTAAAAACGGCAGAGATTATATCAGCAACTAATAAAATATCAGAGTTATCCTTAATATCAAGATAATCTAGAAGGTTTTACGTTATACAAAGCTTAAACTGCCTATTTTTTCATTGTAATTACATTTTAAAAATATTTAGTCACTTAAATATTTAGTCATTTAAATACAATATTTAGTCACTAATTTTATATATTTATATACATTTTCTGAAATGCATGTATATTTTGACAAAGACACCCATATATGCTTGCTATGTTTGTTTTGGGTTTTCAATTGTGCATATGTGCGCCCCTCCCATAGAGTTCTGCAGATCAGAAAAGCACACTAAAAGATGTTGAGGCTGAAAGGACAAACATGAAGGGCTTACCTGACCTACCCAACAAATAGCTGCAAGCACTCAGGAGTTCCACACAACGGTCTCCAGACCTCCAACTAAGGGCTCTATTTATATGTAGCATGACAGTAAGGGAAGATTGGCCACAGGGCAGGCAGGAGTCAGCACTTTGCCTCAGGCCTCATTGTTTTGGACTGAGCCTTTGGCTTTACCCAGCTCACAATGCCATCTGCCGTAGCCAGGGAGGCATCGTGCCTACTGGCATCTGCCACCGGAGCGGATGCCAGGCAAGTGATTCCATGCATGTTTTTACATATGACCGGAGTGTATGGCAAAGCACACATGCTTGCAGGAACACAAGCAAGCTGTTTCGACTTGAGATCATTCCAGCAAAGACAACACAAAGATTTACTGAGGTATGCATTCAAGGTTTCTTTCAAGCCAAAAATGCTTGGTACAAACTTTGCAAACATCCCCCAAAACACTAGGTATCCTTAAATATTAAAAACGCTGTTTTTTAAAAATTACCTATCATTAAAAGTCCATTTTAAGCTGCATTGAGACCCTTCTGCTCTCCTCTCAGTGCGGTGGCAGCTACAGAATGTTTCAACAACCCACTTCCACCTGCCTTTACATACTCGCCCACATACAGACGCTCTCCCATGCATACACACGCAACAGGCCCTTACAAGCACATCCATTCAACATCCATGTCCTGCCCACTCCTTTGACTTTATGCAAAGCAGGCTCCATGGCTGGGGCCCAGTCGATCTAGGAGGTGCATGACTAAGTCAAATGAAGTGTGTGAATTATGGCATTCAAGTAAATAAGAAGATTGATTCATAATTTTCAGCTTTTTGGGTGAGTTTCAGTATAGCTCTACAAAGAGAAGTATTTTTGATTTGTCGATGGTCATGTGTATGATTGTGAGAATAATTAAATGCAGCGCTATTTATGTTTTGTTTAATATTTAATAGTCAGGAAATGTAGAGTACCTAAATGTACACTTGTGGGAACTTTTACTTCAAACTTATAAGCTCCAAAATCCTTGACAACATAAATATATAACCGTAACCACACAGAAAACTGCTGAAGCTTCACACAACGGCAACAAGTCCTCTTTCTCTCAATGGAGAGGTCTGTGGCCAGTCTACTGAGGTCAGCACATTGCTAGCCATGCTATAGAGAGTGAATGAGTGTGTGTGTGAGAGAGTGTTGAAGAGATAGGGGCTGTGGAGTGCCACGCTTTTTGCTGATGGAGGTAGACATCAGACATCCAGCCGTAGCCTGGAACAAAGCAATGAGCAGAGTCAGCAGGGTCACATAGATAAGCCTCCACTCCAAACCCCTCCAAACGGCCATCACCTTTATCCAATAGCCTGGTCTCATTTTGCTTTAGAAGTACTGCTGGCATATATATATGTATATAGAACCCATCTGAAGCCTGAAGCCCGTGTACAATCAGGCCTTGGCATCTTTTCCTCCGCCAGCACTCCTTTTACATTCCATTCCTCTGACTGCAAAAGTTTAGGTGAGATCTGATTGGTCATTTTAATCATTTCAGAGTGACCATCCTTTAAATAAGTTTGTTATGATTATGATAGACAGACAGACAGACAGACAGACAGATAGATAGATAGATAGATAGATAGATAGATAGATAGATAGATAGATAGATAGATAGATAGATAGATAGATAGATAGATAGATAGATAGATAGATAGATAGATAGATAGATAGATAGATAGATAGATAGATAGATAGATAGATAGATAGATAGATAGATAGATAGATAGATAGATAGATAGATAGATAGATAGATAGATAGATAGATACCATTTAAAAATGATTTTCAAAAGTAATGATTTCTCTACAAATGTGTTCTGATAAATAACAAAGAAGAATGGAGTGTAACATTCCGGAATTAATCTTGATTCAGTCTTTCATTTAAGCTCAACTTCTCTCTGTTCTGTTGTTTGCAGCTTCAGCCATGTCACACACTGCTGTACAAGGAAGTATGGGGAGTCGCTTTGCCACGGGAAAGAGCTCCCACAGAGTATGTCAAACCGGTCCCATCATGCTCTTATCAGATTCTCTCTTTTTACTCTAATATTGCCATTACACGTGTTTTGTACAAGAAGCACTCGCTGAATTATTTGCCTTTACTGTGTGATCTCTCTGATCAGATATATCTGTTTGAGTACGAGAATTTCCAAGGGAGCATAATGGAGCTGAATGGAGATTGCCGTAACATTTGTGACAAGGGGCTTACCCGTGTGGGCTCCATCAGAGTGGAGTGTGGGCCGTAAGTACTCATCTCAAAAATCATATGCATAATATGATTTGTCACATATAGGTCAGTAATGATTTTTAAAGGGGTGGTATAATGCCCTTTTCACAAGATGTAAAATAAATCTCTGATGTCCCCAGAGTGTGTATGTGAAGTTTTAGCTCAAAATGTCCGACAGATAGTTTTATATAGCATGTTAAAGTTGTCACTTTTTGAGGGTGAGCAAAAACGCACCGTTTTTGTGTCTGTCCATTTAAATGCAAATGAGCTGTTGACACAGAGGGCGGAGCTACAACAGATGGTTCTCTTAGCCGTTTTGATTACCTCACACAGACAAGCACTGGAAATTTCTAAAACTTTCAGCCTTTTATGTTCAAACCTATGGAAGCTTGTTTCCGCCACAAAATAAAAAAAAAATAAAAGATAATTGCGACTTTTTATCTCACAATTGCGAGTTTACATCTCGCAATTCTGACTTTATTTCTCAGAATTGCGAGATATAAAGTCAGAATTGCGTGTTTTAAAGTCGCAATTGCGTGTTATAAAGTCAGAATTCTGAGATATAAAGTCAGAATTGCGTGTTTTAAAGTCGCAATTGCGTGTTATATAGTCAGAATTCTGAGATATAAAGTCAGAATTGCGTGTTATAAAGTCAGAATTCTGACTTTTTTTCTCGCAATTGCGACTTTATATCACGCAATTCTGACTTTATATCTCAGAATTCTGACTTTATATCACGCAATTGGGAGATATAAAGTCAGAATTGCATGATATAAAGTCGCAATTGCGTGTTATAAAGTCAGAATTCTGAGATATAAAGTCAGAATTGCGTGTTATAAAGTCAGAATTCTGAGATATAAAGTCAGAATTGCGTGTTATAAAGTCAGAATTCTGAGATATAAAGTCAGAATTGCGTGTTATAAAGTCAGAATTCTGACTTTTTTTCTCGCAATTGCGACTTTATATCTCAGAATTCTGACTTTATATCACGCAATTGGGAGATATAAAGTCAGAATTGCATGATATAAAGTCGCAATTGCGTGTTATAAAGTCAGAATTGTGAGATATAAACTATTCTGAGGTAAAAAAAAAAAAAGTCCGTCTTTTCTTCCCCTTAGAATTGGACTTTATATCTCACAATTCTGAGAAAAGATGTCAGAATTGCGAGATATAAACTCGCAATTATGTGTTATAAAGTCAGAATTGCGTGATATAAAGTCAGAATTCTGAGATATAAAGTCAGAATTGCGTGATATAAAGTCGCAATTGCGAGAAAAAAAGTCAGAATTCTGACTTTATAAGACGCAATTGCAACTTTATATCTCGCAATTCTGACTTTATATCTCAGAATTCTGACTTTATATCACGCAATTCTGACTTTATATCTCGCAATTCTGAGAAATAAAGTCAGAATTGCGAGATGTAAACTCGCAATTGTGAGATAAAAAGTCGCAATTATCTTTTATTTTTTTTATTTTGTGGCGGAAACAAGCTTCCATACAAACCAGAGTATGAAAGATGGAGAAACTCAAGAATAAGTGACAACATGTAGACAACATTTCTGAATGGTTAGTTGATTAATTTATGTAGTTTATGTGTAGTTATCTTCTAGTCATTGATTAGCATATTCTGTCTTGATAATCTATAAATCGCGTTCCGGGGGCGGGGTTTATGTAAATTTTAGGGTTCATGATGTCACTAACCCGGGAGGAATGTTGTGTAGTCCCTACCAGCCATTTGTTGTTGTCCATAAAAAGCAAAAAATCTCCCTTTGCATTGAACTTTGAGCGTCATAACTTTGCAGATATGCTCAAACAGCAACATTACACACTAACTAAAGTTAGAAAAGTGAAATCATAATCAACCACCCCTTTAAAGAAACTAGTACTTTAATTGAGCAAGGATTTTTTTCAAAACAATTTTTTTCAACATTAATAATAATAGGAAATGTTTCTAGAGCTCCAAATCAGCATATTTTAACGATTTCCTGAGGATCACATGACACTTAAGGCTGAAAAATAGTTATTTAAAAATGTAAATAATATTTCACAATATTACTATTTTTACTGTATTTTTGATCAAATAAAAGCAGCCTTGGTGAGCATAAGAGGCTTCTTTCACAAACGTTCTTTCATCCTTGATTCCTATTTTCCATGGTGCGAATAGTCCAAATTATTTAAAAATGTACAATTTATTTCCGTAATCCTTCTCAAATGTTTCTTATCTGTTAACTCTTGTCAATAGCATAAAAGAACATCAAGGGAAAATTTTGAACTTTTTTTTGGATTTTAAAATATTTTTTCCATAATGTACATGTAAAAAGACCATTTACAGTGTGTTTGCCCTCTACTGTCTTGCAGATGGGTAGGTTTTGAGCAACAGGATATGACTGGTGAGATGTTCATGCTAGAGAGGGGCGAATACCCTCGATGGGACACTTGGTCTAACAGCTATCGATGTGATCGCCTCATGTCTGTCCGGCCCGTCAAGATGGTGGGTGAACATTATATCAGTCCATTTCCCATTTTATCACAAAACATAACCAATTAATAATAGGAGGACCACAGAAACCGTCTCAACTGTTTCTTTCTCCATGTAGGACCCCAAGGACCATAACATCTGTCTGTATGAGTGCATGAACTTTGAGGGTCGTAAGATGGAGGTGTCTGATGAGGACATCCCAAGTTTGTGGTGTTATGGCTTCCAGGACAGAGTCGCCAGCATTCAAGTAAATGGTGGAACGTAAGTGATTTACCATTTCTTATATTTTCTATTACAAAAGATGAAGATTATCTAAGCATCTGATGTTATCTCATGAATTAACATATGCTATGCTCGTTCCTACTGTAGATGGGTTGGATACCAGTACCCTGGCTACCGTGGATATCAGTACCTGTTTGAATTTGGACCCTATAAACACTGGAACGAATGGGGTGCCAATCACCCCCAGATCCAGTCTGTGCGCAGAGTGAGGGACATGCAGACGCATAACAGAGGCTGCTTCGATATGGCATAAGGAATGACACGTGGCATGGACAGGTGGATACAAAAAGGCCCCGCAGGGAAAACTCTGTGGAATGTAAAAAAAAAAAAAAAAAAAATCCTTTATAATTAAAAGAGCTTGGAATAGACATTAGAAATAAGCAATCATGTGTTACGACTAGTTGTAGAAACACTATTAAGTATGGCAAATGCATTCTACGTCTAACCCCTTAAAAAAAGTAAAGAAAATTGTCCCAGTTTTGCATCATTATGTTTCTTTGCTCTAAACTCTTTGTCTTTATTACTTTATAAAAGAATATATACCATATGAACATCCACAGTAAAGCTAATCTGAATCAATTTCTCATTTAGCTGCTAAACCCTGCAGGAATATTCACTGAACAAGAGGGAGGTGCAATTCAGCACTCCAGAACTCAACCTTCTCCTGGCTTCACACACCACATCTTCTAGATTCTAGATGCTCATCTGCTACTGTGACGGACGGAGTCCTCAACGTGGCAGACCGGAGGGGAGAAGAGAACAGAATATGCCTCTTCTCTCTCCAGGAACAGATTTTAGACCCCCTTTTACAAAATAGAAGAGATCCTACTACACTTTTTCTTTATCACTAGGCTATATCTCAGGGATGCTGGCATCTAAAAACAAATTTCCTAGAAAATCAATAAACAAAAATAAAAGATTTTAAAGCACAATAATCATACAATGTCCTTAATTCAATATTTTTAATTATTTATGTAATTTACAATGCATAATATATTACGACAAACTATACACATATTTGGAAGTGAATAGTTATATTCTACTGGTAGCAAATTTTTTGCATAGTTTTTGCCATGTTCAGACTCCAAATGCAACTATTCACTTTCAAATATGTGTATCATTTTTCCTAATTTATTATGCATATATACAGTGGTGGTCAAAATTGATGGCACCCCTGATAAATATGATAAAAAATGGCTGTAAAAAATAAATCTGCATTGTTTATCCTTTTGATCTTTCATTAAAAAAAATCACAAAAATCTAACCTTTCATTGAAGTAAAAGAATTGAAAGTGGGGGGTAAATCACATTATAAAATAAATGTTTTTCTCCAAAACACACTGGCCATAATTGTTGGCACCCTGTTATTAAATACTTTTTGCAACCTCCTTTTGCCAAGATAACAGATCTGAGTTTTCTTCTATAATGCCTGATGAGTTTGGAGAACACCTGACAAGAGATCAGAGACCATTCCTCTATACAGAATCTCTCCAGATCCTTCAGATGTTGGTGCTTCTTCTCTTCAGTTCACTCCACTCATCAGGTCAGGGAACTGGGACGGTCATGGCAGAAGCTTCATTCTGTGCTCAGTTACCCATTTTTGTGTTGATTTTGATGTTTGTTTTGGACCGTTGTCCTGATGGAAGATCCAATCACGGCCCATTATAAGATTTCTAGCAGAGGCTGTCAGGTTTTGATTTTTTATCTGTTTGTATTTGCTAGAATCCATAATACCATGTATCTGAACAAGATGTCCAGGACCTCCAGCAAATAAATTGGCCCACAACATATAAGATCCAGCAGTATATTTAACCGTAGGCATGGGGCACTTTTTATCCCTGTTTGCACCAAACACATCTGCTGGGTTTGCTGCCAAAAAAAACCTTTTTTTTTTTTTTCGTTTTATCTGACCATAGAATCTGGTCCCTTTTGAAGATCCAGTCGTGTCTGACACTGAATATGCTGGAGTTTATTTTTGGAGGAGCGAGGAGGATTTTTCTTGAAACCCTCCCAAACAACATGTGGTGATGTAGGGGTGGTTTGATAATTTTTTGTGGGCTTTCTGACCCCAAGACTCAAGTAATCTCTGCAATTCTCCATCTGTGATCCTTGAAGAGTCTTTGGCCACTCAAACTTTCCTCCTCACCGTCCATTAAGACAATATAGACACACGTCCTCTTCCTGGCAGATTCGTAACATCTTTAGTTGATTATAACTTCTTCATTATTGCCCTGATGGTCAAAATGGGGATTTTCAATTCTTTAGATATATTTCTTACAGCCACTTTCTATTTTGTGAAGCTCAACAATCTTTTGCTGCACATCAGAACTATATTCTGTGGTTTTACTCATTGTGATGGATGAGCAAGGGAATTTGGCCTTTGTGTTTCCTCATATTTAAACTCCTGTGAAACAAGAAGTCATAGCTAGACAATTTCATGTTCCTAGTCACCCTGGTGTGCTAAAAAAGGTAAATATTAATGGAAATATACTTCAGAGATATTTTTCTCATAAAAAAATTCTAGGGGTGACAACAATTATGGCTAGCGTGTTTTGGAGAAAAACATTTATTTCATAATGTGATTTACCCCCTAATTTCAATTCTTTTACTTCAATGAAAGGTTAGATTTTATATATATATATATATATATATATATATATATATATATAATGTACTCTATACCGGTAATATATAATATATAGGCTAGTTAAATACATAAGATTACTAATAATTATTGTTAAAAAGATTTTCCGGTTTTCCTCCAAGAAAAGAGGAATAAATGCAAGTTTTGTCCATACAGTGCATTACAAGTCTGATCAAAATGAGACAGTAGACATTTACTTTTAAAAAGAAGTGGCTTGAGCGAGTGAGCCGTCTGCCCACTTCCTTCCGCACTTAGTTAATACTGCTCATCTCTCTCGGGGTTTGCTCGATTACATGAAGAGGTTGCTCTAATACCTTCAGCTGCAGACAAACATGCAGATTACAGAGCGAGAGTCCCTCGCCTTAGGAAAGGAATAGCTAAAATACGGGTAACACAACATCCTTAGAAGACAGACTGGCTGGGGGAGGTGAATGCGCTATTCTTGTATCAGTAAAGAGCCTGCGTTAAATAACCAGGACGCATAATACAGCAGAGGTGAGACAAACCAACGGCCCTTGCCAGAAAGGTTGGTGCGAAGACCGCAACTCGTGCACGAACAACAACAGCAGCGTCTTATCGCATTTAGACATGAAAGTGAAGCAAGGCTGCGACGCGGGTGTCCTAAATACGACTGAAGAAGATTTGTTAAAAAACACAGAAATAACGCCGGATGATGTACTCGGGCTGCAGAAGATCACAGACAGTAAGTTCAGTAATATCAATGCCACTCTCAAACAGGAAGCTTCCGAAAACAATTGCACGGCTGACGAGCTGCTCTGCTAGCTCACACTGTTGCACATAATTTACCAGTGCGAAATGGCACGTTTAATACGTTTTTTTTTTTTTTTTTTTTAGTCTCCTGCCGTGACATTCTAGTACGAAACTTCGTTTAGAATAAAGCGTCATCGTTTAAAATGTGACGTCGATGTAACGTTTTCATTTAGCGAGTAGGCTACGTCTTTGTACGGTCCTCTTTTTTGGTCGAACGAACCCAGTGATAGGCTATCTATCTATCATATAGCCTACCTATACCTAATTCAATCGGCTCTTCCTTGGTAAATAAACATTATGGATTTCCAATGTACTGCTTACAATGACGACGTAGTAAGTTTACTGATGAACGGGCTGAGCATCGAGAAATAGACTATATAAAAATCCTGAAACTGAGTAGCCTAACGTTAAGTTTCATTTTAAAGCAATAAACGAAATATGTAATCATAGTTGTTTGTTTAGCATGTAGGCTATGGCTATAGTTAACTTAGGGCCAGTTTTAAAGGTTTGCATTTGTCACCTCTTAAAAAGTCTGTGAAAAGTCATATAGGAATGATCTTTCTAGAATCTGAATAAAATATTTTAGGATTAGAGGATGGTTTTAATACATTAATCACTCACTGAATGTTTACATTTCCATGTAAGATTAAGCATTTATACTTTACTTTGTATAGGCTTATGTGTGTAGTAACTTTGAGCCACATACATATAAATGCACAAGAGAATTTCTTCCAATAATGTTGCTGGATTCATTATTTCTGAAGCAGCATACAAGAAAGGGCATGTTTTGTGTATATCACATTCTTAAACAAGTGGCAGGGTTATTATAGTTAACTAAAACCATTAAAAAACAAACATTACTTGAAATACAATAAATGCTAACTGAAATAAAATATAAACAAAACTTACTTTATTTCAACTAGTTGCCAAATCAACATTTCTCATTTTTATTTAGTTTAACTCCATGTGCTAAAATTACCAAAACTAAAATGGAAAATATATAAATACATTAAAAAATATATATAAAAAAAATTAACAAAAATAAAAGTTTGACCAAAAGTAAAAGTAAAACAGAAAATAAAAAAAGAAACTAATTGAAATATTAATAAAAATCTATAAAAGTATTTCAATAATCAAATAACACTGACAGGTGGTTAATGATACAAATTTCAATGAAATGAGGAAGAACCATGCATGCATTACATGAGTAAATGTAATCAGATCAATCTGATGATGATTGAAGATATTTGTTGAGGATCAATCATACTGCATAGTGTTAACTTTTGATATGACTAATAATCCTCTGAACCCATTTAAAAAGGAATTAAAATGCTGATTTGGTTGAACTGCTTTTACTTATTCAAAAACAGTTTGATTAGTTTAAAATATTATGAACTTTGACCAATAAGCATTCATCACCTCGTGCAAAGGAACTCAGATGCTAAGACTGGATGACTCTTGTGAGCTGGTGTTTTGACACATTTTTGATAATGTCTTTGCTTGTTGATCCTGCATGCAAGTCATTATATCTAGCACTAAAACAAATATAGGCTACTTGATCAGAGATCAGATCTGTGGATGAATACAAATGCTCAGTTTCTACTGATACAACAGTTTTACGGAACTGGCACTGCCAAAACTGACTGATAGACATTTGCATTACTTTTACACTTCTCACAGTCCATAAAGAATGTTTTACTTGGACATAATAGCTACACTGTCTCATGTTTGCCACCATTTGTGTGAGTCATTAGCTCTGAAATGCGAGTGGTTTGTGGTTGAAAAATCAACAATGTATTCTTATCCGCTGAGCTGTGAATTTAAAGATCTCTTTGAATAAATATATTTACAAATGCACAGAGGAAATGCCTGAGAGAAGTGCTGAGATATCACTTTAAGATGCCACTCTTCTTCTAAATGGAAGAAAAGCTGGTGTCTGGCTAATCACTTGGATTAGTGCTCTAAAAATAGAAGCTGCTCTTGTTTAAGGATACAGGCTGCTATTCTGAGGAAGGTGGACAGCATGCTTGCTTTGGATTCATTCGTTATTATTTACAAATTGCATTTTTGTCCTCTTTATCTCATGTTACTGTTATAAACAAGAACACAGAGTATGTTAATGGATGAAGTGATAAATAGTATAAATATAAATTATGTTAATAAGTGTTTCAATTTCATTAGAGAAGTGGTTACATGACATCCTCCTATAATCTTTTGATTAACTGCTCAATTTGGCGCTTTTCTTAGAGTGTTTGGAAGCATTACTTCATAAAGAATGAATTATGGTGTTTAGATACGCACATTATGCCTCATAAATCTAACTGGACCTGTGTGGTCTTGTAAATGGATGCTGTTTCGTTCATAATCTGTGTTTGTTATACAGAGCAGTTCCTTTTGTTTACCTTACAATAACAGGTAGTTATTCTGGATTGGTATCAAAAGATTTGTTGCTAGGTGACAGCATTAGACGCAGTGAAGTGCGGCACCATGGTGGTTTGGAAAGCTACATTGACACTTGCCTGCCACACAGCTCTAATAAGATTTTTTAAAGAATTGCACATTTGACATTTTGTCAGATAATCACACACATATCGCTTAATATGAATGATCAACCTGGCCTACATTAGGTTTTACAAGAAAAGACCATCTTTAAGGATCAGAAAGAAATAACTAATTTTTTACAGTTCACAAATTCTAAAGCAGACGCACACCAGATGCTTTATAACTTCATATAAAAAGCTAAAAATAATTAATTGCACTTAAGATGCCTCCACCAAGACATTGGGGTTATGAAAACTAGATAACAGCATATTATATTGTATTGTATTAAACTATTAAAATGTTACATTCTCAATAAATTAAATTATAATTACACTTATCCTGCCTTAAATACATTTTAAATGACTGAGATTTACACTTCTAAAAATACACTATGCTGCTCTGTCTCTGTTCATTTGTATTCTCCCTTCACCTCTCAATTTTCCTGACTATTTGTATTTTTGCACTCACACTCACACATAGTAGTGTTACCTCACTTAGACTGGTCCCGCTGTGTGGCAATTCATGAGGTGAAGTAAACAGCAAAACAAAAAACATTTGCATGAACAAGTTCACCGAGAGGTATAAAAGTGTCGATATATATCAAGCGTGTTTTGTGGTGTTGGCAAGTGCATTAAAACGCAGGAAATTATGCAAGGTATCCGTTTCTTGTCTATTCAGGTTTCGGTGTTCTACTCTGAATTGGCTCTCGTGCTCAGAGAACGTGTCAATATCCGCGGGTTATGTTTGAAAAAGTAAATCTTCGGAACACTATTGAAGATCTTTTTGATTAAATCTGAAAGATTTATGTTTCTCCATTCACAGATATGCAACTACCTCTTCAAAAAGTTCAGAAAGAGATTGTTAAACTAGCCTAATCCATATGAATTGAGTGGTTTAGACCAAATTTTCTGAAGAGGCATGATCGCTTTA
Source organism: Scardinius erythrophthalmus (assembly GCF_964197995.2). Classification (NCBI taxonomy): domain Eukaryota; kingdom Metazoa; phylum Chordata; class Actinopteri; order Cypriniformes; family Leuciscidae; genus Scardinius; species Scardinius erythrophthalmus. The sequence continues at coordinate 20,909,486 of NC_138227.1, forward strand.
TATGATGAACAGATTGAATTTAGGCTTTTATTCACATAAACATTTATCAACTCACACATCTGCTGTGGAAAACAGAAGCTCAAGCATGTTCGCTTGACGTGCGAGAACCAATGAGGTTCATTCTCATGTTACGCAGCACGTTTGAGCTTCCTCAAGAACCAATGAAGTTCAAACAGGTTTGGTTAAGCTTCTGTTTATGTTCGCTGATCAATGTTTAAATGGGAATTTTATGGGATACTGTTACGGGTCAGTGTCTCACAGGAAGAAAGTAATACACTCATCTCAATGTCATCCTACAGTATATATGAAAAATAAGCCTATTAGGCTTAGGGTTTTATATTTAACCCACTTACATTTTAAAATACGGCAATTGCTGCTGTTTTGCACAATGTCCCTTTGCGCCACCTGGCGGTCATTTCGGGAACGACTTTGAAATGCGGCTGGTTTATTTTTGCCGCGGCGGTAATAGGCATTCTGGTTGTCCACCATCTGTAGCAGAGATGGACCTCTCAAAATTTAGAGTTGTCCTAAATCCCCTTAGTATCTACCAATCTGCTCCATGTGATGGGGAACAATGTAAGCTTCTTAGGTATAATCCATCCCAGGTAGAAGAGGGCTGACACAGCTGCTCCTCGCACCTCATATGCCTCCTTTGGGAGTTTGGCATGAGGAAAGAGAGACGAACGTTAAAGGGCATGATACGAGTGGCTGGCTCAAACTTTTTACCAACTCCAGGACACAAATAAATCCCCATATATAGTGAACACCAAAAAATATTTGGACAGTTAAAGGTACATTGTGTAATATTTAGTAGGATCTGTTGACAGAAATGCAACATCAAATACATAACTATGTTTTCAATGGTGTAGACCTTACTTAAAGAACCATTATGTTTTTATTATCTTAGAATGAGCCATTTCTATCTACATACACCGCGGGTCCCCTTACATTGAAATGCGCCATATTTCTACAGTAGCCCTAAACGGACAAACGCGCTTCGTATGTTGTTCTTCGTGCAAAGAAGCTAGCTAAAGTCAGCAAATAAAACACTGTGACTGACACAATGATGAACAAGTAACAATAATATTCGCAATACTATATCATTTTACTGAATAATCAAGTAAACCTAATTTCTTAATTTATATTTGGAAAGAAACCTCATTGCTTAACTGGCTACTCTGCTGTCTCAGACGACGACATATTTTCCTGTTGGCCACCATAACTTCTGCTGGGTGCAATTCGCAACCTCACCACTAGATGCCGCTAAATATTACACAGTGCACCTTGAGCAGCGAGCTCATTGGCTACTGATACAGCAAGAACCAATCAGCTGTGCCCTATAGAGAATGATGTGATTGCAAGTAGATTGAGGCAACACTTACAAATTACAAATGCCATTGCATTAGATTTTCAAACTGGGACCCAAGGACACCAAAGGGGATGGTGCCTGTTAAAGTTAAATACATAGATTCACACACAGATATATATATATATATATATATATATATATATATATATATATATATATATATATATATATATATATATATATATATATATATATATATATATATATATATATATATATATATATATATATATATATAAAATTATTATTGTTATTATATAATGTGTGTGTATATATTAACTCACCTAAAAGATTATTAGGAACACCTGTTAAATTTCTCATTAATGCAATTATCTAATCAACCAATCACATGGCAGTTGCTTCAATGCATTTAGGGGTGTGGTCCTGGTCAAGACAATCTCCTGAACTCCAAACTGAATGTCAGAATGGGAAAGAAAGGTGATTTAAGCCATTTTGAGCGTGGCATGGTTGTTGGTGCCAGACGGGCCGGTCTGAGTATTTCACAATCTGCTCAGTTACTGGGATTTTCACGCACAACCATTTCTAGGGTTTACAAAGAATGGTGTGAAAAGGGAAAAACATCCAGTATGCGGCAGTCCTGTGGGCGAAAATGCCTTGTTGATGCTAGAGGTCAGAGGAGAATGGGCCGACTGATTCAAGCTGATAGAAGAGCAACTTTGACTGAAATAACCACTCGTTACAACCGAGGTATGCAGCAAAGCATTTGTGAAGCCACAACACGCACAACCTTGAGGCGGATGGGCTACAACAGCAGAAGACCCCACCGGGTACCACTCATCTCCACTACAAATAGGAAAAAGAGGCTACAATTTGCACGAGCTCACCAAAATTGGATAGTTGAAGACTGGAAAAATGTTGCCTGGTCTGATGAGTCTCGATTTCTGTTGAGACATTCAGATGGTAGAGTCAGAATTTGGCGTAAACAGAATGAGAACATGGATCCATCATGCCTTGTTACCACTGTGCAGGCTGGTGGTGGTGGTGTAATGGTGTGGGGGATGTTTTCTTGGCACACTTTGGGCCCCTTAGTGCCAATTGGGCATCGTTTAAATGCCACGGCCTACCTGAGCATTGTTTCTGACCATGTCCATCCCTTTATGACCACCATGTACCCATCCTCTGATGGCTACTTCCAGCAGGATAATGCACCATGTCACAAAGCTCGAATCATTTCAAATTGGTTTCTTGAACATGACAATGAGTTCACTGTATTAAAATGGCCCCCACAGTCACCAGATCTCAACCCAATAGAGCATCTTTGGGATGTGGTGGAACGGGAGCTTCGTGCCCTGGATGTGCATCCCACAAATCTCCATCAACTGCAAGATGCTATCCTATCAATATAGGCCAACATTTCTAAAGAATGCTTTCAGCACCTTGTTGAATCAATGCCACGTAGAATTAATGCAGTTCTAAAGGCGAAAGGGGGTCAAACACAGTATTAGTATGGTGTTCCTAATAATCCTTTAGGTGAGTGTATATATATACACACACACACACACAATAAAGCAAATTATTAGAATGTTACATGGAAAATAATATTATAAAACATAACAAAATATCCAACCAGCTGTCACTCATTTTACACAAAATGAGCAAACACACCATTATGGCAATCTTAAGTTAAAAACCAATAGAAAATGTTGAAAATGAAAGCACAATGTGTTTAATAATGTTTTTCTGATGGTATACTTCCCATTGTTCTGACAGTATTTCTAAACCGTATCAGTCTCTGCAGGCAGGTAATGAATCGAGTAGGTGTATGGTCATCATCAATGTCATTTCCATACAACATCAGAGAGAACAGAAATAGCTCTTTTTGTCCCTGCAGTCTATCACACAAGGTTACGGATTTCAGCGTTGCTCAGCCCTGAGGCATATCTTTGATAGCTCACTTGATGCATGTGACCTATGTCACGCACACATACCCAGTGTTAAAATGTGGTTAGCTTTATATTTTGAAATGTTGTGACAAGTCTGGAGAGAATCACATCCATGTTAATGTTCCATTCATATTTCATTATCTTACAAATGTTGATGTAATGAGAGTCGTAACTGAGGCACATCTTGAACCGCTGCGGTTGGGTTTTGTTTCCATAGATTACCTCTGCGGTCCAGAGCAGAACATACACAAGATTGACTTCACCAGGTTCAAAATCCGAGACATGGAGACTGGCACAGTTCTTTTTGAGATCACCAAACCCCCTACAACAGGTAAGACAAAGACCAGACCTCTCAAATTCACTTCCTCACTCCACCTACACAGGCTGCACATTTAAATGCAAGGCTTGTCTTGATTTTTTTATCGCCATAAAGCCCTGATTTCCATTTAGATGCAGCTTGCTGCACAAGAGCCCTTCAAAGGCTCATTTGATAATGCCGACCCCTTTCTGATTCACAGAGAGTGGGGAGGACAGAACCGACTTTGACCAGAACGCCGGACGCTTTGTGCGTTACCAGTTCACCCCCGCCTTCCTCCGACTACGCCAGGTTGGCGCCACGTAAGTGCAATCAGTGACAGGATTACACTTGATCTTAAATTGCAAGATAAAATTAGCCTGAAATCACACTTGAGTCTGTTTGACTTAATCCTTAAAGGAGTCATATCACAATGAATAAAAGTTTGAGATAAATTGGTTAATTATACTATGAAAACATGCCGTTTCAACAACTTAAAACTTCCTTCCAAGTGAAAAAAGTCTTGAATACTTGAACAGATGACCCGCCATGTCACAGGGGAGAAAGTAGGATAGTTCCATTTGTACCTCTGAGTTTTAGAAAAATGGGCAATGAAATGCTTGGGAGTGCTTAGCCACTCCCCCGTATATACGGTTATAGAAGATGGCAGCATGCATCCGCTCATCAGATTGGTTACAGACAGCGATCACTCTAATCACCAATAAAAGAGCATTGAAAAGAGAAGATCTCTCTTGCTGGATAGTTTACGGTCTCACTCTCTAGCAGACATTTGCAAGGCTGCGGGCTGGGCGACACCTAATACCTTCACGAGATTCTATAACCTCTGAGTGGAGCCGGTTTCTTCCCGCGTGTTGGGTAGTACAATAGTTAGGTAAAGTGTTGGAAGACCATATGGGTATTTCCACATGTACCTCCCTTTGGGTAGGATGTGGCCTCTGCAGCATCCCTCTCCACCTGGACTTGGCACGCTTCCCCAATCCCCAGCATTAACCACTGGTCGTGGCTGAAGCTGAATGAGCCGAAGCACTCTTTTCCATTAAGAACATAAAGAAACAGCAGTTAATGACCGTCTGCGTGGTAAGCTCGGTCCATTCCATCCCAACATGCATGAAGGACTATTCGGCTTACATGGGGCGTTGGGAAGGTTAAGATCGAGCAAGGACATTTGATAGGTGGCACGCTACAGCTTGCCAGCATCTGCTTCGCCGACACTCGTAACGCAGTTCAGTCGTTGTGGCACTTTCCATAGGGACCCCTAATTTCAGTCGACATAACATAGAACGTGACTGACAGAAAGGGAGCGTCTCGGTTACTGTCGTAACGTAACCTGATAGAGGGAACGGAGACAGTATGTCCCTCCTGCCACAACCTTAAAGTCAAGTCAAGTCATCTTCATTTATATAGCGCTTTTAACAATGTAGATTGTTTCAAAGCAGCTTTACAGAGATAAACGTATAATTTAAGGCAACAGAGACTGCTTAGGCTTCACAGCAGCCCTTTAATAAAGTTATTTTCCAGCCAAAGTTAGCTTTGATTGATTCGCTTCCGTCGCAACAACCACTTGTCATCAAATTAGGAGCCGCAAAGACTACACCATTCTCTCTACACAAACTTTAAACGCGAACCTGTGAGAAACGCTGATGGCGGTCACATGCGCATTAAGAATTGGTTCTATAGTTATGTGCGTTTGAATATATGAGCGCAGGTTTGGAATTCCCTACAAACCAAGCCTAAACAAAGTACTGGTGTTTCCTTATAATTTTTGATACAGAATTTTATTTTATTTTATCAATTCGGGGTAGATACGCGAATTGAGTTTCCCGACGACGCTTTAGCTGTAGAGTGGTAAAGGGATCCTCCATAGGGAGAGACTAGTTGAGACTAGTTAAACTACCCGCTGAATGGCCGGGACACTGTCTCGGCTCCTCAGCACAGACCTAATGAGTGGATGCGTGCCGCCTAGCTATGCATGCTAATTCCACTCGCTAATTTCACTAGCTGTTTTTCTAATACTCAGAGGTGAGTTTAACTCCCTAAGGGGAGTTCCCTTCCAGCAGGGAACGAAGGTTACAACAGTAACCAAGACTATACCACTAGTCTAGTACTAGGCATCAGAAGAACTAAAGAGAAGACAAAAAGGAAGATTTGCCAGATGTATACTTGACAGTTCTGCTCATAAGTTTGCACACCCCTTACAGAATATGCATTAAAGGCTTCTTGAATTGGATGATCAAAGTAAATTGAACTTATTTCATCTTTGGGGAAACATGTAAATCATGTAGCTTATAAAGGGCAGTGCTAAATGAAAAACAAATATGATCTTTAATTCATTTTGATTGAAATAATGTTTTCTTTTGATTAAATTGTATGAATAAAACAGCTTGAAAGCATACTGAGAAAAGGGAAATAACCTTTTAAACATGAAAGTATTATGCAATCATTTAAGATATTTCATCTTATATAGAACCTTTTTGGCATGAAGTGTTCTTTAAATTTGAGCCGAGAACCCTAAGGTTCTACTGTACATAGAACCCCATTGAATCTTTTTCTTGTGTACGCTGTGTCTCCATCCAGAACATGGTAGGAATTTCATTGCTACATACTGCATAACCTTAAATGTGTCCTTTCCTGCCTCCACAGGGTTGAGTTCACTGTAGGCGATGTTCCAATCAACAACTTTCGTATGATTGAGCGGCACTATTTCCGTGGGCAGCTGCTGAAGAGCTTTGACTTTGAGTTTGGCTTCTGCATCCCGAGCAGTAAGAATACCTGCGAACACATCTATGAATTCCCACCTCTCTCTGAAGACATAAGTAAGTCATGAACTTTTTTATGAATTCAGAGTGTGACTTAATAACTATTGATTGGTTTGTGATCTTGTAGCAGGACATAATACAAGTGACATTGTGTTTCTTGCATCCCTCTACAGTGCGTGAAATGATCCTTCACCCATACGAGACACAATCCGACAGCTTTTACTTTGTGGACAACAAGCTAGTAATGCACAATAAGGCAGATTATTCCTATAACGGTGGACCGTAACAAGTTATTTTCACCATTTGCAGAAATCTGCATCCAGTTGCAGTGGACTGGCATAGGAACATCTACTGAAAGTGGCATCTAATTTTGTATGTGATGATGCATTGGTCAAAAAAAATCTCAGGATTTGTGTGTGTGCATATTTGTGCGTGTGTGTGACAGAGAGAGAATGTTACTCTAAGAAATGGGCCTGTACTACTTTTTTTTTCTCCTTCGAATCTTTTAAAGTATGTGATAATTGTGTATCTCATTGAGTTCATGAGTGTGCCTGTGCACATGTGCATTAATTGCATGCTCTGTTTTTTATGTATTTTTCAAAGCCCAAAGCCAAATGATTTGTGACTAAATGTTCATACAGTGAGTGACAACACTCAAGGCTTCTAATGCATAAAAAGAGGCTCCTGTAGAGTGAGGTGCAGTGTGTCTGAACCTTTAAAGGAAGAAATATTTTCAGGAGCTGTGCAAGGAAATGTGTATTTTGCCCTGACATTGCACCCACTGCCTTTTAGATTCTCTGAAAGGCCCTGATTTTCCTTAACTTTTCTCATTTTCCTTTTTGAATACTTATAATTTGGTCAATGATGATGTAAATCTGTGTTATTTATATTAATATGCTCTTATTTATATTGATATACATTGTCAAACGTATTTTTAATAGCATCTTTTGTCAGAAATAGTTATATAATATAGTATAGTTATACCATTATGTGTAATTGTTTCATGGAATTTAACAAAAAAAAGAGAAAAATAAAAATTCCAGTGCTTGAAATCATGTTTGATTCAATTTATTGCTTTTATTCATATGACATAGTGTTGTAATAGATAAAACAATGCTTAAATCGTACACTACTGATCAAAATTTTGGAATCAGTGTGTTATTGAAAATCTCAAGGCTGCATTTATTTGATCAAAAATACATTAAAAACATACAGTTTAAAGTAACTGTTTTCTATTTTAATGTATAAAATATAGTATGGCAAAGCTGAATTTTCAACATTACAGTTTTCAGTGTCACGTGATCCTTCGGAAATCATTCTAATATGCTGATTGATGCTCAGGTAAGATCTATTATTAATGAGCAGTGTTGTGGAAACTTACATTTAAAAGTAATGCATTACAATATTACGTTACTCCCTAAAATGTAATTTAGTTACTTTTCTGGAAAGTAATGTTACGTTAATTTTGCATATGCTTGTTTTATAGCAAAAAAAAAAAAAGTGCTTCCATTCTGGATTGCAGAAAAATAGTACAGATGTTCAACACTCTTACTTCAGCAATAAAAACTCGAAAATGAAACACAAATCTGATGTTTATCTAGTCATTTTTGCTTATTCGTATGGTTGAACTGGATCATCGAAAGTCAGCGGCAAAAGCATTATAAAGTGAGATTGAATACATAGTGTATTTGTGTAATTTAACATAATTCATTATTGCTGGTTTGCGTAATATTCTGAGTTTGCATTGTTTGTATTCATTTTTAGGAACAATGAATCTGTTTTTGTGTAAGTGAGATGAGTAAATGCAAGCGCACATTTAGTCTAGAACTACAATAAGCATTATGTTATCACAGCGTACACAACACCTCTACCTCTTATTCCCGATTTCTTTCAACATGGGGACAGAACTGCCAGTCAATAATTGGGAAAACAAAGTAACTTGCATTATTTATTTGAAAACGTAACTCGTATACTTTATTGTAAATTTAAAAGTAATGCATTACTTTACTAGTTACTTGAAAAAAAAGTAATCTGATTACAATTCGCGTCCTGTTATTTTGATACTTTTTTTCCAGATTATTAACTGGAAGTTCCAAAAAAACATAAAAAATGTTGTTGTTGTTGTTTTGTTTGTTTTTGTTTTTAAATAGAAGTTTTTGTAACTGTCTTTACTGTCACTTTTGGTCAATTTAATGTGTCCTTGTTGAATAAAAAATATTGATTTCTTTAAAAAAAAATCTTACTGACCCCGAACTTTTGAATGGTAGTGCAGATAGTTAAAAAGAATAATATAAGATACAACCAACGGCTATAATAATTATTTACCGCAAAATGCATAGATCTGTTGAATATAATGTATTAGGCTATAACTCAGCTGCCTTATATGTTGTGAGGTTCAGTTCTGGTAGGTAATAGGTCGACCACCTGATGGATTTGAGTAGAAGGCTCTAATTTTTGCTTAATCAAAAATTATGCACCATTTGAATAATTTTGTCAAACAAAAAATAACTTGCAGAGACAGTAAAAATCCTGCAATTCAGGAGATCTGTTTTAACGCACTACAGTGCCTTTAATGTGCATTACTGTGGAAAGACAGTATAAAAAAGAGGCAACTACACCCCCCAGTGGTTGTCAGGGCAGATGCAAACAACAATCAATACTGACTATAAAACAAGTCCAGAACGTTTCATTAAAATCTAACCAACTGAAACACTTTTATAGATTTGAAGAACAATTTTTTTTTTTTCAAAAGCAAAAGTACAAAAGCAAATAATATTAATATACTGTTGAATTTCAGCAAAATTCCACAAAACAAAAAAATAGACATTGTTCAATGTAGGCCACATTAAAGTGATTTTGAGCATTAAATGCTTACAGAACTTTGTGGTCATGTGAATGAATAAAAAATTGCATGGGCAGTTTTATACAGTTTATAAATATTCATTTTTATATTCATATTCACTAGTTATGACTATAGTATATTTTATCAGGTAGAACAACATGTTGTGTGTACAACATTTTTTTTTTTTTTTTTTTTAATGTATCCTTAACCCTCATCCAGTAAATGACTCAAAAAATCATGGGGTCTTTGAATATTGTTGTGGACAATGGAATGGGAGCCTTGGATATTGGGATGGAATTTATGCAATAAAAACATTAAAGCTATAATGTCATTTTTATAACTCAAGCGCACCATTCAGCATAGAATTCACACATTTTAGACATTCAAAAATAGAACCTTTTCTACTTTGGAAAAAGTAGAGATTGGCTTGATGGGATGCTACACAGAGGTAACTTTCTCATAGAAGAGGAATGGGAGTGTTTCCTGAAGAAGAAAGGAGAGCTGACATGTTGTCTGTACTGGTGAACGCGGTTGTGCAGAGCCCGCTGAGATACAGCCCAGAAACGCTGCCCTGCATCCCACCTTCAGTCTCCGCTAGACCCTCGCAGACCCCCACGCTATTCCGTACTTGACTGGGACTGAGCTGGGGTAGGAAAGGGGTTGTGTCCATAACTACCAGTGAATCCAGAGCGAGACTGTCATTCCTTAGCTCCTCCCAAAGATTCCCTTTAAACAAAGACAGAGAACATGAACATCAATAGACAGGGGTGCATACCAATTTGCACAAGTATGCACTATTCTATGATGTTTTTAAGTAGTGCGAGTAGTGTGTTCACAATGAAAATTCCAAAAAGAAAAAGTGCACTTTAAATATCCAGGTTTATATATATATATATATATATATATATATATATATATATATATATATAATTATGGAGGTGTCCCTAATGTAATATAGTTTTTAATTGTGGAAATTGCTTTTTCTGTCTTCAAAACCGTTTTTTTTTTTTTGTTTGTTTTTTTTATCACGATGTCACAGGACAATTTCAAATGAATGTGAAGACAATTTGCAGCTCAAAACCTTATTTATCTGAAACATGTTTACCTTTTCATTTTTATCATTTATTTCTATATGTGTTATATGCTTACAGTTTAACGCACAAATGTGTTTTATAATTCATACCACAACAATAAATGTCTTTATAGTAAGTTTATTTTATAGTAAAAAAGACATAATGATGTCCATTTAAAATGAAAAGACAATTTTATATATTTAATTGTGTCTGGCAACTTGAAACAATTGTTTTATTTGGGTCTAAAAAGTTAAAGATTTAATTATTTACTGTCACCAACACTATAGTTACACAAATGAATAAATGCATGTATTTCCATTCAAATGGATGGAAATAGATAGAAAAGTGTTGGGCTTAAAATATTTCTTATCCTGTGTCTCCCTCTACTGGACAACGTTAATATCACAGCTTGGACCCCTATAAGATCATCCTCAATGGATCCAGTAAATATTTAAGTTACAGCGGTAAAACATTTATAGTACAACTACAGTATATTTTAAATTTATGAAATATAAGTGTAATATCAGTTGAATATACAGTATGGCAATTTTATTCTATAGCATAATTAACAGAGTCGAAAAAATTGGTATGAGAAAAAAGGTGCCACGGGACACACAAATCTGATCTAAACAGTTGCGATACAATAATTTAGATCAGATTCCAATGAGATACACAAATAATCACTGCACTGACAGCGTGAACGCAGCTAAAAGTGCTCAACCACTGCAAACATGAATCATTTTTTCAAACTCAATCTTACCATGTAATTGTAGATCTGTGAGACTGGGATTTAATGCATCAACATCATTACTGATTTCTCCATCCAGCAGAAGCTCCTGCATGCTCGCTGTAGTGCTGTGACCAGCCTGCAGGGCGGTGCTGTAGCTTGGTGGGGTGTGTGCTGGTAAGGGGGAATCCAAGCTGCCTGTCCTGGGACTGGAGGGGTGCCCAGCACTGGGCTGATGGGTGACTGGGGAGTAGTAAGGGAAAGCTAAAGTGTCTGGAGGTAAGTAGGGGGGAGGCGGGACGACCGTTTGAGAGGGTAAAGGGCTGTAGAGAGACTTCTGATGCAGGACACTAGTCTCATGGACAGGTTGGTGTCCGTAGGCAGGATGCATGGCAACTCTTAAGGACTGAGAATGAGTATGGCTGCTTGGTAGACTGAAGTGAGCTCCAAGAGTCTTCAATTTTTCAGGTCTCTCCCCAAGCAGACGTTCCAGCTCCTCTAAAACAATGAGCATAATGGGAACTATCAATATACAGCAGGGGAAATAAGTATTGAACACGTCATCATTTTTCTCAGTAAATATATTTCCAAAGGTGCTATTGACATGAAATTTTCACCAGATGTTGGTAACAACCCAAGTAAGCCATACATATAAAGAAACAAACAAAAATAAGTTCAGAAATTAAGTTATGTGTAATAATGTGAAATGACACAGGGAAAAAGTATTGAACACATGAAGAAAGGGAGGCGCAAAAAGGCATGGAAAGCCAAGACAACTGCTGAAAACTTACAGTAATTAAAAAGCAATCCAGCCCCCTGTCAGTGGAAATTAATAACAGCTGGTTCAGTCCCAAATGATGGCCTACAAAAAGGTCTCATTGCCAAGGTGTCACACAAGACACATCTCATGATGGGTAAAAGCAAAGAGCTGTCTCAAGACCTTCGCAACCTAATTGTTGCAAAACATAATGATGGCATTGGTTATAGGCGCCATTCTAAGCTTCTGAATGGTCCAGTGAGCACTTTTGGGGCCATAATACGGAAGTGAAAAGACAATAATTTCACCATAAATTTGCCTCGACCAGTGCTCCTCGCAAGATTTCTGATAGAGGAGTGAAAAGAATAATCAGAAGAGTTGTCCAAGAGCCAACACCAAGTTGTATAGTGTTTTTAGGGTAATGTGCACTGCCCTCCAAATATGGTGTGTATTATGGCATTCAAACAGTTCAATTTTGCTCTCATGTGACCACACTATATTCTCCCAGTATTTCACTGGCTTTTCCAAATGTTGTGCAGCAAACTTTAAATGAGCTTCAACATGCTTTTTTTTCAGTAATGGAGTCTTGCGTGGTGAGCGTGCATACAGGCCATGGCGGTGGAGTGCATTACTTACTGTTTTCTTTGAGACAACAGTACCTGCTATCTTGCAGGTCTTTTTGAAGCTCTCCACAAGTGATCCTTGGCTCTTGGACAACTCTTCTGATTATTGTTTTCACTCCTCTATCAGAAATCTTGCGAGGAGCACTGGTCGAGGCAAATTTATGGTGAAATTATTGTCTTTCCACTTCCGTATTATGGCCCCAAAAGTGCTCACTGGACCATTCAGAGGCTTAGAATGGCGCCTATAACCAATGCCATCATTATGTTTTGCAACAATTAGGTTGCGAAGGTCTTGAGACAGCTCTTTGCTTTTACCCATCATGAGATGTGTCTTGTGTGACACCTTGGCAATGAGACCTTTTTGTAGGCCATCATTTGGGACTGAACCAGCTGTTATTAATTTAACAGGGGTCTGGATTGCTTTTTAATTACTGTAAGTTTTCAGTAGTTGTCTTGGCTTTCCATGCCTTTTTGCCCCTCCCTTTCTTCATGTGTTCAATACTTTTTCCCTGTGTCATTTCACATTATTACACATAACTTAATTTGTGACACTGAAGACTAGAATAATGATGCTGAAAATTCATTTTGCCGTCACAGAAATAAATTACATTTTAAAATATATTCACATACAAAACCGTTATTTTAAACTGAAATACTATTTCACCATATTACTGTTTTTCTATTTTTGATCAAATAAATGCAGCTTTGGTGAGCGTAAGAGACTTCTTTCAAAAACAAAAAAACGTACCCCAAACAGTATATACTTTTACTGAAACATTAAATAAATAAATACATGCAATTTTTTTATATAAATATATAATGGCTCAAATAAAATGCCTTTCATTATTCTCTCTTAAAACAGAAATGTATATAAATACAATGTTCAATCATTTGTTTTAGCATTTTTGAGTTTTGAACACTGCAGGTGAGCATAAGCATAAAATACATTCACAAGAATCATATCGCATATGTGAATTTGGGTAATCTGGGACATTTTTTGCACTTTTAACTTACACACCAACAAATGGGACCTTCAGTGCCGGTCCTACACTTCAGCCGCACTGCATGATGTCCGAGTCCAAAACAGTTATTAAATAAATATAAATCATTAAGTATTCGGAAAAATACATTTCCACATGACATTAAAAAAAATATGTTCACATGCTACTTAAATAATCTGTGGTGGTTTGGGGGCCCTTGAGTAGTTTGCGTATAGGTAGGACTGGAGTTGTGCCAAATTCTGACCCTCGCCGGATATGGGTAGGTTTAGGATTAGGTAAGGGGGTATAGTTAGGATTAGGGGGTTGGGTTAGGATTAGGCAAACAAATACGCGCACCTGGTCGGGCCATGCTCCTCCGTACAGTCAGCGGATCTTTACGTCTCCACTTGTGAAGTTCCTCCTGCATCTTCTCTACCTTCGCTGGGTTCAGGGCCCACAGGCAGCCCTTTCGAGAGGAGTTCCCATTCTTGTTCTCTACTTTCTCAAAGCACTTGTTTAAAGAGAGGTTGTGTCGGACAGAATTCTTCCAGCCATCAGGTGCTGTCTGAGGAATCACAGAAAAAACCTAAGGTTGTGAAGTGGTTGCTAAACTGTTGCGAGGCAGTGGCTAAGGGTATTCTAGGGTGTGCACCGAAAAACAATGAATCTAACACAGAGATTGTACCAGTCAGTTCTCTAAAGAAATAAAGAAATATCTTTCTTACAACCCTTCCCTCAGTGAACTCAACACTGGATCGGTACGAATCTGCATGTTTACCTAATGATCACCCAACATAATGTCACATTGTAAATCCCTTTACCAGCACAGCGCCAAGAGGAGGGTGAATTAAAAGATCAGGCATATAGAGATCATGCCATAACAGGAACAAATCTGTTTACATTCTGTATTTGTTACATTCCTCATGAACAGGCCTCTTCTATAACTGTTCACTGTAGATCAGTGTATATTAGATGTAGAATTTTTTCTGAGAAGAGGTAGTGCAGTTTACCTTGAAGTAGGGGAAATGATCCGTCATGAAGCTGTAGATCTCACTTACTGGTAGACTGCCCGTTTTGCTATTCCTCAGAGCCAGGAAGATGAGAATACTGCAAACAAATATATTTAACAATGAAAAATCACCAATTAAACATGACTATTGAGATGCATTGGTTTATTTTGATTTGTTTGGGAGTATTGTCAGTTGTGACCATGTTTTTTATGCTTTTACATATTATGCGCTTGGCTGGCACTTGCCAGAGTGAAAGTGCACTGCATTTACATATATTTTATTAGTATGCAGTTTAGTAAATAATTGAGTCTTTTCATAACAGATGTCGTCTAGCAGTTGAGTTATACTTTTTTATTTGTAACTATATCTGTATTGATTAAATCAGTTTTATAAGACATTTTGATGAACAAATATTTGTTGTTCGTCATTTAATACAGTTAATTAGTACAATTTGATATATTACATTTTGCAGATGCTTTTATCCATGCATTTCAAGTTACACATTTATATTCTTATCAGTTTATGCTTTCCCTGGGAATCAAACCCATGACCTTGGCGTTGCAGGCATCAATGCTCTACAGTTAGAGCTACAGGAAAGCTCAATGCTCAATAAGCTCAAAGCTCAATATGTCTTAGATAAAACTCAAAATTGTTGAATTTTGAAATCCTGGATATTGGATTTTTTATGATTTTTTGTATGAAGCTGCACATATTTACACTAGATCAATGGCAAGATATTGCATTTAACATTTAAAACATTAACATTTTAGATAGAATGGCAGTTATGTTGTACATTTCTGAACAAATCAGTGTTTTCTCCATGAATCACTCAGTCACTTGGCGCCAATACACAATACAGTAACACTATTATTCATAGAAGTATTCACGTTTAATACAATATATGAAGAGTTCAGATGCAAAAGCCTCTAAGTGCCATCTAGAATTTTCTTCTAGAATGATCATTTTTATCAAGCTCGTATATTTAAGTTAAGTAATTTCACTTAAATGGCAATGAAAATTACCTATGAATTGTCATTTAAGTGAAATTACTGAACTTAAATATACGAGCTTGATAAAAATTATCATTCTAGAAGAAAATTTCAGATGGCACTTAGAGGTTTTTGCACCTGAACTCTTCATATATAAATGTGTTATTCCATTCATCACTTTATAAATTTATATCGGCCTATTATGTTGCTCAAGCAAGTGACAAACATTTAAACACGGTACTTGTATAATATGCTGGGCCCTGAGACTAGAACTAACAGATTTATGATGACGTTTCAGAAAATGATTTATTTTTGAAAATATGTCTTAGATAATACAGGTGCAAATACATACCTGTAAGAGTAGACGGGTTTAGGGTAGAGTGTCTGGGCAGAATTGTCTTGAGATGTTTGTGATGAGAGGCTTTGGCTATAGTAGTGAGAAACCGTGTCTATTCCTCTTGAAGAGTAAAACTAGAGACAGTACATACACACAAAATAACTCTCTTAAATTTAAAAATTGTTGAAGACAATATACTGTAGAGTGATAAATGCCTATTTGTGTAATTATTGGTGATTAAAAAAAAAACTAGTGTATAATTTTTAGTGCTGTCAAATCGATTAATCGCGATTGATTGCATGTAACAAAAGTAATTATGTAAATATAATATACACTCACCTAAAGGATTATTAGGAACACCATACTAATACTGTGTTTGACCCCCTTTCGCCTTCAGAACTGCCTTAATTCTATATGGCATTGATTCAACAAGGTGCTGAAAGCATTCTTTAGAAATGTTGGCCCATATTGATAGGATAGCATCTTGCAGTTGATGGAGATTTGTGGGAAGCACATCCAGGGCACGAAGCTCCCGTTCCACCACATCCCAAAGATGCTCTATTGGGTTGAGATCTGGTGACTGTTGGGGCCATTTTAGTACAGTGAACTCATGGTCATATTCAAGAAACCAATTTGAAATGATTGGAGCTTTGTGAGATGGTGCTGCTGGATTATCCTGCTGGAAGTAGCCATCAGAGGATGGGTACATGGGGGTCATAAAGGGATGGACATGGTCAGAAACAGTGCTCAGGTAGGCCGTGGCATTTAAACGATGCCCAATTGGCACTAAGGGGCCCAAAGTGTGCCAAGAAAACATCCCCCACACCATTACACCACCACCAGCAGCCTGCACAGTGGTAACAAGGATGATGGATCCATGTTCTCATTCTGTTTACGCCAAATTCTGACTCTACCATCTGAATGTCTCAACAGAAATCGAGACTCATCAGACCAGGCAACATTTTTCCAGTCTTCAACTGTCCAATTTTGGTGAGCTCGTGCAAATTGTAGCCTCTTTTTCCTATTTGTAGTGGAGATGAGTGGAGACCGGTGGGGTCTTCTGCTGTTGTAGCCCATCCGCCTCAAGGTTGTGCGTGTTGTGGCTTCACAAATGCTTTACTGCATACCTCGGTTGTAACGAGTGGTTATTTCAGTCAAAGTTGCTCTTCTATCAGCTTGAATCAGTCGGCCCATTCTCCTCTGACCTCTAGCATCAACAAGGCATTTTCACCCACAGGACTGCCGCATACTGGATGTTTTTCCCCTTTCACACCATTCTTTGTAAACCCTAGAAATAGTCAGGTCCGAATCTTCAAGATTGTGTAACCCTGTAGGCATTTTTGAGGAAAAGTTGTTATACCACATTTTTAGAAAGTTCAATGTCTCCTGAATAAGGATCCACCGTATAACATTGAAATAAGGGTCCCATTTTCTTGTAATTGTCATTGAAACAATAGGTGCATTATTCACAGCCAAAACACTACAGGTGGATAGGGTAAAAATTTTAAGTTATAGATATCACCATAAAACCTTTCCAGTTTTTCACTTACATAGAGACAGACATTTTTTGTATTACAAGTTTTCTGAAATGTCATGTTTACATATGCAAATGAGGCATACCAGTATATATATATATATATAATTCGAGGGGCAGGCATACCAGTGCGCGGTTCTCCCTTTCGGGCTAGCCCTGTCTCTTCGCGTCTTCACGAAGGTTGTCGAGGTAGCCCTTGTTTCTCTCGACGACTGGCTGATCCTAGCTCACTCTCGAGACAAGGTTTGTGAACACAGGGACCTAGTGCTGCGACACCTAGCTTGTCTGGGCCTTCGGGTCAACTGGGAGAAGAGCAAACTCTGCTCCGTGCAGAGGATCTCTTTTCTCAGTATGGAAATCGACTCGGTCGCCATGTGCGTGCAGCTTATGAGCGTGCGCGCGCAGTCACTGCTAATTTGCCTTCGTCAGTTCGAGGGCAAGAGTGCGGTTCCACTGAAACAATTTCAGAGGCTCCTGGGGCATATGGCCTTCACCCCGTGGACGAACCTCAGTTTTCTATGGGCTGGAGTGCCCATAGAATGAGTTTCCTGGCATGTTGTTGTATCAACAGATGCCTCCATAATGGGCTAGGACGCCATGTGCAATGGACATGCTGCCGCAGGCTCCTGGACAAGACCCCAGCGCCTTTGGCATGTCAATAGCCTCGAGTTGCTGGCTGTACGTCTCACCCTGCACCGCTTCTGTGCGTTGCTCAGGGGTCAGCACGTATTAGTCCGATCAGACAATACCGCCACAGTAGCGTACATCAACCGACAAGGTGGTCTGCGCTCCCGCCGTATGTCGCAACTCGCCTGCCACCTCCTCATATTGAGTCAGAAGCATCTGAGGTCGCTTCGAGCCATTTATATCCCGGGAGACCTGAACCGTGCAGCTGATATGTCTCAGTTTCGGCCTCTCGCTGGAGAATGGGGACTCCATCCCCAGTCGGTTCATCTGATTTGGGATCAGTTCGGGGACGCACAGGTAGATCTGTTTGCCTCCCACGACTCTTGCCACTGCGACCTGTTTTATTCTCTGACCAAGGGCACGCTCGGCACGGATGCACTGTCGCACAGCTGGCCGCGGGGCCTCTGCAAGTATGCGTTTTGCCCCCAGTGAGCCTTCTTACGTAGACTTTGCGCAAGATCAGGGAGGACGAGGAGCAGGTAATTTAGGTTGCCCCGTATTGGCTCAACCGCACCTGGTTCCAAGAACCAGTACTCTTCGCGACAGCACCTCCCTGGCCAATTCCTCTGAGAAAGAACCTGCTTTCTCAGGGACGGGGCACCCTATGGCACCCTCGTCCCGATCTTTGAAACCTCCATGTGTGGTTCCTGGACGGGACGAGGCAGGTTTGAGTACCCTACCACCAGCGGTGGTGGCTACCATCACTTCCGCTAGACTAGAGCATCGTCCACGAGACATGCCTATGCGTTGAAGTGGAACCTCTTTGTCAACTGGTGTTCTTCTAAACTTAAAGAACCCACGAAAGGCCCAATCAGTGTCGTGCTTTCCTTCTTGCAAGAAGGGTTGGAGCGAAAGTTGTCTCCCTCCACCCTGAAAGTGTATGGTGCCGCCATTGCCACACATCATGATGCAGTTGATGGTAAGTGCATTGGAAAGCACGACCTGAACATCAGTTTCCTGAGAGGAGCGAGGAGACTGAATCCTCCTCGCCCTCCTCTCGTTCCCTCTTGGGACCTCTCTGTGGTTTTAACTGCTCTGCAGAGTGCTCCCTTTGAGCCTTTGCAATCAGTGGAGCTTAAGTTCCTGTCAATGAAGACAGTGCTCCTGGTTGCATTGGCCTCCATCAAGAGGGTAGGGGACCTGCAGGCATTTTCGGGTGACGAAGCGTGCCTGGAATTTGGACCGGCTAACTCTTACGTGATCCTGAGACCCCGGCCTGGATATGTGCCCAAGGTTCCCACCACACCCTTTCGAGACCAGGTGGTGAACCTGCAAGCGCTGCCCTTGGAGGACGCAGACCCAGCCTTGGCACTGCTCTGTCCAGTACGCACCCTCCATACTTACGTAGACAGGATGCATTGTTTCAGGACTTCAGACCAGCTCTTTGTCTGTCATGGTGGGAAGCTGAAGGGAAAGGCTCTCTCCAAGCAAAGGTTGTCTCACTGGATAGTGGACGCCATTGCTTTGGCTTACCAGCAGCAAGGTCGACCATGCCCCCTTGATGTGACGGCCTGCTCCACCCGGAGTGTGGCATCCTCTTGGGCTCTAGCGCATGGCGCCTCGCTAACAAACATATGTAGATCTGCAGGCTGGGCGACACCTAACACGGCCTCTGGGCGACCCCCACGTGTGTAGTCCACTGTAAGCCTCTCTGAGCATGTGTCTTTCCCTCGGCAAGCTACCTTGCCACCCCTGGGTTTGAAATATTCCACCTGCAGCTGGACACCCCAGTGATTCTCAATATGCAGCCCCCTGGGGTCATGTGTATTCCAAGTCCCCCCCTTCGGGCTGGGCATAATTGCATATTTCCACTGATATATGCTTCCCAGTGTTCCTTGGCATAATTCCAGCAGCCATTAAAAACTATCCCTTTCATGTTAATGTTGTTTTTTCATTGTTTACATGTTTAAATATTCTGAGAATGCATAGTTTTAGTTCTAATGTGCAATAAATGCATTAAAACTTTTTTTTTTGGCAGCCATTTTGTTTTTATTGTTTATGCCAAAACACTGATGTTTACAACTTGTTATACGGCAGAAATGGATTCAGCACCTAAAAATCACATAGAAACAACACTTGAAGTACTTTTCCTCAAAAATGCCTACTGCATCTTATCCAGGGCTATTTATCTATTTTGGGACCTGACTAAAATGGTTGTGCGTGAAAATCCCAGTAACTGAGCAGATTGTGAAATACTCAGACCGGCCCGTCTGGCACCAACAACCATGCCACGCTCAAAATTGCTTAAATCACCTTTCTTTCCCATTCTGACATTCAGTTTGGAGTTCAGGAGATTGTCTTGACCAGGACCACACCCCTAAATGCATTGAAGCAACTGCCATGTGATTGGTTGATTAGATAATTGCATTAATGAGAAATTGAACAGGTGTTCCTAATAATCCTTTAGGTGAGTGTATATACATATGTTTATGTGTGTGTATACATATATATCTATATATGTGTATATATAAATATATATATATATATATATATATATATATACTGTATATATACACACAAACGTTTGATATTTGCGATTAATCGCGACTAATCACGATTAATCGATTTGACAGCACTAATTATTTTTGCTTGTTTAATTTTTAAGTTTCCATTACATACTGCACCCATGTTCATCAAGAGCGAATCTTTGTTATTTGTCAGTCTAGGGATGTAGTAGAACTTTCTGCCAATGTTTTGACTGAACATGTGTCCGAAACCTGTTATCATTTGATCATTTCTACCTTTAGAAGTTTAAAAGTTTACCTACAGTAGTCATATCAATTTACATATAAACTACCATTCAAAGTTTGGGGTCAGTAAGAGTTTATTTTTTTATTCACTAAGGATGCATTAAATTGATCAAAAGACTTGTATAATGTCACAATAGATTTCTATTTCAAATAATCCTGAAATGAGAAATGCAAACTTGGTGAGCATATGAGACTTTACAAAAAAACTACTTTTGATGTTTTTACAAACTTTTGAACGGTAGTGTATATAATCAGTATATCACACATTCTTTCAGGAGTACCTGATGTTGTAGAGGACTGATGGCACTGTACGTCTGATGGTTAACTGATGTGTAGTCGGGAGGATTTTCAGAGCTCATCTGAGGCTCACAGTAGGAGTGTTGAGTTCCCTGCCCCAAGAGCAGACCATGATTTACTTAGTTCTAACATATCATATGTTAATGCTTCTTTAGAAAGTGTAATAAGGACATCTGCTTTCACATCTGCCTGGCAGGTCTTCTTCTTTCCATGTCTTTTGCCTCTGGCCTAAATATGCTGGCAAGAATTTAAAAGAGCCTTCAAGGTAATATATATAACCTTGAAGGCCCTTTTAAACGAAATCCACCAGAACTAAATACTGTGCAAATTCCTTTAAAAATGTTTTTTTTTTTTTTATCTGAACAAGAAATCTTAAAATTTATGTTTAAACAATCACTCAGTCTCACCATGATGCTAGTTGTCTCCACATTAGTGCTTAATGGACTCCAAGAGGATTGTTCCTCCAATCCATCAGCCGTGGTGAGTTTCCCAGCCAGTCCAGGTCTTCTGAGACAACTGAAGGTTTGAATCTCACCGATGGCCCCTTCGCTGCATTGACGTCTGTAAGGATGGTAGTGATGGTTTTCCGTCAGGCCAGACTCTTGTTCAACGGGGCTTCCGTCTATACTGTGTCTACGAAAGCGCTCGGAAATAGCACTCTTCTGCCTGTAGGGAACGCTTTTTCTTTGGGAGTATGGTGCAAACCCCTCTCCAACATTGCTCTGGTGACACTAGATTGAACAACAAAATAATGCAAAAACACTATAAAACATGCATATTAGCTCACCAATATGAAATTCCTAGAACCTAAATTGCCTAATATATGCAACACCTAGGCTGTTCCATGTAAAGCAACGCTGCAGTTTCATTTGTAATTAATGCACTCTTTAACATGAAGCAGTTTTCCAAGTGGAAATGCAGTAGCACATAAAGATCTTTGATCTGCTAAAGAGCCCATAAAAGCATTTAATGTGACATACAGCCTTCCCTAGGGGCCATCATTAATTAATATTTAATCAAAATGATTTGGTAAAAAGGCAGGATGAAATTCTTCTATTTCTGCCACAGGGTCTTTTGTCCTTGAATAGTGCCTTGTGCGGAGGTTCATGTCCTCATCAAAATGTAATAATTATGACACTGTCGTAATGAGAGCAGATGGCAGGCAGCGGTTTCTAAGAAGCGGCAACTTCAGAACAGTGTATAGATAAATCATCCATCCATCATCTTTCTATCTATCTATCTATCTATCTATCTATCTATCTATCTATCTATCTATCTGTCTATCTGTCTGTCTGTCTGTCTGTCTGTCTGTCTGTCTGTCTGTCTGTCTGTCTGTCTGTCTGTCTGTCTGTCTGTCTGTCTGTCTATCTATCTATCTATCTATCTATCTATCTATCTATCTATCGTTCTGTGTTTCTAAACTGATTAAAACAAATGTTTTAAAATTAATAAATTAAATTATTAATACCTGTGACTCTGGCATCTGAAAGCAGGGCGACCCAAGAGGGTCAAAGGAGTGTAGTTCACAAGGAGAAGGAATTGGTGAGCTGCTGCTGCTGCTTAAAGACAGGCCCTGGGACTCAGAGGACATTGTCCCTTCAACCTGCCTCTTTAAAACAACACAACAGTTCATCAGGATTTTAGCCTTATTTGTAGATAGAAAGATAAATCAAATAGATGTAATATGCAAATGTGATCCCTTAAGCTACTGTAAGCTAAAGCATGTAAAACACGGCACAATGTACCCTCAAACATTTACAAGAAAGTGTCAGGGGCTGTGGTTTTAAAGATATGAATTGTCAGCTTGACCCTTGCCAAATACCTGTCAAGGGTCAGCGGACTTTTCCCTCGACAGACGCACGTCGGTAAATTAGGGAATGAACTTGCGCTCCCGGGGGCGGTTCAGCGAAAAGTTCCAGCGCAAACGTTCCCTGGTGCTATTTTGCAGTTCCAGAAAACAATTCCGCCACAGACCCGGAAAAACCCAGTCTAAAGTCAGTGGCGCGTTTTCAGTGGCGTTCAGATGCTATTTTAAGGGCGCATGCTTGGCCATCGCGTGTGCATAACGCGCATACACTTTGCTTCTCTCATCTACACACAGACACAGCAGTTGCCATTTTTGCAAACCATACATTATTACAAGGAAAAATATTCCTCACGAGGGAAATCATTGTGGTGTGTCCATGAAGATGTGAAAAATAGGCATAAATCTAGCTTACACATTTACCAAAATTATTACGCCTGTTTACCTGTTTAATCCGCGCCTGGCAAATCCGCCGTTATAATAGCAATCCGCCATGGAACAAACGCGCCTGCTCTTAAAGGGAATGTGAGATGATGCTCTGATTGGTTTATTTCACGTTACGCCCAAACCACACCCATGAGTAATGTAGCTACTTCAGACCAACCCAATCTAGATTTGCGTCGGGTGCAAGAGTCATTTACCCCGCCGGTATAATAGCAACAGCGCCCGAGATCCGCCCACAAAGTTACTTGCGTTTCGCGTTTGATACTTGCGTTTCAGACCGTTAAAATAGGGTCCATGTCCATGTCTCCAAACAATCTATCTCTCAAGCTATTTGGCCTTTGGGCAAACCTACAGTCTATGTGTAACTGCCTGTATTGAAAATCCCTTTTCAACTGTCTAGTAAGCATTTTCCATAACATTGATGGTCCATGTTCCCTGTTGAAGTGAAAAATGCTGTATATATCATTGCCCTGGCTGCTATAAACAGGTAAAACACAAGGCCACATAAGTATCTGGTATTCCTGGAAATTCAGGCTACTCTCTTTTACTGTCAGCAGACAGTGCTGTTTGAGCCAAAAACTCATTAAAATCACCAACAAACCATGAAGGAGAAGCAGAAGTGTGTTAGTGACATGAAATGGAGATGGGGGAGTTTTGCTCCATCTGAAACATAGAGTGTAATTCAGTACTGGAGAGGAAGTTGAGCTGGCCTTTATGGTTTATCACTGTGACTTTTAAACTGATCCTTTGACCTGTTACGGTCGAGATACAAGCCATTTCCACTCTTGAGAGAAAACAGCTGAGTATACACGAAAAGGTTATTGGGTTCTTATGTGTTTAAACGATTAGGCAAGCAAATGAGGCATGATAACTGGATTTTATGCTACATATAATTTTAAAGTATATGTTTTTTTTGAAGTCTGTTTTACTGTAAACAATTATTTAACTACATTTTGTAATTCAAAAATTTTACTCAGCTCTTTGGAAAACTTGATTCTGATTGGTCATCTGCAGTCCAGCCTCATATGGGTTCATATATTGTCATATATTGTTGTGTTGCTGTGCTCGTCTTGTCGCTAAACTAATTGTTTTGTATAGTGGACATTTTTTTCTTAGCGGAATCCTTAAGATGAGATACAGGTAAGATAAAAAAATATTAATTTAAAGCAATTATATTACAAAATATACAGTAGGCTTATGTTCTGAACAAAGACTCAAAATAAATACAATTACTGAATGCATAAATGTATATTCTGAATATAGTGTGTAAAATGGATACATATAAATCTTAAACAGCAAAAATGTGATTTATAAAAAAATAAAACTGATGGTTTTAAAATGTTTGTCATGTGAGTCTTATTTAGGAGTGTTTAGCCAATAGGAAGTAGTTACTGCATGATTAGATTCAAGTTAAAATGTCAGAGTCAGTTTAATCAAGTCTAAAATGGTATCAAATGAGATCCTGCTCCTGTTAAAGCTCATCCACTGGGATAGAGCTAAAGTTTTACTTGTTTTACTTAAAAAAGGGCATATTAATTTATTCCTGCATGGGTCATTCTGCATAAAGAGCTTAACTACTACTTTTGGCTCAACCAAAAATTGCTTAAAGCAAGAAAAAAAAAAAAAAGTGTGTTCTTAAAGGTTATATTTAATAATAGTTGATTGTGTTGTGCGCTATTTAAGTTTTAATGCACAATTTTTGTATATGATATATTGAGAAGCTCTAGAAAATTCACATGATGAACATGTTCCATTTTCCATTAGCATCGAGCAAAGGTCAGAATGCTGACTGAGGTCAGTAAGCCATGCTATATAATCCTCTAATACAAGATAAAAAATAAGATAAAGTGTGTGTGCATGTGTGTTCTAGTTTAAATGTTCTAGTCAAAATGTCCCCACAAAGATGCAATATCCAAAATCCTTGTGGGGACATTTTTTGGTCCCCATTAGGAAAACAGCTTATAAGTGATGTTTTTTGAAAATGTAAATGCAGAAAGTTTTCTGTGATGGGTATGTTTAGGGGTCGGGTTAGTGTAAGGGCATAGAATATACAGTTTGTACAGTATAAAAATCTTTACGTCTAGGAGAAGTGCCCACAAAACATGGAAACCAGGGTGTGTGTGTGTGTGTGTGTGTGTGTGTGTGTGTGTGTGTGTGTGTGTGTGTGTGTGTGTGTGTGTGTGTGTGTGTGTGTGTGTGTGTGTGTGTGTGTGTGTGTGTGTGTGTGTGTGTGTGTGTGTGTGTGTGTGTGTGTGTGTGTGTGTGTGTGTGTGTGTGTGTGTGTGTGTGTGTGTGTGTGTGTGTGACTGAAAAGATCATCTAGAGCGAGTAAGAATAAAAATGCTGAAACAGGTATAAATGTAAAAGTACTTCATTTCAAGACTCCTTCCTCTCTCAATATGATCACATTTATCTCACTTTGATCTGGTCTCTTGCATGTCTATACAGCCCCACCCGTGCACTCTCACCACACTTGAGTGGCATTTCAAATGGACTGTGCTTCTTCCTTTACACCGTCATCCATCAAGCAATTGGTAGGATTTCTTCCCGTATGTCTACAATAGCACTTTCACTCCACTTCATTGGAAACACATCTGAGCGTTTAAAAAAAACAGTACTTTACTTCCTTAAATAAAGAATCCTTTCTAAAGGCACATTGATGCTGCTGTTTTCCAATCAATGACAGTAAATGGTGACCAGAGCTGTCAGAATTATTATTATTATTTTAAAGGTCCAAAAAGGTAGTCCAAATCCAAAGAAGTTCTAGTGAACTCATTCCAAGTCTTACAAGACACATAATATGAACTAGTTTGACAGCCCCTGGTCACCATGTACTTTCATTATGTGGAAATAAGAAGTGTCAACATTCTGACTAACATCTACTTTTATGTTCCCCAGGGGAAAGAAAATCATAAAGGTTTTGAATGACTTGAGGGTGAGTAAATAATGTCATTTATAATGCACACTAGAGATTTAAGATCACTGTCCAGCATAAATGGAAATCCTAGAGATGAAAAACATTGGTGCCAGGAACGCTGTTGGAGCTTTAAACGTTGAGCTTTGCGAATCTTATAATGAAGGTTTCTGAAAATCGGATTAATACTAGTGTGTATTGTAAACATTGATAAAATGTGATTGATGTGATGAAATTAGAAAGCATACAACTAAACCCTGCACCTGACAGAAATACTTGTTAAGTTGTTAAACCCTGCACCTGACAGAAATACTTGTTAAGTTGTTAACAGCATACCCTAATAAATATTAATAAAACATTGAATATAAATATTGTTTTTTGTATAATATTTATATTAAATATAAATATGAACATTAAATATGACAATAAATACAAGATTATCATTAATTACTAAAATTTGTCATTATCTATTTGCACATATACCTTGCATATCTGATCAGTGAATTAATAACTGTCCAAATTACTTAGACGGATATAAAACCATCAGCATTATTTTGATGGAGAAAAAAAAAGACTTAAGGAATGTATGACAAGGTTGCTAGATGGAAACCATATCTGTGATCATACATTTGTAACATTACTCATTAAATAATGAATCGCATTCATCTAATTGCTTGCGCCTTGTAAAATAAATCTCAGCTCAGCTCTGAGATTTTAACAGGGAATTTGTAAAAGGCTCAGTCCATTTGGCCCCCAGCCAACCTATGGGAGCCACACACCCACAGGGGACAGACCTGCTGCAACAGGTTTTCCAATACACACATGTGCACACGTGTTTGCACGGCTACACACACTTGGGTGACTGGCAGCTGGGATCATAATGAGAACATTTTTTAAATGTTATATCAGACCCATCCATAATCATAACCCAGAGAGAATGGGCACTTTGCCGAACTTCAGCACCCAGAGGGAAACAACCCTGCTGCACCTGCCTTGCCCTGCCCTCTCATTTTCTCTCTCTCTCTTCTGTATCCCTCTCTTCTTCTCTTATGAATTTCAGCGGAGATTTCATCCAGGTGGAGACAAGCCTAACAAGGAGCCTGAGGGACATTTTATGATGCCTTATTTATTGGTGCCAAAAGGGAAACAGTTGTACAATAATATCTGTGTAAATGAAAAGTAAGATCCCACAGATGTTTACACGTGTGTACACCTTAGCTCAGATCTATCTCTTCTAGCATGTTATTTAGCTGTCAATGAAACCTTATCACAATGTTGATCCTAGTATGTACCAGATGCAGAACAATTAAAGCTTGCAGAGATGACTTTGGAGTGCATTTTAAGTAAAAAAAAAAAAAAAAAAAAAAAAAAAAAAACCACTTACCACTGTGTGCGGTGCTTCCAGGCCCAAGTTGTAAATCTAAGACAGTCAGAGTCCACACAGATACCTGCAAACCGGCTGTAGATCTCTTCAGAAATCTCTCTCTCCGAGTTGCTTTTATAGTGACTGACTGACTGACTGCTGACAAGAAAAACAACTGAGACAGATATCTTTAGAGAGTGAGAGAGAAAGAGCGAGGGAGGGAGGGAAAATGAATGTCAATGCAGGTGAATTTTTCCCCTACCCTCCTAGTGAACCTGGGAGGCAGAACCACGGCCCTCCTGAGCTGCTGTATTAAAATCATATTCTAATGTGAATGGGAGATGGCAAGAAGGGTGGAGAGAAGCAAAAATAGTGATAGTAAAAGGGAATCGCTCAGTTAAGTGATTATGCTACACTGCTGCTTGGGGTTTGTTCATAAGGCAATCGAAACTATAGAGGGAATGAGACAAAATTGCAGAAACTGTCATAGATAGATAGAGATAGATAGATAGATAGATAGATAGATAGATAGATAGATAGATAGATAGATAGATAGATAGATAGATAGATAGATAGATAGATAGATAGATAGATAGATAGATAGATAGATAGATAGATAGATAGATAGATAGATAGATAGATAGATAGATAGATCGATAGATCGATAGATAGATAGATAGATAGATAGATTGCACTAAATATGCAGAAAATGGCATGTTTCAGCAGTACTTGTTCAAAACAATACATTACTATATTAAGTTTCAAGTAATCCCTCTTTGATTAGTCTTGTTTTTGTGTGTTCTGCAAAGAAATCCTTGAAATAACATGCCTTAAGCCCTGCCATGGTGTAACTGATCATGATGAATAGTTTGGCACCAGGACATGGCACAACAAAGCACACTTGATGGAGACATATCTTCTAGTCTTTTCCCACAAAAAAAATAAAACACACATAAAGAATACCCTTTCCTTTTGTAGTGTGCTGAAAATCAATAAGTATTGGTAGTGAGCAAGAAAATGTTGATGATTGGAAGAACCTTTCTAAACCTTTTCCCTATCATGTACTGTATGCTCCAAACTGAAGTCACCCGAAGGTGAGATGTTTACATAGATTTTATGGCTTACAACTGTGTGTATTTCTATTTACGTCTTATGACTTGGTATTTTAAATTATCTTTTAGAAATGTAATCAAAGCAAAAATGTCATGCCAAAAATTGATAAAAAAAACATCATTGATCATGTGGGTTCAATTTGCTATTGACGTAACGCATCCCATATAGACACAGAAGAAACCCGGCAACATTATAAGAGAACTTATGATGTTGTGTAACCTGCGCAGTTATCACTTTACTGAGAGGATGTGGTTTCCAGGCTGCTGGATCAGTCCAGATGAGTTAGGGTCATGAGGTTAACAGTGCCTATAGTCTACCTCAACCCAGTTTCATCAACTCAATTCATCTCTTTACATGAAAGGATTTGCCTTCTGTCCCATCCACTTGGTCCAAACCAATCAAGGTCTCTGGAGCTGGAAAAGGGGACATGACCAAGCACAAGAAAATCTAGATCTATCTAGCTAGCTAGCTTTTGTTTCATTTTTTTTTTTTTTTTTTTTTTTTTAAACATCAACAAAAAATAATACTCAGTAATCACATGTGTTTTGTTTGTTTGTTTTTAGTTTTATTTGCTTTAAAGTTTTGTTTTCATTTGTTTTAGTTTTGTTTGCTTTTAATGTAACACTTTTCAATAAGGTTCCATTTGTTAGCATTTGTCAACTATTAACAATGAAAAATACTTATAAAGCATTTATTAAAATGCTTTCCAATATTATTAAAAGTGGAAGCACTAAATACAGATGTAAACAGGATCTAAAAAGTTTTGAGCTTGTCCACTTTTGACTACTTCGAGAGGTAGTCGAAAACACATTCGACCGGATTGCTTTCATAGAGTAAACTTTTATGTGGTCGAATGCATTCAAGCAGCCACAAAAGGCCGCACTGAGCAAATGCGTAAAGATTATGGGAAGAACGCTAGACAGACGGGACTTAAACTTTGTCGTCTGAAGACCGTCTGAAGTTCGGTTTGAAGATGAAAAATGTACCAAACACAATGTTCCTTCATCATTCCTGATTTCTCACTACGTTCGGCATGGTATATGCGGCTGTCAGAGCAGAAATAAAAGCTGCTACTCTCTGTTTGTTCCATAGACCCTCCGCTCAAAGACATCAGGACAGAAGTGGCCGAAAGTGGACAATAGAGACGGATTAAAACACCAGGTGTAAACGGGTATGTGTCTGCTTCGTGTACTTGAGATACGATCGACCAAAACGCATCTTAAAGGTGCACTGTGTAATTTTTAGCGGCATCTAGAGGTGAGGCTGTGAATTGCAACCAACAGAAGTTACAGTGGCCAGCAGGAAAATATGTCGTCGTCTGAGACAGCAAAGAGTAGCCAGTTAAGCAATGAGGTTTCTTAACAAAGATAAATTAAGAAATTAGGTTAACTTAATTATTCAGTAAATCGATATGTTATTGCTAATATTATTGTTCCCTTTCAGTTCGGTCATGTTCAACGTAGTTGGACGTACCGTACTGATTGGGATCACGATTACGGAGCCTGTCATCTTCAAGTATTGATAAAATGAGCCAAATGCACATTGGCGTGCGAGATTTGCATTTGTATAAATACTAAAGCGGATGCACGCACCATTTGTCTTTCGCTTCGGAGCCGACCAGTCTTCATGTCGATGTCTCTGAAGAGTGTTGATACTTTCAACGAGCGAGTGTGTCGGTGCTTCTTCTGGAAGGCTCTCCTGGTGCTGGTGGTTCTACAGCGCGAGTGCAGCGGTGATCACGAGCTTCTGAGCTCTCAACTGCTGTTTTAACAGCATTCTCTTTGTGTTTGTTTGTTTGATGGCTGGTTAGAGGGCGAAGAAGTGAGTGCTTCACTGATACAGGAAGCACCATCCCCTGTCAGTGTTGCCGCAGTCATTCCCCTGTGTGCTCTGGCTCCCGCTAGGCTGCAGCAGCAGCCTTCACCCAGGCCTCAGTGTGGAGCCAGCCACAGGCAGGCCGCCCAGCCCGTCTCAGTCACTGCCAGACCAGGTGGCAAGCGTAAGCACAAGCATCCCTGAGACAGGCCACCCAGGGATGGAGGAACGAGCTCTTCGGGAGATGGTGACCGCACCACTCCCTTCCCCGGATGGGCGAGTGGAGAATCTTTGTTTTATTTCTGTTTCTGTTCGTCCCACATTTTCAAAGAAAGAGCAAATTCCTCTGTTCCTGGGTCCCAAGAGGGCCAGACTGGCAGTGTGTGACCCTGTAAAGCCTTGCCACCCTCAACCCCCTCTTGCAACGCTAGTTGGCAGCCAGGTGCAGTTTGAGGATCCGATTAAGCCCTCTCACACACCCCCTGCCGACCTCTGGAGACAGGTAAGTGTTGCACCGCACAATCAGACCTCTCTTCGGGCCACCCCCGGGTCTTCCGAGTCAGGTCCCTGTCATCCACCTCGCTGCCCCACCCCAGGTACGTCTGTGGTGCCTCTTGTCCCCCTGGCTTGGTTCGTGGAAGCCTGGAAAGTGCTTCCCAACCGGTCCAGCTGGCTCCTCCACACCATCAGACTCGGCTATACAATTCAGTTCGGCCGGAATCCGCCCAAGTTCAGTGGTGTTCGTTACACTTCGGTGTTGAGCAAACGTGCCCGTGTCTGGCACACGGAGATCACAGTCCTACTGGCAAAGGATGCGATAGAGCCGGTCCCTTACACCGATATGAAGACCGGCTTCAACAGTCCTTCATACTTCATTGTACCCAAGAAAGGCAGTGGGTTACTGCCAATCTTGGACCTGCGAGTCTGGAATCGGGCCCTTTACAAGCTTCTGCATTTTCAAATGCATCCGTCCCCGAGATTGGTTTGCAGCAATTAACCTGAAGGATGCGTACTTTCATGTCTCCATCCTCCCGCGACACAGGTCATTCCTGCGCTTTGCGTTCGAGGGTTGAGTATATCAGTACAAAGTCCTATCCTTCGGGCTGGTCCTGTCGCCCCGCATCTTTCCGAAGGTCACGGAGGCGGCCATTAGTCCCATGAGAGAGCGTTGTGTTCGTATCCTCAACTATCTCAACGACTGGCTGATACTAGCTCAGTCTCGGGAGCAGTTGTGCGAGCACAGGGACTTGCTGCTCCAGCATATCAGCCAGTTGGGTCTTCGGGTCAACTGGGAAAAGACCAAACTCGCCCCCATGCAGAGGATCTCTTTTCTCGGTATGGAGCTGGACTCGGTCCACCAGACGGCACGCCTCACAGTCTGGTCAGTGCTGAACTGCTTGAATACTGTCAAGAGCAGAACAGTGGTCCCACTGAAACTTTTTCAGAGGCTCCTGGGGCATATGGCATCTGCAGCCGCAGTAACACCGCTGGGTTTGCTTCATATGAGACCACTTCAGCACTGGCTTCACGGCCGAGTCCCAAGATGGGCATGGCAGAGCGGCATGCTCCGTGTGACAATCACCCTGGCCTGCCGCCAAGCCCTCAGCCCGTGGTCAGACCCTTTGTTTCTCTAGGCCGGAGTGCCCCTAGAACAAGTGTCCAGGTATAATGTGGTCTCCACAGAACGCCTCCAACACCAGCTGGGGGGCCACGTACAATGGGCATGCAGTAGTGGGGGTCTGGGCAGGCCCCCAACTGCATTGACACATCAACTGCCTCGAGTTGCTAGCAGCACACCTTGCTCTGAGACGCCTCAAAACACCACTGCTCGGCAAGCATGTGCTGGTCCGTACGGACAACACTGCGACCGTTGCGTACATCAACCATCAAGGTGGCCTACGCTCCCCTCGCATGTCGCAACTCCGCCATCTCCTCCTATGGAGTCAGAAGCATCTGAGGTCGCTTTGTGCCACTTAGGGTTAGGTCAGTCGTGCCACCAACGAGCTCTAACGACACCCTGTGGCCCAGGGAGAGTAGAGACTCCATCCCCAGGTGGTCCAGCTGATTTGGGACCACTTCAGGGCCGCACAGATAGATCTGTTTGCCTCTCCAGACTCGTCCCATTGCCAGTTGTTTTACTCCCTGACCGAGGGGACCCTCGGCACGGATACACTGGCCCACAGCTGGCCCTGGGGCCTCCGCAAGTATGTGTTTCCCCCAGTGAGCCTTCTCGCACAGACACTGTGCAAAATCAGGGAGGAAGAGGAGCAGGTCTTGCTAGTTGCCCCTTATTGGCCCAACCAGACCTGGTTCCCCGAGCTGATGCTCCTCTCGACAGCCCCTCCCTGGCCCATTCCTCTCAGGGAGGACCTCCTCTCTCAGAGACGGGGCACCGTATGGCAACAAGCCCTCACCCGCCTCCAGACCTCTGGAAACTTCATGTCTGGTCCCTGGACGGGACGCGGAGGTTCTTGGTGATCTACCACAAGCTGTCGTAGACACCATCACTTCTGCGAGAGCACCCTCTACGAGGCATGCTTACGCCCTGAAGTGGAACCTGTTTGTTGAGTGGTGTTCTTCTCACCGAGAAGACCCCAGAAGATGTTTGATCGTTATTGTGCTTTCCTTCCTGCAAGATGGGTTGGAGCGAGGGCTGTCTCCCACCACCCTCAAAAGTGTATGTTGCCTCTATTGCCGCACACCACGATGCAGTTAATGGGGGATTCGTGGGGAACCACGACCTGATCGTCAAGTTCCTGAGGGGCACGAGGAGACTGAATCCCCCCCCATACCTTCTTGGGACTTATCTCTGGTGCTGACAGCACTGCACCTTTGAGCCATTGCAGGCAGCAGAATTAAAAGTCCTGTCTATAAAAAATGTTTATAGCCCTGGCTTTTCTCTGTCCCGTCCCGTGTGCTCTCTACGCATAGAAGTCAGTCAACACTGTAAGCCCCGCTCGAAGTGTCGGCCTGCTGCGCCATTCCCCTCCTATGGACTGGATACATGCACCATTCTTGCTCCAGTAGAGTTCCTCTTTAGCCGAACCCTGTTGAGTTCCTCCACACTTCTCGGCAACGGACGTGGCAGAGTGTCCGATGGCAGGCCTAACACTCGTATGCATTGGTGGAACTAAAAGGGAACGTCTCGGTTACGTATGTAACCCTCGTTCCATGAAGGAGGGAATGGAGACCTAGTCCCGTCCCCACTATCGCAGGACCACCGCGGACTCCAGGCTCCGCTCGGCTCCTCAGCGGAAAACAAATGGTGCGTACATCCGCTTCCGTATTTAAACCCGCGCTACGGGGCGCTTTGGTGCATTTCTCACATCACTATTTACATTTGCACAACAGTTAGTTCAACCTCCACAGCATTTAGTAATTTGTGCACATCATAGTAGCAGTTTCTCATTCCTTCCAACAAATTGCAAATGCTTTTGGACATGCATCAATTGCTTTCATACAACTCTCTGCTGTTTTATAACATTATCATTTGCTTATGTCATGTCAGTCAAAATTAACTATACATGTGAATGCTGAATTGTCATTCCATATAAAACTAATGGTCCTCACTTCATTGCTTGAGTCATTACATACAAAAATGTTGAACTAGTTGTCAAAATCTGTCAAGCAAATTTTACAATTTTTTTTTAATCTTTTTTTTCCTGAAAATGTCTCCTAAATTGAACAATTTCTCTCAGGTGAATCTCAGCTTTCAATGATGAGAAGAGGTGTGTGAAGAATTAGTTGCAACCAATGATAAGCCACTTCTCTACAATCACTGTCAGAGCTGAATCCCATAAACCCCCACTTTACAAGCATATATGAACCAAGCAGGACATAGTGTGTACCATTTCTACAATACTGTGACACAGAAATGGAAGGTCAGCCTTGTGGTAGAGGGGTGAGGGTGAGGGTGAGGGTGAGGGTGAGGGTGCGGGTGCGGGTGCGGGGAGGAAGGGGAAGGGGACAAAACAGGGGAAGAGGAAGAAGAGGCCAAGTACATAGGCGGATCCCTGATGAAATCAGGGCTATAATTGTGGATCATGTTGTCAATCACGGCCTCACAATGGCTGAGGCTGATCAAAGGGTGCAGCCAAATGTTGGGAGAACCACTGTAAATTCAATTATTCAAACATTTTGTCGGGAGAACAGGTGTGTATAAATGGACAGTAATACAGCACTAAACAATCTGCACTGTACTACTGTCATTGTGTCATACATGAAGCTTGCAGTGGGACAAGAACTTCTCACTGTACATTTTACATTTAGACGTACAGCTTTTCTGCATCACACATTTAGTGTATTGTAGTGTTACAGTAAATATTTGCCATATTTACTGTAATTTTACTCTGCACCACACAGGATTGCAAGACAACCTTGCAGAGGTGGAAGAGGGCCCCTTTTTACTCTGCAACAAGAGGAAGCCATTTGTGCAATGGTGATTGCAAACAATGCCTTAAAGCTACACTGTGTGATTTTTACCCCCATCTAGCGGTGAAATTGTATATGACTACCCAGTGAATATTAGGGTGTACTCACACTAGCCAGTTTGAACCGTGCCCGAGTGCGTTTGACCACCAAAGCGCGGTTCGTTTGACTAGTGTGAGTGCTCCGAACCGTGCCCGGGCGCGGCTCGATTAGCCGGCCCTGGCCCGGTTGGAAGAGGTGGGCCAGAGCACGGTTCAGTTGGACTCGGGCGCGGTTCGCATGCAGTGTGAGCGCTAACCGTGCTGGAGCACGGAACAGGACGCGTGACGCAAACCTCCTCATACGAGCAGCACGATTACGTGAAAATTTTCGTGCCACAAAGGCGATAGATATGTTTAACAACAGGCTGTGAGAGGGCTGTGGACCAAACGACTCAAAATTATCCACAAAGTAAACAGAGCGATGGACTCAGAGCGATGCGCCGCTCTTCCTGTTTATCCCGAAACCGTCACACCATAATGACGTAAGCGTGCTCCAGCACGAATGCTGAAACCCTATGTGAGTGCAGGCCAGTGGGGGAGTGGGGAGGGGGGACAATCGTACTCGGGCCCGGTTCATGGCAACCGTACCTAGTGTGAGTACACCCTTAGTTTCTGTTCCTCTCAATTCCGAGGGCGTTTTAACTCCTACGGTGGCCGTATTATTCCAAGATTAACATGGCTTCCAGTAATCGACTTCGTCCATGACAATAATAAACAATACGTCTAAAATGAATAAAACTACAGGACAGATGTCAGGAGGTAAACGTCACCCTTGGAATCGGCTATCCCTGCATAATCAGATTAGGCTAACGTTACAATGTGTACAAAGTAAAAGCAATTAAAAATAACTAAAATTTACAGTGTCCTTTTTTATATATAGCTTAAAAAATTGTGCCTTTAAAACTATTCATCACCTGTGATCCGTCGCAGCACAGATTTATGTAACAAGGTAAACAAAACTTTTTCACCATTGACGCGAGGATGAAGTTATACTAGAGGTCGTTCTGGCGTTTTGCACAACCATGCTATGGTTAGACAAGCAACTATAAAACTTCGAATTTACACAAATGAATTACAACAGGCTGAATTACCTGTCGAGAAGAAAGCAGGCAACCTCGGCGTTCGTTTTAAAATCTTTTCTCCTCATAAGCTCTTTCCATCTGGGAAAAGTTACTCCAATATTGACTATGGTCTTGCTGATTTGTCTGTCGCGTTGACGTTTTAATTCTCTCTTTCAAATGTGAGTACGCACGCACGCACGCACGCACACACACACACTATCTTTCAAATCTGCCCGGCACTCGCGAGCTCGCGAGTAATCTCCCCCTCGCATTCGTCACGGTGTCACTGAGTGAAAAACGCAAAAGGCGAAGCTTGAATTTACTGGTAGCCTATGTCCCTCTTTGGCTAATGTAGTTTCAAGATGGAGGCGCAACATGGCGACCGGCATTCGAACCCCTCACCCGTATGTACTTTCAATGGCAGATTATAAACTTAAGAGAATACTTTATTACTTGATAGAAGTAAATATACATTAATGAGCACATATATTTTTGAAAGAACTAAGTGTTTTTTGCTAAGAATCAACTAAAAAAGTTACACAGTGTAGCTTTAAGGTTGAGAGAGATACAAAGTGCTGTTATAGAGGATGAAAACATCTTTGGGAATATTGAATCTGTTTTAGTCGCTACAATTGACAGAGTGCTCAGGAGAAATGAAATGCGCATGAAACAATTGTACAAAGTGCCATTTGAACGGAACAGTGACATAGTGAAGGAGATCCGTCACCAGTATGTACAGGTAAAACATGTATGTGTTTTATGCATATTCGAATGTTCAGTGCTGTAAACTGTTTACTTTGTGTAGTGTCATGCACTACACTTAAATGACAGTTATGTGTATGTGTATTCACAGTGCATACTGTACAATATGTTGTCCAAAATGCATTATGTTCACAGGAAAAGTTGTTATAGTTTTTCTCACTCCCTCTTCTGTAATAAAGCATGTACTGGAGCTGGAGGCCGGGGAACCACTGCACACATTCATATACCTTGATGAGGCGGGTTTCAATCTGGCAAAAGGTAGAAGACATGGAAGGAATCGCATTGGACAGAGAGCAACCATTGATGTCATAGTGATGAATATTACTATGTGTGCAGCCATCTCAGAAAACGGCGTCCTCACCCATATCCCTCGTCTTGGTCCATACAATACACAACATCTGCTGACTTTTTTAGACACTCTTTACAGGGACATAATCCCTGAGAATGAGAGGGGTCTAACTGGAGACCATCTGAGCAAGCATGTTGTTGTTTTAGATAATGTGCGTTTTCACCACTCAGATGTCGTCAGACAGTTGTTTGCAGCACATGATAGGATGCTGGTGGAATATCTCCCTCCCTTCCTAGTTTTTCTCTTCCTGGAGGTGGAAGGTATATGACCGGCATCCACATACCCAAATGGCCCTGCTAGCGGCCATGGATGCAGCATGTGATGACATCACAGCAGAGTCCTGCAGAGGGTGGATTTGCCACTCGAGGAGATACTTTCCTCGCTGCATTGCAAGAGATGATATTCGCTGTGATGTAGATGAAACTATGCGGTCAGACAGAGAGGAACGTCTGGATGTGCATGAATGATTACAGTACTATGTATGTTGTATGTTCAGTTCCAATATGTACTGCAATGTCGTGCACAGCTTTACCCAAAGGGAGTTTATGTTTGTTGTAAATAAGGGTGTATTTTTTCTTTTGCACAATGCTGTGAACAAATTAGAATTGCAAAAAGCATATGCAGTAAAAATGTGAAACATACATATTTAGTGTCTTGTACTCAGTTACCTCACTAAATACAGTAATGTGTAACTTTACTGTATTTTTCAAATGGCTGTGCAAATAGTATATAGTGCTGTCTTGAGCATTTTCAGTCTAAAGATCTGACTTTTTTGCATTGGAAAACATTTACAGAGTAAACTGTCATAATGAAAACATGACAAAGCCATTTGACTATCTTGTTAAACAATGGTGTCAGGACTTTTCATCTTGATGACACTGACACTTTCATTGACATGAATACTTGCTTTTGAGGAATGAGCTATCCATTTTGAGCAAGTGACACGCTTTTGCTAGGTTTTGCAGTTTGTACTAAATGTGAGAAATGCACCAAAGCGACTGAGAAAAACTGTAATACCAGGTGTAAACAGGGCCTAATTTGAAATTAATTTTACCATTTTCTAATAGCCTTTTATTAAAATAAAAAGATGCATCTGTAAATAATATTTATGCTAATGAAACTGAGCTAACATGAACTAAAAGGAAGTTGTATTAACTAATGTAAACAGATTAATAAATACTGTAACATATATATTGACCATTATTAGTTGCATTAACCAACGTTAACTAATCAATGTTTATAACGTAACATTATAATTGTATTGAATTATTTAGTAACTTACTTATTTATTAATTAATCATTATTATTATTACATTGATTTCTTTGACAATATTACAAGATTTCTGTTAACATGTAGGCCATTCAGAAGAAATCCAACCTGGAGCAGATGGTCGCTGTAAGCATATGAATGACATTAAACCAAGATCCATCGTATTAGACATAATATACTTAATAATTACAGCCTGTCATGGTGCTATATAGCTAGATTATATATGTATATATATATATATATATATATATATATATATATATATATATATATATATATATATATATATATATATTTAGAGATATGAAGACACATTTGATTCATAATGTAGTTCTTACTCATCATTCGGGCCCTCGGGGTGTGTGTGCTGGTGAGGGCAGTTGTGCCGTCAGTGCTGGCAGCAACACACGTTCAGGCTCATCCCTATTGAGAGCTGCAGATACTTCTGCTCTGGAAGTACCTTTCTATACATTTCTATATTCCAAACTGAAGTTACCATGTGAGATGGGAAACAGTGCAATAAGGTGTCTAACAGGAATGACCACAGTCACCTAGATTGCCTTAAGGCCAATATTCAATAATATTTTCTGTCAAAGGGTACAAAGATAAGTGGCATACACAAACAAACATGCACAAGCCTTAAGATTTACAGTGCTGGAAATATATTGTTCATTACTTTATTCTGTACTGTTTTGGGCTTTCATATCCAAATTTGCCAATTCATAGTCTCTAGCACATGCATGAAGAGGAAATCACACAAAAATCTCTCAAGCCAAAACCCCCATCTTTGGTTAAAAACAATGCTTGTATTTATAAAGGTAAAAGGTTGAAAGACAGCAGCTAAAATGAGAATGCCTCTGGCAAACTTACAGAGCTATTTTCCCACTATGTGACAAACTGACAGCATGGGTGGAGCAAAGGGCTAAACAAGGGGGAGACACACTATTGATTACACAATTTGACAGAAAGGCAGATTGAATGTGAAATAAAAAAGAAAATATGTATTTAGCGTTATTACTGGCAGGTTTTGATTCAGTAAAAGGTATATTCACAAAATCATTTTTATGTTAATGGTGGATTAGGACTTATAGTGATTATAAAATTTTCAAAGATTTGTTTAATTTACCCAGTTTTGCATGTTTTTTTCATTTGTAGGGTGTTGTGTCAAAATTAAATGTTAAAAGACGAAGAACCTGGTACAGCATGTGCACGTTAGATAGATAGATAGATAGATAGATAGATAGATAGATAGATAGATAGATAGATAGATAGATAGATAGATAGATAGATAGATAGATAGATAGATAGATAGATAGATAGATAGATAGATAGATAGATAGATAGATAGATAGATAGATAGATAGATAGATAGATAGATAGATAGATAGTATTAAATGTATATGCTGTATTGTCTGTAATGTATTGTCTGAAATAATCATGACAACATACAGTAAAAAGATTTTCCAGCATCATGCCATTTATGTTTCTTGAGAACATTAAGAATATATAAGTCTATCTTAAGAAGAAGCTCAAGTGTTTGTGTATGTCTC
The DNA here is from genome assembly GCF_964197995.2 of Scardinius erythrophthalmus. NCBI lineage: Eukaryota > Metazoa > Chordata > Actinopteri > Cypriniformes > Leuciscidae > Scardinius > Scardinius erythrophthalmus. The sequence goes on from NC_138227.1 coordinate 20,949,351, forward strand.
TGCAATTTGTCTTTAAAGAGGAGCTGAACTGAATAGCTGTCATTGGTTTCATCAAATGCCAAAATGCACTTAAAAGAGGAATCGTAATCTTTCGTTCTCTCTGTTGCTGCAACATGATCTCATAGATATTATCAAAGGAGCTGAAGGTCCCACGGAAGAAAAGAAAAAAACCTTTCTCATGGCACTCCCATATTAGGACAATGTCACACATATTTTACTGCTAACATTTTAATGACTTGAAAATGTACTTTCTAAGTGCAATGTCCCTGAGGGACACTAGTGATGTGTTAATTTCCCATGAATGGATTTCACCTTTTATTTCCTCTGATAATAATTCAAGTCCTCAGTCTACATTTAAACTCACACACAAAAAATATTTAAATTGTTGAAATTATTAAAATATATATATTTTTTAGTATAAAGTGAAATCTGTCTATAGATTAGAATCATAATTCCCTATTGTTAAAGCATTCCAATGAAACATTTCAGAGAATCAAAAACGAATTATTTATTCTATATCCAGTCGAATGCACATTTAAATAAATAAATAATCTTAATCATTATATTGCAAAGGAAATTACTTATAGCCTACACATAAAATAGTAGATTAGTTCGAAACTGGATTTCATGAATAATTTTTTTTATTTTTTTTATTATTCCTGTGTGCAAGTAAAATCAATATATCATATCAGCTTGCAATCTGCAAATCCTATTTGAGAGGTTAAACCAGGGGCATTCCTCTTAAAAATGATTTCATGCTCAGAAGCTTTTTGAATCCTATTAGTACTTGAATCATAATCTAGCATAAATGTAAATGAACAAATAGCCTAAATAAAAATGTATTTCCCATTATTATAGAATTGTTTTACTAATACATTCCAGAATGTTTTTACTTTGCCTGACAAAAGCCTGGAAATTTTTGTGAAATGTATATACATTTATAATAGCCTTTACAATAGGATATTCACCAAACATTATAAACATGACTTTTAAAAAGCAAATGGCAAAAGTTTTTTGGTCTAAGGAAGGATATGTCTGACTGTCAGACAGTTTTATTGAGATTGTCATGTCAGTGTATGTGATTCAAAAGGGGCCGCCGGAAGCACGGCAAACCACTGAAGACGCGGCGGCTTCCGGAAGTCACATTGTCAGCTGTTTGCGGTTGCTGTCTGTCCAGACTAAGTTATGTTAACATTCTTTTGTCGCGCAGATTTGTCGTGTCTGTGATTTCAGCACTTGGACTCGGAAAGATTTAAATCATGGATGAATCAGATACAAGCGCTATTCTTGCGGAGGACTCGGAGTCGGGTGACTCCAGCAAAGTCTGTTGTTGTTTTAAGGTGACACAAAACAAACCTCCTCCGCCGTGTTCGTGTCCATTTTCTGTGACCGTGGAGCCCGTTATGTTCCTGTCCATGTTCTCCATAGCTCTCCAGATGCCTCTATACACGCAGTACCTGTGGGAACGTCTCAGTGAAGATGTGGGTTATAATGGAACAAAGGGAGGAGGATGTAATGCATCTACGGTCCACGACCCTCTGCTTAAGGTAACAGATATTTGAGACGTTTTTCATTACGAAATCAGTCGGTTCTTTTAGTGAATCAAATGCGCGCGAATATTTTGATTCCCAAACGAATGACACTTTTGAGTCGGTTATCTGTACTAACTTAGTGAGTCAAAATCACACAATAGCGCATCTAGTGTTGTTCGATTCCTGAACGAATGACTGTTATGAGCCTCTCTTTTTTTCAGTGACTATAGCTCTTATTATACAGAGCTACATAGTAGGCTACCGTGGTTCGATTCCCAAACGAATGACACTCAACCCATTTGTGCCCAAATTTTTCTGAATGGTTTCATGCATATAATCCTCTTAATAGTGTCCTATGTTCTGCATTTATTTTCCCCAGGTTTTTTTTTTCTTTCTTTCTTGAAAATCATATTTGAATGTGCGGCAACTATAGTTGCCGGTGGGCAAATATGTTGTATGCACCCTTTCAATGTAAATTATGAATAGGAGGAGAACATTTGGCATTTATCTCAAAATAACTGCTTTCAACAGATCAATCTTTATTCATAAACAAATTTATTATGTATAAAAGTCGAAGAACATTTGATGCAGACCCCCCAAAAAACTGTATCTAGCTTATAATCTCTTGAATATGAAAACACAACAAACAACAAATCCATTTGCCTTAACCATTGTGCGCTGTTCAGGGTCTTTTTGACCCACATTTCTAACTTTCATTCATGGGGATAACATGGATAATTTGACATGGTTAAGTGTTTTTAAAAGATGTTTGCCCGTCTCCATCTTTTGGAAAATGCAGTTCTAAAAGTAACAATTTATCACTTTAACCAGTAGATGGCTGCAGAGCACCACTATTTGCTATTTGCTTTTTGACTAACTGAAAGACATCTTTTCACAAGTTTTTCCAGTTGTACTCATATCTACATATAATGAAATCACAATTATAATAATAAAAGTTACTTTTTGTACTGAAAAAAAAAATCTGTTTTTCAGTAATGTTATATTTTGACAAAAAGTAACTTTTATTGTTATAATTGTGATTTCATTATATGTAGATATGAATCTAACTGGAAAAACATGTGAAAAAATGTCTTTTAGTTTGAAACTTTTAGTACTTTTAGAGCTCTGCAGCCATCTACTGGCTAAAGTGATTTTTTTTTTTTTTTACTTTTAAAACTGCATTTTCCAACATTTTGCCAAAAATCTTACACTAAACCATGTCAAATTATCCATGTTATCCCCATGAATGAAAGTTAGAAATGTGGGTATTTTATAAGGCAAATTTTTTATAATTTTTTTTTTCTTTTTGGACAATTTTTCTTTTCTTTTTTTGAACATTTTGTGGAGTAAAAATGTAAAATTACATTTGTTTAAAATATATATATTGTTACAAAATAACATTTTGTTGCCTGGGGTCTCTCAGACCCCAAACAGCCTGACTGTAAACCGCAAACGAACAGCGCACAAGGGTTAAAGTTGTGGAACATAGTGCAGAACAAAGTGCAGCCACTACAGGGCATTGTGTATCAAAAAGTTAAATGAAAATAAATAAATACAAATAAATAGAATGAAGAAAAAAATATATATATAGAGATGTCATTTAAAGGGTTAAGTTATGTTTATGCACTAAACAAGACCAATAAACTTGATTTATTAACCTATTAACACAGTATACCCCATTTTCCCATGATATATGTACTTACAAGGCATTTGCCCACCGGCAACTATAGTTGCCACTTGGACTTTTGACTAAGTATACAAAAAACTATAGATCTCTTGTAAGATTTGTTTTGTTTGGCTGATTCTAGAGACCTTCACGATTATGTAGATATATATGTCAACAAAAAATTCTTATTAGTAACATGAAAATGACCTTTCTTTGGGAGGGTTTGCCTTCGCCCTGCTTCCTATAGACCTTATGCACCAGAGAAACAAGGGCGCCGCCATCTTTGGAAAATTGTCTTTTAACTTCCGTTTTGCGGTCGCTCTGTATATTTATATGGCATTTCTGTCCAGGAGTAATTAGCTTTTTAAGTGGATTTACTTAATGTAAAGTTAACGAAAGTTATCATGAGGACTGTAATGTTTAAAGCAGATGACTTAACAAATGTAAATCGACCGGGAAGATTTTAAAACGAGCCGTTCATTAATAAACACGCAAAACGCTGTGAAAATACAGACCGGAAGTCAAAAGACAATGAGCGCAGCGCTGAAAAGGGGCGGAGCTACATAAGGTCTATAGGGGTAGGAAGTTGACAGCCTCATGTGACAGGGAGGAAGTGAATACCTTTTTTTTTTTTCTTTAAATCCTTTATTTGGTTGTTTGCTTGCAGTTCATTGAGAAATAAAACATGGACAACATCTAGAAAAATATTTACAAAAGGAAAATGACAACTATGTACTGCGGCAACTATAGTTGCCGGTGGGCTTAGAGCCGGTTCTTTCTGTAGTGTAGGGCTTGCATAGACTAGTCGAGTAGTCGATAGATCGACTACTTCAACCAGTAGTCGACGCTGTCGGAAACAATCGACTACTCGAGCGTCCATTAAACATAAATGAATTAAAAATGGCGAACGTCACCAACAGACACCACGCGTCAGATGTGTGGAAGAATTGCATCAAGGATGACAAAAATATTGTAATTTGGCCAACTCTGCAAGAGGCCGTTCACATATTGCTTCTAAAAACGTGTGGAAAGCGCGCTGTCTCCTACAAGCGCTTGCGCTCCCGTGGCGTCTGTCGTTGCTATGCAACCAAACTGCGCTCTACATGATGACGACGAAGAAGTATCATTCAGCAAAGGATTAATGTATTTCTAGCCCTTGCATTAGCTTTACTACTAGATATGTTTCTGGAGATGAGAAGGAAAAACCCACCTGGACAAACTAGCGCACCACGTCCGTTGCTTTCATTATGAGCGCGCTCGCCGCGCTCCTACATTTGAAATAACGACCTTGAGCGCGGAAAAGACGCGATATGTGAACGGCCCCTAGAAGCAGACGTCTGAAATGAAAGGCAAGAACGGCTATTTATTTGGCTTTAGACTGTTACATGAAAATTTAAAAATGAAATGTCATAATTATAACGTTTTGAGAGTTTACTTATGTAATTGTTGCATTAGGCTATGAATTAATAAATGTTTATTGATAAGATCTAGCTATTTCATGTCTTTTCATATACAGTAGCATAAACGACGAGTAGTCGAGTAACTCGAGTATTGTTTTGATAAGAAATCGACTAGTAGAAATCAGTAGTCGTGCAACCCCTACTGTAGTGGAAGTAAAGTCTGACTCCCAAACAAATTACACTTTTTTAAGCCTTTTCTTTTTAGTAAATCAAACATAAAAGTATAAAAGAAAATATACACCGCTACCAGTGTAGTTCGATTCCCAAACGAATGACACTTCTGAAGCTGTTCATTAAGTGAATCACAAAATTGGACCAGTGTACCCTGAACATATTGGGGGACCAGTAAATCCAGATTCCCGAACTAATGACTTTTATGAGCCTTATCTTTTAACACCTACATTATAAATGGCTTTTTTTTATTCGTAAAACTCAAAATTGGACCAGTGTAGCAGTTAATCCTATTTCTGAACGAATGACACCTGAACCAGTTCTTTTTACTACTGGATTAACAATTTTTTAATGATATAATCAACCGGGAGATATTATTACGTTATCACACTTGCCACTAAAGGAGGAGGTTGTGTTTCAAATACTATGTTTCCAAAAGAGAACTTTAAAGGTCCCATGTTGTCAAAAATGAAATTTCCTGGCTTTTTTCATGATAACAGAGGTCTAGGAGCTATGTAACTAACTACCATATAAGTTTCAAAACAGTCAATCCACAGACAAATGCACACAGCCTGCATAAAGTAGCTGTGCCTCTTTCTGTCTATGGCCTTTTCACGGGCCGTTGTGACTTCCGTATAAATGTGATGTCAGAATTAGACTGTAACAGTCACCGCCTTCAGTCACCACCCCGAGCACTGCCCACCATCCCTCCATCCTTTTGCCCAACCCCCAGACAACATCGTTGCTGAGCAACACCAACACGGAAACATGTCGAGAAAATGCTGTTCAGTTGATGGATGTAGAGACCTGCACTCCCACGGGACCCAACGCAACAGAGTGCGGTGCCGGACTAGATTTGATGGCCGAGTGCGGGCGTAAGGTACTCCTGTGTGTGCAGGTTGCGGGAGAATAAAACAATTAGCGGGACTACCGCGAGATAGAAATATCTAAAAATAAAACATCTAAAAACAAATAAATTGTTATTCATATGTTGCACAAAAACAACAGGAATAATTAAAACTAAATAAAAAAGATTTACAGGCCAGAACGAGTTTCTGTTTATAACGTTGAGCAATGTAGCCAATCACAGACATATGTGTTGATTTCTTGAATGCAATGGCCAATGAGATAGCCTGGTTAAAACCAGACCATTCTCAGTAGTAACTGAGTTATGGTCTGGCAAAGCTTCAATAATAACTCATTTCCAAAGAGGCGTCACCAACAGACGTCGCTCAAATGCCTCTGGGCTCAATTGGATAGACCTAAAACCAATCAGAGCGATCGTCATCGTGTAAAGCCATATGCTGCGTCCCAATTCGCCTAAGTTACACTACGCCATAAAAGTATGTACTCTTTTTGTGAAGAAAAGGTATTTACTTTTGAATGTGTAGCAAAAAAGTAGGCAAGCTTTGGGACAGACTACTTCGTCATCTTTATCGGACGGATCTGTCGCGTGCGCCCTGTCACATAAACTGCCCTGTCAATCATCTTGTCACAGTTAAAATCCTCTATTAAATCTAATTTAATTTCCTACCGTTTCGGAGAGAAATGTAGTAGCACGTTCATCTGCCAGTGGGTCCTTCATGGAGACTGTCCTCATGTGTTTGCAATTTGAATATAATAATGCATTTAAAAGTTGGTGCGCTTCACCAACAGACGTCGCTCAAATGCCTCTGGGCGCAATTGGATAGACCTAAAACCAATCAGAGCGATCGTCATCGTGTAAAGCCCGCCTCAACGTTTCTGATTGGTGCCACTATTTGGACGGATTAGAAATTGGCTTGAATGGGCTCTTTGCCAGACTACTTGCAGAGCAAATCTAAATTTGCCACAAGTTTGTCTGGGTTTTCCCAGGCTACCAATGAGATGCATTTAAGATAGAATCCACTCACCGCTCAAAACTGAGTTTTTGTTCAGTGCTGAATTCTGCATGCTGGCAAATCCTCTGATTATAACTAACAAAGTGTTGACATTATGAAAGATTTATTTTGCAGTCAGCTTCACTGATAATAACGGAGCTTTGTGAGATCGCGATGAACTGAGATATCAGCTTTTTAGGAATTATTAAGGGAGCGCTATTTCTGTCATGCCAAACCATGCACGTTGTAGCCTATGCTTGCTTTTATGTTAAATTAACAGTGGTTTGTGAATGTTTATGTTTTAATAACAAATAATTTATCACCATCATTACAGGTGTTTTATTTACCTTACTTGTGAGCATCACCAAGCCACACCTGTGGTTGGCCTGGCCGTGCATCACTCAGAAAACAACAGGCCAATCAGAAGAGAGTCTCATGAATACTAAGTAAACAGGCTAAAAACGACCTGTTCTTGGCAGAGCTCCTGAGAAGGAGCTGTAAAAATATATTGAGATGGTTTTTGGTACTTATACCGCAAATATATATTCTTAAGGACATCGAAACCTAAAATAAAACTTCCAAAAGCTGTACAATATGGGACCTTTAATATGTAATTTATTTCCCTCGTCTAGGAAGTGGAGACTCTGACTGCGCACTGGAGCCTGTACATCAATTTGGGTGGTTTTCTAGTTGGGCTGATTATGGTGACCCTGTTGGGCTCGTGGAGTGACCGTGCAGGTCGGCGTATGGTTCTGATCATCCCATGCCTTGGCCTGGCAGTTCAGGCGGCCGTTTATTTGATTGTAATGTACCTGAAGCTGCCTGTGTTCTGGTTCCTTATTGGGAGGATCTGCAGCGGCCTCTCCGGGGACTTCAACGCCATTTTGGCCGGTTGCTTTGCGTATGTGGCCGACACGAGTGGCATGGGTTCTCGCACCTTTCGTGTGGCGATACTAGAGGCTTGTCTGGGATTGGCTGGCATGTTTGGGAGCATCATCGGAGGACTGTGGCGACGGGCGCTAGGGTACCCGGCAGCTTTTCAAACATAAAATACAATTTTAATATTTCTGTAAAAAACAACAACAAGAACAACAACGTCATGTTTCCCTCCAGGTATATCAACCCTTTCTGGCTAGTATTGGCCACAAATCTTGCAGCGGCCTTCTACACATACCTGTTTGTGCCTGAAACCGTCACCCCTGACCCCGGGGCAAAACTCCTCTCCGCCAGGCATCACCGGGCCATCTACCACCTCTATGAATCTGACACGCCACAGGGACGTAGAACTAAACTATGGTTTTACATTTTCTGCTTCTTTTTGGTGGTGTCTGTACATTTGGGCTGCAGTGACCTCTATGTGCTCTATGAGTTGAGTGCTCCGCTCTGCTGGGGTCCAGAGCTGATTGGTTATGGCTCTGCGGCCAAGAATCTGGCCTACCTCACCAGCCTGATGGGGCTCAGGGCCATGCAATGCTGTCTGGAGGACTCCTGGGTGGCTGTGGTGGGCCTTACCTCTAACATTGTTGGCTTGATTGTGATTTCGATCGCTGACACTACAGCTCTGATGTTTACCGGTAAGATCTTCTATATTCAATTTATACACCACCGTTCAAAAGTTTGGTATCGGTAAGATTTTTGTATATTTTTGAAAGAAGTCTCTTATGCTCACCAAAGCTGCATTTATTTAATCAGTAATATTATGCAGTATTACAATTTAAAATAACTGTTTTGTATTTTAATATATCAGTTATAATGTATTATTTATATGAAATATAATTTTAATGTAATCATAATTTTAAATCTATTTTAAAAACATTCCATTTATTCCTGTGATGGTAAAGTTGAATGTTCAGCAGCCATCTGAATCATCACATGATCCTTCAGAAATCATTCGGTGCTCAAGAAACATTTCTTATTATTATCAATATTTGAAATATTTTTTATAGAGACTGTAACATCCTTTCAGGATTTCTTGATGATTTTTTTTTTGTACCAATGGAAAATTATTTGTCACTTTTGTTCAATTTAATGCAAATCTTAAAACAAATATTACTGACATCAAACTCATTTAGTTATAAGTGTGTGTATAATTATGTATAATATATTTTATAAACATACAGTTTTATGTTTATATTATGAATGTTATAGTTATATTTTTATATGGATGTTTATTTATTGATTATATAATGCATTGTGCTGTTTAAAACTGATTATTTACTGGTTAACAAGATCTTGAAACATCTTGTAACATTATTTAACTGACACTTTTCAGACTATAAGACATTATGTTAATGTTCTACTGTTTAGATTAGGCCTATATTACAGGAGAAAGGTCAAGACACTCTTTCTTGACATATTTTAAAATTAATGCAGTGCTGATGCAACTTCACACTGTCCTCCAGTGGCTGAAGTAGGTAAACATGAATCAAGGAAATTAACTTGCAAAAGTTGCTTATCTATCTGTCTTTGTCAGGATATGGCCTGTGCTTCCTTTTTATGGCCTCTACCCCAGTCCTGAGATCTAAACTGTCCAAGCTGGTGGACCCTTCAGAACAAGGTGAAACAAGGATAGCATTTTGTCACAAATTAGTAACCTTTAGAATTAAATGGAATAACATGTTTTATTATTATTTTGTCTTAGGTGCTCTGTTTGCTTCAGTGGCGTGTGTGGAAGGTCTGTGCTCACTAGTATCTAGTGGGGTTTTTAACTCTCTGTACCCTGCCACCCTACACTTCATGAAGGGATTCCCTTTCCTCTTTGGGGCCGTCATCCTCCTCATTCCAGCTGGCATTATTGGGTAAGACCCCCTCAATGATTGTCATTTAGACTCTCAGTTCGAGAATGAATAACATTTTTATTATGATGTGTACAGGGGCTTGGGTTGCCAGGAGAAGAGAGAGAGCAGAACAAACAGAGAAGGCTCTGGAATATCCTGACAATTGACTCTGTGAGAGTTTTTCTAGAACAGCAAAGGACAGAATGAGTCCAAGAATAAGCAATGATTTTCTGCACAACTGGGATCCTAAAGCTGATTGCCAGTTGAGCACACAAAATGGACTTGTGTTCAATTTGTGATGACTTGGGCATGCAGGTTGCTGTGATTTTGCCAAGAACAACATTCCTGACAAAAAGTATGATTTTTTTTTTTTAAGAAATTATTCTGCAAAGATACATTTATGATGTTATAAAATATTTCTATTTAAAATATATGCTGTTCTTTTGAACCTTCTATTCATCAAAGAATCTTGAAAAAAAAAAAAAACATTGTTTCCACAAAAATATTATGCAGAACAACTGTTTTTAGCATTGATTAGACATTTTTCTGAAGAACCAATCAGCATATATTAGAATGATTTCTGAAGGATCATGTGACACTGAAGACTGGAGCTTTGGATCACAGAATTACATGTTTTTTTAAGCGGATGTGTGTAGAGACAACTGTGAGTGAGCCATAGGTATGTGGATTTCCACAAAAAGTGTGAACACTGTGACTGGTGCTATCGAAACATTGTTTCAGCTTCCTGACCAGCCCGACACAGCAACATCAGCTCAACCAATGGCGTGAGTTTGGGTTGGAATTATCTGTCGACCACTGGATGCCGGGTCAGTGTTTGAGAAACCTGTTTGGTCATGGCTCACTATAATCACTGTATTGTTCCTCATCATGTTAACGTCATCCTTTTTAATCTTGTGTCTTTTCTTCTTTGTAAGCAATAATGACCACTGCCACTTGCATTAAAAAAACTGTTTACTGAAGTTTTGTGTAGAATTATTCAGGGATGCAGTGCACACACATTGAATCAGTCATGTCTCTCACTTCTCGTTTCTTCACTGTGCACTCTCACTCTCCCCCTAAGCATTATGGGAAATGTATTCTTAAAGCTGAAGAACATAAATGGAAATTTAAACTATTTATATTATTACTGAGGACAACTCACTAAACATACTTTTATTACCATTACTCAATATTCACAACATTTAAATGCTTCCCCATGTTAGTTGTGTTCTAGTTATCTGAGAATTACAGGGATTTGAGAGGAGACTCTTGAAATTATGGCTTACTATACAGTATACTAACAGGAAGTGAAAATTACATTTTGTGCTTGTCTGAAAGTGTCAAATCGTTTATGTCAGCGGTTTTGCATAGGAATATTTGAATGCAGTGCAACAAGCAACTTTTTGTGAAACAAAAATGTGGACATGCAGAATATGTATGACTTACATATATGATTATGAATAATGTTTTTCCAAAACCAGTTTTATTGCTGTTTATTTCTCAAAAAGAACATTTCATTGTACAGATTTTACACTATGTATAAGACATTAAAGACCGACTGGCACACATCATAAGGCAACAGTAGGGAGATCAATAGCAGGATAAAGCTTGAGGTGTCAAGAGGTGTTAGTAAATGTTCATTAGCATTTTCCTTGACCTGCTGAATCTTCACAGTGTCTGAAAATGTATCAGTGACTCAAATCTGCTGCATAATATCCTTGCAAATCCTAAGAAAGCCTCTACAGCAGTATTTCAAGTCATGTAACTGTCTAAAAGGATTTTTTCTAATACTGCATGAGGTGATGAATAACCATAATGATTTAGATGTGAACATTTTTTTTATTTGCTTTGTGAATGATGCAAGGTATAAAATAAAATAACAAAATGCACAAATCTGTAATTAGTCACGAAAGAATAAAAGAAACTCTTTTTATGGAACTACAGTGTATTTGATGCTTTTTATAACCTACTGCAAACCAACTTCAGAAAAATTAAAAATGAACATTTCATAAGGCTTTTTTTTATATTTCAATTGATAATGCTATGATGCAAGATTATCTAGTATTATCTATCATATAAACAGAGACTGATTATGCTTTATGCTGATGTCATAAATACGATTGATAATGCAGAAATCGATTAAACTTCCTGAGTTACAGAAATGTCCCACACAATTCTGGGAACATGGTCAGTACATAGCAAGTATGATTACTGCAATTGAGGAATATTCTTAGAATTAGAATAATCCTTAAGGTGCGGTCACATTTATTGTTGTTCGGAATATCGCAAATTTTGTGTGAGGGTAAAAGATTTCCCTATGTAGATTTGACAACAGGTTTCAAGTTTCGCCACATTGACCACCAGAAAGCTGGCTTGTTTGAAAGTGACTCTGTGTGAGCTGTGAATCATACATCACTACTCAATTGACGCCAAATTTGGCCAAAATGTCCCTAATGCGACCGCACCTTTAAAGTTCCATTGCGTCTCTGGGTAGGTTACATTTATTACATTTTTTTTCTCAAAGAAAATTCAACCGTAATCTATCTAGAGCAGCTACATGCATACAACCAAAGGAAACACTGACCTCTGAGGGTTAACGGGAGTGTTCTGGTTACACGATGGCCATTATTGGGAACGCAACATTATTTTATTTCTTGCTCTTTTTTGTCTGTTTTTGCACCATCTGGTTGCTCTTGGCCGGGGCATTGCGCTATCTTGGAAGCGCGTCTTGGCTGTAGGAAGCGCAGAATCTTTTCGATAGTGGCTTCCTGATACTCATGGGACCACCTGTGACATTAAGAGAAAAGATTTACATTCATTATTTTTCCAATTAGATTAGTGTAAATCTCTACAAGAAAAGCTCTTATTGGATATGGATCTGGTGTATAATTTTAATCACGGCAAGTTACTGAGCAGGCACAAACTACAGCAGAACATGTTAAAGAGTAACTTCACCAACATGTTTAGTGAGACAGAGTGTTGACTTACTTAATGCCATTAAATTTGAGAATGGTCCTCATGTCCTCCGGCAGAGAGGCCGGATCGGGCCACATAAAGTTGTCAGTGACAGGAACAATGTTCTTCTTCTCATTCAGAGCGGTGACAATCTCCTGTGGTTGACAAATGAAATAGTTAAGCCTCACTGACAATATTAATACACATAATTACATACTTCATAGTGTTTGCAGAAGGGCGTTTTGGCATTTTCTCAAATAGGGATTTAGGTAATGATGACAATGACTGAAGCCTTCAGGAGTGAGTTTTCCAGTTGAAGTGCAGCATTTTTGTACAATGAACTCAACCTTGATCAGAGTAAAAATGACTTTATTTCTCCCTCTAACCTTATGAACCCAGTCTTTCATAGCCACGTCGCCCATACATTTGTCCAACGCATTGGCTGAAAGCACTAAGATGAAGTTTCGTGCTCGGTGCACACTCGTGATCAGCTTCTCCTCGAACCTGCCGGCTTCCAGTTTCTCCACGTCGATGAAGACGCTGAAACCATGTAACTGTAGATGCACCTTCAGTAGGCTGCAGAGAAAGAAAAGAACAGGAGATTTAGGGTTTATTTCAAAACAATAAAAATGGTTGATATTAAAATTCTGTACTACTTTGTCTAAATAAATTGAATTAAAGTGAATTTAGGAATCACAAATGGTAAATCCATTTTCGCAGTATGCACAGTATGAAAAAATGGGTTTATATTTTGGGATTTGCATTTGACAATTCAAGAGAGCAGTCAAGATTACATTTAACAGTGTTATTAAATTAAAACTGATTTTAAAGATTAACTTTAAGAGTTACATAGTCAAAGTAATCAAAATGTAAAAAAAACAAATAGGATAAATGTGCATACGCACTTATACTGCCGATATTTTTGCATCCTTTAATTGTTATTAAAATGGAACTTTGGTAACTGAACGGATGATGATAAGATGGATAAGAGCCATCTCATTTGTGGTCTGACCTGGCAAGCTGTGAACCCGTAGTGCGACGGTAGCTGATGAACACATCAGGGCCTGCAGGCTGGGAATCAGTTAGCTGTTTAGCAGGGCAGCTGGCGGTAGAAAGGATCTTGGCACGATGGATGCCATTCTCAACATGGCAGTCAGACAGCAACTGTTCGTCTGTAATCTTGGCAATATTGTTCCGATCGACTCCAGACTGAATTAAGCCGTAGGTGTACTGACGGAATCGCGGGTCTACATCGGCCAGCCAGTCTGCCAGGTTATTGGGGTCACATGTGGAGTAGTTGGCGTAGGTCTTCAGTACACGCAAATCTCTAAGAAATCTGTACAGAGGTCATCAGAGAATTGCTATAGGTTATGATAAAATGCGTCTATTTTGCCTCTTTTTTTCGTTTCAATTTACACTGGGGCTGAAGTAATGACTGCTGAGAATTCAGCTTTACTATCACAGGAATTAGTCACATTTGAAATAATATTCACATAAGCCGCTTTCTGACCAAGTAGTTCTAGGAACTTAGTTCTAGGAACTGTCCACTTCTAAACAGTTCTAAGGACTACTCTCCCCAGTGGCGTAGGTTTGATTTTGAAATTGGTAGGGACGGGGACATCAATATAATCACATTTTAAGTTTTGATCGAAATTTTTGCTAAGGATATATCATTGTCACTGGATATTGGTGGGGACACGTCCCTAGCGTCCCTACTAAATTCTACGCCCCTGACTCTCCCCCAAACTCGGTTTTGCTGTTTGCGTTCGCACTGGCCAAGTGGCCATAGGAACTGGTAGGAGGGGTAAGGGAGTGACGCAAGCACGGTGACTTTTATTTTGGCGGCGCGACGGACCTTTATTTTGGCTGCTCTGAGAACGCCAGAGCAAACAATGCTCTGTGTTTATTAGTTAGCGATCTGTCTAACAGTACTGTTTGATATGTTATTAGATAGAACTGTTATAGAAAGTAGACAGTATATGAAAAAAGGTTATTAGCCTACATAATCATGTTTGGCTTGGTCCCCTCAAAGTTGCGTTGGATTTTCTCTTCAGCATTTAAGGTTTAGAGACCCATCTATCACTGTTTTCCATGTTTGTATAGTTAGTTTATGGAGTAAATATATAGGCTATAATGTGTTTACATTCTAGCTGTTTTAAAAATGGCGGGTGCTGGTGTTCCGCATGCGTTCGGTCATCAGCGTACACTAACGTCACGGGTAGTTCCTATAGTGCTGGTGTAGACCCTACTCTGAAGTAGGACCTAAATTAGTTCCTACAAATGGAGTTCCTAGAACTAAAATCGTTCCTAGTTCCTGCGGTGCGAACACACCAACATCCGGTAACTTTAGCCAATAGTTCTAGGAACTGTGAAAAGGTTCCTCCGGTCGGAAAGCGGCTATAGAAAACAGTTGTTTTAATATGGAATAATTTCACAATATTAATGTGTTAATATATGTTTGTTCTAATATATAGCCTTGGTGAGCATGATAAGAGACTTCTTTCAAAAACATTTAAAAATGTTAATTATTCCAAACTTTTGACCCCCAGTGTACATTATAACATTTGTTTAAAATTCGTTTTTTATTTCTTTTCGTTTCTCAAAATGGACCCTAATTATGATTATGATTATGAACATTTCTATAAATATTTTTTAAGAATGAATACTTTTCCAAGAATTAAGTAGCACTAGCCTCTTCCGAGTGAGTCCAGATGTCATGGCCAGATCCTGGATCAGATCCTGTTCTGTGATATTGAGCAGCAGATCTCCATCCACCTGCAGTTCCTGAGAGATATGGTGCAGAAAAATGTGATTAAGTCCACAGCAAACATCGGTATGATATCATCATATCTTTCACTATTATCTTGTTCAGCTGAACAGGAAATAGGAGCTGTGTACAAACCTGAAACCGTTCAGTGAATGCACTGAAGCCAATCTGCTGAAGCCAGGTCTGCACCTCTCCACTCTTCCAGTTGGGTACAGATGACAGGATACGCTTCGGGACGTCCTCACCCATCATTGTTAAGGCCCGCTTAGCCAAAGAGCAGACAGTGGCATTACTGGAGTACATGACGATCCTCTTTAGACTCTGGACAGCCCCAATCTCCTGAAATATCTGAGTAGAAAGATCCAATACTTAATATTCATTAAATGTATAAATATTTTATTTTATTTTATATATTACTTATTCTCATGTCTTAGTACTATACATCTGTATTAATTAAATACAATTATATATATATATATATAGAGAGAGAGAGAGAGAGAGAGAGAGAGAGAGAGAGAGAGAGAGAGAGAGAGAGAGAGAGAGATTTATATTGTATTATATTTTATTTATTACATGGCTTGGTTGAATTCTAATGTAGAATGCGGTCTGTTATTTCTTGATAACAGACCGCTGCTAACACACCGTTGCCATGAAAAACATAGCGTTGCTATGGACGCAGGATTCTAAACATAGAGACGGAACGGACTATTTTCTTTAGCGGAAGCAATACAATCATTTTTAAATCAATAAACTCCTTTTTAAATCAATATTTTGTGTCAAATTATTGATGTATTTGGTAGGTAGCCATGTAATAAGCGGGATAATGTAGAGCCGCTTCGCGTCTAGGTCCTGATCAGCCTGTCGAAGTTGTATTCGCAATAACAACCGCCTCGCTCTACATTCTCCCTTACATACATACATATATATATATATATATATATATATATATATATATATAGGTATATACATATATATTATATACTAAGACACATGCTCTCACACTAGCTAACAGGGAACATTCTCAGAACATTCTGACAAAGTTATGAACAAGTGTTCTTCCAGTAACGTTAATAAAACATTTGTTAAAATGACCTGGTCTTTAATAACATTATTAGCACAAAAATAATTTAGATTTCATTCATGGAACGTTTTTTGTAACATTTTAGTTGGCCATTAGTCTAATGTTTTTAGAACGTTACCACTTTTTTCAGATGGTTTAGAGAACATTCAAATGCAATGTTCCCATAGTACTTGCAAAATGATAAAATAGATAACACATTTCCTTAATGTTTTCTCTAACATTCACATAACCAAGCCAAGGAATTTTTTTTTTTTTTTTACATTTAAAAAACTTTTTGTTTTCAATGCTCTGAGAACATTCAGAAATAACATAACTTAATGTGAACATTAGCAAATCGTTCATTGGAACATATTTTTGTTAGTTGGGGAAGGCCTAGAGAAGCGAATACAGTGTTTGTTTGACCTTGGTATTACGTTGACGGGACTTGATACTAGTCTCCACACACAGGTAGAACGCGGCGATGCATTTCCCCTCTAGACGTGTGCCGTCCAGCAGGGGCAGCAACTGCTGCAGGTCTGTCGCCGTGCGGCCCTGCATGCTGTCTGCGCTGTCCAAAAGGTTGCGTGCAAACTCATCAGGGTCTAAGGAGGCGATGAAGGGCTCCACCAGCTCCAGAGTGCCAGACTTCACCACTTCTTTCTCTATCTCCCTGTTGGCTGCCAGTACAGCCACGGCCAGACAGGCATGGAACCGGATCAGCTCGTCCTCTTTGGAGAACGCTAGAGGGAACAGCCATTCGGCCGCCTGTTTTTCGATCATCAGACGCTGGCAGCTGTGCCCGCCATGCATGGCGCAGTTTGCCAGGGCCACAGCGCAGTGCCGCAGTACAGTTGGGTCTGTTCCACGGCACCAGTACAGGAGGGTGTCCAGTGCTCCGTTGGTGATGAGCTGCGCAGATGTCTCCTCTGTGTGTTTAAACATGTGCTCAAGGATGCCCGACACACTTCGTGCCAGCTGGGCATCCTCCTGCTCACGGGTCAGGTTCAGTATGACCCCAAGGCCCATACGTGCCACATAATCCCTGCAAAGAAATACAAAAAACGAGCATTTAAAAGAATTCTGATGCAAAAGCCTTCTGTCCAACAAATACACTATAGTAATCCAACCAAGTGGCACCTACAAATAAATGCCCCCCCCCCCCCAATCCCACTAATCCCACCCCACCGGAGCTCCAGATAGGAGGAGCTGGACTAATCCCACTAATCCCACCCCATTGGAGCTCCAGAGAGGAGGAGCTGGCCCTCATTTGACTCTGCGGTGAGTAGGCTACCACTTCTGTCTTCCACAGAAAACCGTGCACTTTAAGGTAAATTTCGTTTTACTGTTGACTAACATACGTTTATCGATATCTTTATTGAATAATTACTTACAATTAGTTAATATGATTTTAATATGACACATTTATTGAAAAGAACATGATGCTAATGAGAAGTTTTTGTTTACGGACCAAAAGAAGCATGTCCCGCTAAACTGTGGTAAAAAATAAATACTGATAGGCTACCCTACATTGCCAAATTATTGTTTATTAATTTTTGTAATGTCTGTAAATATATTTACATATATAATATATATATATATATATATATATATATATATATATATAATTCATATTTTAAAGACCATATTGTGTTAAAGTTATTTGTTGCTGAAGAAATTTTAAATCTGGATAGCCTTACTATACCCCGTTAAATATCCTATAGGCCTAACGTTAAATCGTATAGACACATTTAATTAAAAAATAACGTTAGGGGAACTTTAAAGTAACGTTATAATAAAGTTCTTTAACTATGTTCTATTTCTAAGAAAACTTTCCTGGCTATAACCAAAAACAAACCTTAAAAAAAGAACATTCGGAGAACCAAAAATTGTTAGCTGGGTTCAATGACATTCATTCATATTTAACTGTAACTTGACGTTCAAATACTTTTCAGGGCCCATTTGAACAACATAGCCTACTTTATGTTCCTTACCTGTTTTCTGAGACCAATATCTGTTCAAGCAGCTTGGCAGACTCATAGGTGATTTCTACAGCAGGGGTCTGCAACAGCTGCAAGAGCAGCTCCAGACCCCCATCCAGCCGGATCCTGTTACAGATCTCCTCTGCTACCTGTCGACCCACTGTGGGCAGGACCCAGGCCTCCTCAACCAGCTGGAAAGTCTCAGCAATGGCTCGGCGAGTCTCTTCCATATCTCCTGTATCTTTGGAAGACTTCAGCGTTTTGATTGCAGAGCGCAACGCAGGAAGAGAGACTTCCAACACGACCTGGACGTCGGTGCTGATCCCCGGAGACACAGCCCTGGGGTCGGAGCCCGTCCTCCGGTTGTGTAGCCGACTACTGACATATCCAGGAACCGTGAGTCTGTCGGAGCTAAACATGGAGAAATAACGGCAAATCTTGCTGATATAAACGACGAGGGACAAAAACATGTAGGATACCAGGTGTTTGTCTGTTGTTACAACAGTTCTGATGTTTCTTTGTCTTTCAGCTGTAACAAAGAAATAATCACGTCGCGGTTAACTCATTACGTTATCAAATCGTTTAATGCGAAACAGTTTAATCCATTAACGGAGACTGTTTGCACCAAACGACAGAATCCTGCTGATGTCAGGAAAAAATAATAATACACGCAAATGACGTCAGAGACGTTACAAAGCCTTTAAGATACCCTTTACGAATCCACCGTTAGAAAAGGCCCATCAAGCTTGTTTAAAAACCATCAAATACCAAGATGAAGATGTAAGAATGACTTGATCTTTGAGGAAAAAATAGACAAAAATAAGCCGGTTTGTTGATGCAGGCTACATTGGCAATCGATCAGATCTTGTCAGACAAAGACGAATATTTCCACTGTCCTTTTGCCACATTCGGAGAGATTACTGTGAAAGCCAACTAAAGCGATAGGCTACTTGTTAAATAACAATATGATGCTGTCATATTTTGAATGAAGTCGAGATTGTTGATAATGGATGCTCAAGCATCCTCAGCGTCCGTTTGTAGACCCGCCCAGTGATGTGGAGAATCAACCTCGGCATCAAAGTGGTGCTCACTGAGTCACTGCAGAGTCAAATGATGTCCAGCTCCTCCTCTCTGGACGTCTGATGGGGCGGAGGGATAGAGTTGTGGGTAGAGTTGGGTGTGGTTCGATATTCAGGTTTTTTTTTTTTTTTTTTTTTTTATTAACAAAAATTTTGTTAACAAAATATACAGAACAAAACTGTTTGCCAGGGGTACAAATATTAAAAGAAATAAGATTACAAAGAGTATACAAAAAATACATTAGTTGCATAGGAATTTTTTCAGAATAGAATTTGTTTTAAAAGCCTTTGACTGTTTTAAGATCATTGATAGTGGTGCTGTAATGAGATAGCTCTTGTAGGTTCGATATTCAGTAGCATGTGTTGTTCAGTGCAATGCTTGGCTCCACCTGCTGGAGAAAGACGATAATGCACCAAACACCGGTGTATCAACCTCATAACAACCCATCAACCGCATATTGAGTAACATGGTAAACACCGTCAAAACACATCAGAAACCACATAAAACACCTTTGAAACAACACGCTTAACCCTCTGGGCTTCTTCGCCCGAAAACGGGCGAAAACTTGAACGTTTCGAATTGTTTAATTTTTTTGCTTCATCGGATGGGGGTGAAACTTGGTGACTTTTGTTTTATTACCTATATGAACACACAAAAAAATCAAGGAGATGATTCTGATATGTTAAAGCAGTGGTTCTCAATCCTGGTCCTGGGGACCCACAGCTCTGCACATTTTATATGTCTCCTTTATCTGACACACCCTGTTCAGTTCAGAGCTCTTTCCTAACGAGATGATGATCTGAATCAGGTGTGTTAAATGAGGGAGACATACAAACTGTGCAGAGCTGTGGGTCTCCAGGACCAGGATTGAGAACCACTGTGTTAAAGGGTCGTAAAAAAAAAAGTCACACTTAGCTTCCTCCCGCCCGAAAACGGGCGACATAGGAAATGAATGGGAAATACGAAAAAATAGGAAAACTCAGAGAAACTTTTGGTGGTACAAGCTACAGATCAGCAACTGTGCTGAAAAAAAGTGTACAGCAATGAAGGGGTGACACTCTTGAACATCAAGAGTGCAAAAAAGACACCCTCCCCCCCACACACACACACACACACCCACACACACAAACACACACACACACACACACACACACACACAGAGAAATGAACTGGTAAGACTGAAACAGCAAATTTTGCCCCAAACTATATAAAAATGATATAATCATAATAACTCCAAAACTATAGAAAGGAGAGTCAAAAGGTAGGTATCGTTTGAAAGAACTCTTTTTAAATTTTTTGAAAATATAAATTACATTACATTTGGACATTGTCCCGCCAAGAAACGGTGGATAAAAGACAATATATATTTATAATTTTTATTATGATTTTGCATATCTTTCATATTTGTCATGGAATAACTCAGGAAGGAAATAAGGTAGGAGGAAAATTCTTTTTTAGTGAAGTCCCCCTACATGTTAGCTGCATCTGGATAAAAAAATAATAATTTTTGGATAAAGGAATCAAAAATTACAGCATTTTGAAAAGAGATAGCCTTTTTGTACAGTCTTTCACACCCCCTCATGGGCAATTTTTTCTCCATGAAGAATATCTTGTCATAAAAGCAATAGATTATGTTAATTTTGGGTTTATTTTAATTGTAATAATATGCTGTAAAAAATGAAGTGCCATTTTCAATTATCTGAGAATGTTTCATGAGCTGTATGATGTTTTTGACACATTGCAGTACATTATTTTATAGATTATGAAAAAAAGAGAAATTCTATGTATCAGCAAATAACTCAGCAATACTTAAGAGTTTTTCAAAGTGGATACATTCACTGTAAAGTTCAGACTCTAAGCTTTCAAATGACATCAACTTTGTGTTTATCAAGGCAAGATTTTTGAAAAATATGGTAATAAATATTTTCGCAGCTAGGTGGCGCCTGCTGGCGGTACACTTGGTTTTAGAGGGATTACTCAGCACTCGTTAGGAATTAATACATTTAATTAGATGCATTAAAAAGCTGAGATTCTAAGCTTTAAAATGATATATAATTTGTGTTGTTCCATTCAGTGGTTGATTAGTAATAAATTGTTTTCTTTCCGAATGGGAATAAATCAAATAAATAAATAAAAAAGCTATAGGCCGCCTATGGGCGGTTATAGGACATGACACAAATTAATCAATTTTGAAGCCACTAGGTGGCGCTCTTCTCACTTGAAATATTTTTTTTTTTTTAGGCCTGCACTCTAATTTGATGTGAAATGTTGCATTTATTGAAAAATAAAATAAAATAAATAAAATAAAAATATATATATTAATTCTAATGGAAAAAATAGCTCATAAAAATTACATAATTAATGCAAAGTATCATAAAAAATTCTAAAAATTCTATATAATAATCAGAAAACATTATAGAACAAAACAATATTTGATTGGTTATCCTAGGACAAAGTTAAGTACAATTTTAAGGCTTCGCCCGTTTTCGGGCAGGAGGAAGCTAAGTGTGACCCAATTATGAAGAAGCCCAGAGGGTTAAACACACAGAACACATTAGTGACCACATAAAAACATAAGAGAAAATGAAAATATCATGTTTGTTGTAAGCAGTTGTGCAAGGTGATGTCTGTGTGTAGCTGACAGGTTACAGAATGGTAACCTGCGTCCAATGGACCTATTAATCATTCACTTTTCACAGAAGTGAACAGGGTTATTTGCCCCTAGTAGTGCATTCCCACATTAGTCTAGTAAAGTATGTCACGGTGGACTCTATTAAACAGACTATCTTACATTTAGAAAGTTGTAAACAAGCATTATTTGTTTTGTAATACCTTAAATGGATCACTCAAAATAGTCTACAAAAACATCCAAAGTCATTTACTTTGACCGGATGTATTAATGTTAATATTATTCAAGTAAAAGAAATGTTACATAAAGTAGTCCTTATAAAACAGCTTTGTCTTTGTTATTATTATTAGAAAGCGAAACAATCCATATCTGGTTTTAATGATTACATTTGAACAAAGACGAAAACATATTGCAAAAAAATAAGCAAACAAAAGAGGGTGAGTGACCTTTGAATCTATTGATCCGCTGATTTCTCTTCGGTCCTGATGGTCTCATTTCTTCACTTACATTCACTAGACACCAGGATGAGGCTTTTTTTGCTGCTAGGACTGCTTTTCTTCACATATGCGGCTGAGCAAGGTGAGAACACTTACTTTTTATAACGATTTGATATAAATTTTCTGTGTTACGTTGGAAATGTGCTCTTCTTCCTGTCAGAGTCGTGTATTGAGCGCTGTGAAAATGGGTTTGACGCCACCAAGAACTGCCAGTGTGACTCTATGTGCTCATACTACAAGAGTTGTTGCACAGACTATGAGTCCTTATGTCGTATTAGGAGTAAGTTTACCAGTGTGGTTTCATAAACCATTTCATAAACATGTGAAATGCAATGATCAAAACAGATGCATGAG
This sequence comes from Scardinius erythrophthalmus, assembly GCF_964197995.2. NCBI lineage: Eukaryota > Metazoa > Chordata > Actinopteri > Cypriniformes > Leuciscidae > Scardinius > Scardinius erythrophthalmus. The sequence goes on from NC_138227.1 coordinate 20,972,137, forward strand.
AAACTGTTCTTGTTGCAGCCCGTGGAGACACATTTCCTTCTTACCCTGAGGATGATTATGAGGAGACAAATAGCACAGCGGTACCAATCAGATCCAGATCACAGCAAAGAATTTTGACCCCTTCTCCAGCAACCTTTGCTGATATATTCAGCCTATTAACACCAACTTCTCAAGACTTGGATTCGACGTTAAATGATGACCCAACACCAGTGATTTCCACTGCTGCCACTCCAACTATACATTACCCTCTATTACCCTCCACCACCATCAAGACCCCAACAACAACTGAGCGAACAACCTCAACTGCTGATCCCACACCAACAAAAGCCAAAGACCCTGACGCTGAGGTCTGCAGTGGCAGACCCTTTGACTCCTTCATGCAGCTCAAAAACGGCTCTATATATGCATTCAGAGGTAAGCGCCTCACGGCAAAGAACAAAACTGTAAACAGTATACAAAATAACTTTACATTCTTTACAGTTGTAACGTGTAGTCAGTTTTGGTTTTTCTATTCCGTTCCTGTTTTACCTGCCTGAGTTCCTACTTAGTTTCCTTGGTTATTAATTAGCTCCATACCTGTTCTGTTTTAGTCAATCGTCCTCTGTGTATTTAAGCCTTCAGTTTGCTGTGTTTCATTGTCTGGTATCATCGTAGTTTTACGTGGTTGTGTTTGTTTATTCCCTGTTGGATTTATTAAAGACGCTTTCTGTTCACGCCACAACACCCACCTACCGTTGCAACAGCAGTATAAAAATGTACTGTACATACAATTATATTTACTACAGGTAGATTTTTTTTATATATATATAAATTAATAAAAAATGGGTAAGTAAGTAAAGGGAAAATAAAAGACAAAAGTTTAAAAGACTTGTTTATTAAAAAATGTGATATGTTTGTCACCAGGAGAATATTTTTTTGAGCTTGATGAGAGATCAGTATTACCGGGGTACCCAAAGCTCATTGAAGACATCTGGGGAATAAAAGGTCCGATAGATGCTGCCTTCACTCGCATAAACTGCCAAGGAAAGACTTACATTTTCAAAGTATGAATGACCTCAAATTACTTAGTGTGAAAAGTTTGTGTTATTTAGTAAAGCAGCCTAAATAGTCACAATTCAAATTGGTTTAATCCAAGTTATTTAATCTGTTTAATCCATGATTGAAAAAGACAATATTTTGTTATATTATTCCCAGGGTAATAAATACTGGAGGTTTGATGATGGAGTGCTAGATGAGGACTTCCCACGGGACATATCTGTGGGATTTGAGAAGATACCAGACCATCTTGATGCTGCCTTTGCCATTCCTGCTCACAGCCATCATGGCAAAGAGAAAGTTTATTTTTTTAAAGGTCAGACCTAACTTAAATATATGTATATACATGTATATATTCACATTGAATTCAAATTTACTTTCATATTCATTAATCTTTACTAAACAAAGTATATGTTTCTTATTTGTAGGTGACCAGTATTACCAGTATGAGTTCAAGCACCAGCCATCCCATAAGGAGTGCATTCAGATGTCATTGAGATCTCCCTCAGCACTCTTCAGCAGATACACTGATATTTACTACGACCGATGGGTTGAGCACTTCAGCCAGCTCTTTGGTGGAGGTAATACGTTTTTAGAGCAAGATATCAACATTATGCATCTGGGAAAGCTTCCATAACACTTTTTTTTTTTTCAGACCAAAGTCATCACGGTGGCCATCACTTCATCAACAAAGACTGGATTGGGATCAAATCACCTGTGGATGCTGTGCTAGCCGGCAGACTCTACGTCACTCCGAGATGGCCCAACAGAAGGCGTCAGGACAGAAATCGGCAGGATTGGGACCAGTGGGGCCAGCGGTATGCGCAGCAGTGGAGCCAGCGGTATGGGCAGCAGTGGGGTCAGAAGTGGGGCTCCAGGCGCAGGCAGAATAGGTCACCACACTGGGAGACTATGGCTGAGTGGGGCATCAACATTGGACGTGAGTATGCTCAGAGGTATGGGCAGGACTGGTGGCAAGATCAGGACAGACGCAGAGACTATCATAGACAAAATGACTATGATTCTGACTACAGATACAAACCTTCGGAAGACACTGTCCATGACATGCTGAACAGGCGTCAGCCCTTACAGAGTGTCTACTTCTTCAAAGGAGGTACTGAAATTGAAATGATAGTATTATATTAGCCTACAGTATATTTATATTATATTAAGTATGTAATAAAATTTCTTCACAGATATGTACTACAGAGTGAATCTCCGAACGAAGCGGGTTGACTATGCAAACCCTCCATATCCAAGACCTATTGGAAAATACTGGTTTGGCTGCAAAGACACACCGGGAGCAGAAAAGAGATGAGTCCAACTGTAAACAACTGCCGTTTAATAGTATTTACAGGCATACAAAAATAAGGGTGATAAGTAAGGCCTTAATCTCCACAGATTTCCACACAAATGGAACGACATCATTCATAAATATTCCTGATTGTTGTGGTGATTGATTAAGCTCAGTGGACACCATGCAGTTTTTAGTCTAAAATATAACATTTCGAATAAACAGATGTATGAGTTTAATTAGAATAAAAGCAATTGCATGAGAGGAATTTACTGATGCTTACAAAAGGCTGAAGTTACCATGAGCTTTGCGACAACTTTTAGTGAGGAACAGTTGTGCAATCCTTCAATAAACAATGTTTTTAGTGTGGAACAGTTGTGCAATCCTTCAATAAACAATGTTTTTAGTGTGGAACAGTTGTGCAGTCCTTCAATAAACAATGTTTTTGATCTCAAAATATTAAGTCATTATTTCTATGTAATGTATACATCAGATTATTAGTTTGTGCCTTTGAAAGTCCCCTCGGTTTAGCCTAGCTTATTCCTAGGTTTAGCTTCTCCAGAACAGTAAAAGGGTGCTTCTTGTCATTTTTGCTGCAAACTACCAATTTCATTCAAATTTCCAAAAAGTGTTTAGGCACATTTCATCAGTTTATTGTGGTTTCTTGCTCTATCCAAAGACTGAGTACTGCCAATATCAAGCAATTGAATTTATCTACATGACCCCATATTACAAGTAAAACAGTGTCATGCTGCCAAGAACAACTGTGCTGTAGAGATGCTTGTAAAGACTAATCTTTATGTATATCGCATAGAGAAAGAGATGCCAAAAACCAAGATATGAAAATACACACTTACACGGCCTTAAGATAAAATGCTCTTTGAGGAGAACCAAGACGCAAGCCAATAATATTTTTTCTATATTGTTATGAAAGTTAGGGAAGACTGGGGACGGTTGCAACACTTTTTGCATTTTTCTCAGTTAGACCAACCAAATTTGTATGTTAAACTTGCATCTGTCTGCTAATTACCCATACCATTTAAAGATGATTAAATATGACATATTGTTCACAGTATTTATTTGAATGGAAGAAGCCAGATGTTGCAACTGACCCCAACCCAGGGGTAAAAATACGTTTTAACCCAACGTTAGAAATACCTTAAATTTCACTAATTAACTTTAGCTTTTTGTCTCAATGAGCATAGAATTCTGATCATATTAACTGTTTTACTATAATATTATAGTATTATTTATACAATAATATTATTGTATAATTTATTTAGTCATATTTATCAAATAACAGTTATTGAGTTTTGTTTATGTGTAGAACATAGGCCTATATAGATTCAGTGTGCAGGTGTTACAGATGATATTCAATCTCTCCATATTTCAGGGTCAGACAGGAAGAATTGAACAATTTGCAATGCAACCAACTTTTATTAAACATGTATTTATTGTACAAAACTGCAACTGTTTTAAAACTGATTTAGTCCAACTTCTCAATTCTTGGATTCAACGTTAAATGATGACCCAACACTAGTGATTTCCACTGCTGCCACTCCAACTACACATTACCCTCCACCATCAAGACCCCAACAACAACTGAGCGAACAACCTCAACTGCTGATCCCACACCAACAAAAGCCAAAGACCCTGACGCTGAGGTCTGCAGTTGCAAACCCTTTGACTCCTTCATGCAGCTCAAAAACGGCTCTATATATGCATTCAGAGGTAAGCGCCTCACAGCAAAGAACAAAAACCAGGTGTGGTTCATAGGTTTAGCTTTTCCAGCACAATAAAATGGTGTTTCCTGTCATTTTTGCTGCCAACTACCAATCATTAAAATTTCCAGAAAATATTTTGGCATTTCATCAGTTTATTGTGGTTTCTTGCTCTATCCAAAGACTGAGTACTGCCAATATCAAGCAATTGAATTTATCTCCATAACCCCATATTACAAGTAAATCAGTGTCATGCTGCCAAGAACAACTGTGCTGTAGCGATGCTTGTAAAGACTAATCTTTATGTATCTTGATACCAAAAACCAAGATATGCAAATACACACTTACAAATGCTCTTTGAGGAGAACGAAGACGCAAGCCAATAATATTTTTTCTGTATTGTTATGAAAGTTAGGGGAGGACGGTTGCAGCACTTTTTGCATTTCTCTCAGTTAGACCAACCAAATTTATATATATTAAACTAGCCAATAATATTTTTTCTATATTGTTATGAAAGTTATTTCTTTCATAATTGCTGCAAGTTTCATATCTTGGCTAGAATAGATTTGAATGTTTGTAACAATGTAAAAGTCTTTACAGTCAAAAGTCAAAGTCTTTTGATCAAATGATTGCATCCTTTCTGAATCATACTGACCTCAAGCATTTGAAAGTCAGTGTATGTAAACAGTTACTTATGGGTTATAAAGGGAGCATCCTGATAAAACTTTTTTTTTAAACAAGGTTATTTAATGGAAATTATAATGAAAATATATCAACAAACAAAATTTTCAATGTAGATATGTTTATGCAGTTTATGCTAAACTTACATACAGTACAACTTAAAATGGAAATTTTGGCCTTTAAATCAATAACTTTAAGATTCAGGAATATTATGAATGCTTTACATAAACATTCTCATAACTTGGCTCATTTTCTGCTTGGTCCATAACTGTTTCATTAATAATAATCTCTGAAGAGGTGGAGACCCCATCAGACGGAGCCACAGTCTCATAAGCGTGCTCTGCACAATCTACATCAGTGTCTTGCTCCACCTCTAAACTGTGGAGGGTTTCGCTCTCTGGGACACTTTTTAAAATAGAGGACAAGGGCCTCTTTGGGGTGCTGTCCTCCTGAGGAAAGTCTGTTGCCCCTACTGTGCAGGGAGAGCTGAGGGAGCTGTGCTTCCTGCGACTAGGCTTCCTCATGACCACCTCTGATTGGCCGGACCCAGAAGTTTGCTCCCACGCACTGGCCCGTGCTCCCAGTTTCTTCCGTGGGGGCTTGGGAATCGCCTGCCCCCTGCCTTTGGGCTGGGCAGCCTCCTCTTTTTGTCTCTGGAGGCTGCCTAGTCTGCGTAGCATCGCCTGAACGGGCCCTTCCGAAGGCGGCTCTTGCGTAGCCATATTTTGTGTCTTACCTACAGTGACATAAACAGTTGTTAACTTCTCTGAATCTGCATCCTGGCTGCCATCAGAAGGCTGGGTGTTCTTCCTGGTATTGGAAAGTGTGCGTCGTCTCCCACCGGGCACAGTGAGGTGAGTCCTGAGCGGGCCAGAACTATATCTTATCGAGTCAGATTGTGATGTTTCAGAGGCAGCTGCTTGCTCCTCAGAGGAGATGTTCTCCTCATTGTTTTTTTCTTCTTTTTCTGAATCTATCTCACTATGGTTTCCTTGTCCTCCTTGCAGGGCAGAGATCATCAGCACACCCCAGGGTTTGGGTTTCCGAGTAGTTCCTGGCAGGTCTTGGGTCGAGCTACGGCGCTCTTTAGAGGTGAACTTCGTGCCCTCTGCGAAAGATACTGAAGGGCGTTTGGATTTGGCAATGCTGGAGGTACGAGGGATACCAAAATCTTGTGACATGTCCTCGCTGCTGAAGGTTGATGGGTCAGGGAAGAAGTTACACTTGGAGTTCAGCTCCTGAAGCTCTCCACCGGCCACTGTAAGAACATCTGTGAGAGAGCATGTAAACATCAGTATATTGCTCAGAAGTAGCTCTTACATACTTTCACATTGCAGTTGATTATGGCGCAAATCTGACTTTCTTCCCTCACGATAGCTGTGGTAAATGGATTTAAATGGACTTAAAATGGATTTACGCATTAAAACATTTGCGTATAAAGCAGCATTTCCATCCAATGAGTCGAAGAGAACTTCCTGATAAGCACTAAATATCACAAATAAAAATGGAAGTTGCTGCAATAGGATTGAGCGCATACATTTTTTAAATGCATGCGCATCTTGCTGTTTCCATCCAGCAGGGTTTTTTTTAAGTGATATCCCAAAATGCGCTTAAAAATAGGTGGATGGAAACATAGCTAGTGACACAGATCTGATTTTTGACAGTGAATAACAAATATTATACTAAATATGACTTTTTTTGCAATGTGGCTTTAGTGTGAACAGTCAGAGGTGAAATAAATGCAAATTGGTGCGAATTCTAAAATAATGATTTATGAATTTGGGGTAAGAGTTATTTTAAAAAGAAGAAATTAGTACTTTTATTCAGCAAGAATACATTAAATTGATTAAAAGTGACTAAAAGCATTTATAATTTTACAAAATAATTCTGTTTCAAATAAATGGTAACATTAACATAACACAAACAAATTAAGTGGCATAACATTGCTAATAATAAGAAATATTTCTTGAGCACAAAATCATCATATTAGAATGATTTCTGTAGGATCATGTGACACCGAAGACTGGAGAAATGAGGCTGAAAATTCAGCTTTGCATCACAGGAGTAAATTATTATTTTAAAAATGTAATAATGTTCCACAATATTACTGATTTTACTGTATTTTTGATTAAATAAAATACATTTTATTTATTTTTTAATCATCTTAAAAAAATTATGTATGAATGGTGTAGACATATACACATGCATATATGTATATATATTCACATTAGGTTACATTGCATAGATTTAAGTGTTCTTTTAATATTTATCATTTAATATGAACTTTTTAAATTTAATATAACAACAAAATATTATAACATATCAAATATTATTAAATATAATTGATTTATTAAAGAGATTAAAGAGAGGGATTGTCTTATGGGAGCTCACAATAACAACTAAAAAAGGAACAGCCAAGGCAAAACCCAAAGCTTCTGCCTTAATTACTGAGTAAAAAGGACATTGAGACTAAAAAATAGCTGTTTTACCTTCCCTGGGCGGTTCACAGTAAATGGCCTCTCCTTCATCATCAGTTTCAAATGAATCAGTCACCCATCCGGATGATGGTTGCTCAATGAAGCTGTGGTTAAATGTGAGCTCGGGATCATGATGAGAGACTGAAGACACAGCGGAGAACATTATAAGTCCAATCTCACTTGCATATGTTTCTCAGTGACAGCTGCAAATGAAAATAGATGCATTACCTGTAACCCTGGGTAAACCAGATGACCAAAGGGTAATGCACGGCATGGCTGAACCCATGTTGGCCAACACAGTGTAAACATGGTGCTTCATGCGGACTGTTGGGCTCCCATCCCCAACCGCCACTCTGAAGGACAGATTTAGCAGATTTTCTTACGGTTTACAAAATTAAAGGACATTTTTTTTGTATTATATCTGCTGCCAGATGACAAATTCATACCCTTCCTTTCCTTCGACTGGCCTGCCGCAACAGCAGCAGCAGAACAACAAGCCGATGATTAAAATGCACAGAGGAATCAAAAGCCCTGCTATGAGACCTGCTCTGCTACCTAGCAGACAAACACACACACAAAAAATGGATAAGGGGGATGTGGATACCAGCTGTGAAAACCAAATGTAGTGTCTGTACATACTGTTTGGACAAGCCCCTGTAGCTGGATGGCAGGCATGATTCCCACAGTCACATGTGGAGGAGCAGTTGACGCCGTACAGGTTAAGAGGACATGAGCTGTTACAGCTACAGAGATTGAACGGTGAGAGGCACTCATTTGAATCTTATTCCAAGTTAAAAACAACCTATAAATACCACTGTACCCTCACCTCTCACCCTGGAAACCAGGAAGACAAATGCAACTTCCTGTCACATGGTCACAGTGGCCATGATAGCAGGTTTTACACAGGAAGCGGCAGCCATCTCCGTAAGCACCATCTGTGCAGGGTTTGTCACATCTGCAGAGAGGGAGAAGCCCAAAATAAAGTAAACTAAAAGATATAAAAACCAGCCCTTGTCAAAATCTAAGAAAGCTCAATAGCTAGATTGAATTTTGCACACAAGAAAAAAATACAATGTGTACAGTGGCCCAAAAAAAGTGTTTGGATATTTAAGCCACAATTAAAATAAATTAAATATCTGTAGATAATAATGCTCGTTAGGCTTTAGATTAGCATTTATCATATTCCATTATCATTTGATCAAATTCATATTAAAGGAACACTCCACCGTTTTTTGAAATAGGGCTTATTCACCTTCTTTCCTACATTTAGATAGGTGGGCAAATGCATTTTTGTCTCAGTGCATGCATTGTTTTAGTTTGACAGGGTCGGCGCTAGCTTAGCTTAGCATAATGAATGGAATCCTTTGTTGCTAGCATGTCCTGAGTAAAAGTGATATAAAAAATTAAATAAAAACACCTAATTACTTCTTGTGGCCTGCGTATTCACAACAAGTACAAATAGCGATGCAGATTAACACTAGGCGATTTCCTATGCAGATATTGACTTGGGACTATATTAGGGGGAAGCACAGGCGAAGCACTGCTACTTGGGCGTGATATCTCTGCGCCCAAGTAGCAGTGCTTCGCCTGTGCTTCCCCCTAATATAGTCCTTAATATATAAGTCAATATCTGCCTAGGAAATCGCTGTTAATCTGCATCGCTATTTGTACTCGTTGTGAATACGCAGGCCACAAGAAGTAATTAGGTGTGTTTTTTTTTTTTTTTTATATCACTTTTACTCAGGACATGCTAGCTGGCAACAAAGGATTCCATTCATTATGCTAAGCTAAGCTAGCGCCGACCCTGTCAAACTAAAACAATGCATGCACTGAGACAAAAACGCATTTGCCCACCTATCTAAATGTAGGAAAGAAGGTGAATAAGCCCTATTTCAAAAAACGGTGGAGTGTTCCTTTAATTTAGGTACATTCATGTTCCATCAAGTTTGCTTACATAGGAAAGAAATGTATTGCTGTAAATTATGCCATGCAGTGTTTCTGACTTATTTAAACCTCTTCTTTTTGAACTATTAAATAGACTAGCTTATTAAGAGTCATTTATTTGTGAATGGGACACTAGTTGTGCTGTATGTTGTTGATTCACTTTAAAGAAACAGCTCATAAGAGTCATTTGTTTGTGAATGAAACAACCTGGCCTAGGTTGTTTCTGATTCACTAAAAATACTCTTAAGAGTCGTTTGTGAATCAGATTACACTAGTCACATAAGGACCTATCAGCCAGGACATCTAGAGACTCATGAACTAGATATTTCTGCGCCAAGGTTTATCATCTAATGTGTGAATACATTATAACTGTCCTTTTTAGGCCACTGTAGTTTGCCACAGTAAATAAGATAATAAGATGTTCTTTTCAGAGCTGAATCCCAACAGATCTGTACCTTGGTCCAGTCCACCCAGAATCACAGTGTAAGCATGCTCCAGTTTCCGGGTCACATGGGTCCATATTTCTGCAATGCGGACAAACCTCTTGGCAGCGATGGCCATAATAACCTGCAGGACAGCTCTGGTCACAGCGAGTGCCATTCCACCCTGGTGCACAGGCATCACACATGCCGTCCTGTTTAGAGCAAGACCCGCCTCCTTCACAGTGTCCACAGCTACACTCACACACACAGATAGGAGAACACAGAAATCATGGATGAACCAAAAATTCATGTTATCTTTTTAATCTTGCCTTTTCACTCACCTCTCCTTACAGCCTCTGCCGTACTTTCCACTCTCACAAGGCTCATTGCAGACAGAGCCTTTGTAACCCGAGTAGCACAAACAGGTGCCAGTTTGCAGGTCACAGTCGGAATGGCTGAGATTACAATTACAACGGCGGTCACAGGACGGACCCCACCAGCCACGAATGCACTGACAGGCCCCTGTGCGCTGCTGGCAAGGGGACACGTAGCAGTTGCATCGCAGGCTGCACTTTTGGCCCCAGTAGCCCTTATTACACAAGCAGCGGCCTGTGGCTTGGTCACAAGTGGATGTGCCAGAGTGGCACTGACAGGCGTTGGAGCAAGTGGACGTCCACCAGCCCTCCTCACAGGTGCAGTTGCCGTAGACAGGGTCACATTTCCCATGACGTCCACATTTGCAGCTGTTTTGGCACAGGTTGCCCCAGCGGTTAGGCAGGCACGAGCACTCACCCGTAACTGGGTCACAGAGCCCATGAGGGTGACAGGGGCAAAGCTCACGACAATCCACCCCCCAAAATTCACGAGGACAGCCTGCGGAGAAATAACAAATCAGATCCGTAGAATCGCACAACAATGAAAACAATAGAAAAGTATATTAATTATTTATTCGGTTTTGTTTTGTCAGAGATATTTTTATAGAACAGTTAGTTGCTGTGCTTGAATTTGAATTAATCAATTACATAATTACACCAGTAGGTGGCAACAAACGAACGTCACGAGTGAGTCACTGAATCATTAATTCAACAGATTCATCTAAACACAGTGATTCATTCAGGAACGCCACTACTGTGTGTGCACTGATTTATGAAGCTTTGAAACTAGGGCTGTCAATCGATTAAAAATTTTAATCGCGATTAATCGCATGGTTGTCATGAGTTAACTCGCGATTAATCGCATTTAATCGCACATTTTTTATTTGTTCTAAATATACCTTAAATTAATACTTTTTTGTTTGTAATACTCTAATCAACGTGGGCATTGGTAAATATAGATGCTTTATGCAAATGTATGTTTATTATTGAAACCATAGTCAATATAGCATGAAGACGAGACATGTTTCAAAGGTCATAGATGTTTTTCAAAGAACTTGTTCATGTCTATTAGACACGTGTAGAAAGAACAAAGAAATACCAGGTTCCCATTACTTCTCTTTCTTTGCACTGAGCAATTTACTAACACAAAAATGTTTAGATTTTTGCATGACAGGGCAGCTCTTCTGAAAATGATAAATGTACATTTAGCATTTACTATTAATTATAATAATAGTTTGTCTCTCTCTGTGCCCATTTTGATGAAGCTAAATTCTCAATACATTCTCAATAAAACGTATATTTTACTATTTCTGTTGTCAAACAACGGAATGAATTTGAAATGGTGACTGAAACGCGACCAAATAAACATAACCAGCTCTCCCTTCCAAGCTTCCAAGACGTTAATCTGCACAAAAATTCTGATAATCGAGCCGTCGTCTGGTGAAATCAAATACACATAAGCTAAAGACAATATCCGTGCTCTGATTTCGGCTATATTTGTAAAATTAGAGAAGCAACATAATATCTGTGTTTAACTGAATTAAAGCGCTGCTCCTCCGCGTGAGACGCAGAGAGAGAGAGAGAGAGAGAGAGAGAGAGAGAGAGAGAGAGAGAGAGAGCGAGGCGCGCGCGCGTGCTGAGAGAGCAGTGCCGGCGGTACCGGTAGATTCTCAGAAACTAAATAAGGTTTGGGCGCTTTGTTGAAGGGAAAAAAAATCGCTAAATGGGTCTGCAATGTGGCTAAGTTGCCAACACTGTGTATCTCCATTTCTCCAACTAGGTTTTGGGCCACGGGTCAAACAGAAAATACGCGCTGCGTTAATCGTCCGTTAAAAAAATTAGTGCCGTTAATATGATTTTGCGTTAACGCGTTATTAACGCGCTAAATTTGACAGCCCTATTTGAAACATTTATGAATATTTTTATTTTTGTTAAAAAACAGCCCTTCTAATAAGACAAAAAAGCACTAGGTTGTAAAAGAATAAATAAATTATAGAAACTATATATTTAATGGTAATTAATTTATATTTAATGTAGATTACATTTAAAACATTACACTTTTAATTAAAATAAAATATTAATTGTTTTTTAAGTGCCATATATGTGTATGCTAAGTTTTGAGCAACAGCTGTTTGTTTCGCGTGCCTCTATAACAGTGAATCGTTTTGCGAAGCAATTGATTCAGAGTTTCGAAAAGCTTCGTTTCTCCCATATTGTTCGGAAACAGGTTGATTCTGCTAAGGAACTATTTTAGTTGACGGAGGGGAAACAAAGTAACTGGCAATATTGTGTCTAAAAATGTAGCTAACTCAATATTAAATGCTAGTTGTTGATACAAAGCAGAATCACACTTGTATCAGGCATTCTTGCTCGTTTTTCAAATCTCTAACCTAAAGGCCACAGCTGTACAAAGGTAGTCTTGAAAACAGAAACCTAGGTGATGATATTACTCACGGGTTTTGCACTGGTACCCGTAAAATCCAGGTTTACATCGACAAAGTTCAGGGTAAACACACACTTCGTCTTGCAGACAGGCTCTTTCACCCTCACAGAGGGCTGAGAAAACAAAAAGGGAGACTTTACAGACAACAGTTACTGAAACCACAGCTTCACAAAACTGCTGACATCAACAGGCCCACAGGACACTGGCCTTGTGTGTGTCATCAATAAAACAACCATGTAATATATTTCGTATTAAACTACATCTACAGATGGTATCAATACTCACGGACAGTGCATTCATCACCATTTTGACCCCATCCAGAACAACATGTGGGAGAAGAATCCCTGTTTCGAAAATATAGCAGACATTATGTATGCTACAATGTATTGAATCTACTGTCCTAATAAATAGAGAAAACAGTTTATAAGTAGGATAGAGAGAAAAATAAAAAATAAGGTTCATAACGTAAGAAAACTCTTATAAATCACAAATATCCATTAAGATCTCCACTGTTTCTCTTAAACAGTTTGAGATTAAATTGAAAGAAATGTCTCGGATTTTTCTCCAGATAAAAATACTAGAGCTTCAGAAGAGATTTCAGTAGTCTCTCAAAATGATCTAAAAATGTCCCAATATCTATGATTTTTAATTTGATCAAACATTTCACATTGAAACTATAAAACTGTCGTCAATGCGATTCACTTTCATTTTATAGTTCGGCCTAGTTCTCTATTATATATGTAGAACAGTGACACATTAATTTTAGGAGAAACATCTGAGACAATGATACTTCAACATTCAACTGAACTGAATTCTAGGCCAGTACCTGATGAGGCAGATATTCTTCCCGGTTGGAGAGAGTCTCTGAGCTGAGCATTGGACACACATGAGCATCAGTCCAAATGAGGTCAGAAAGGTGTCCATCCCCTCCGGACCGACCAAAACCGAACCCCCTCTCCTACCACGGGACCAGTCCAGGATAGTTCTGTACCTCTGGAACAGAAAAGATCCAGTCCAGTCTCTGTAGCAAAATGAGCTCTCCAATTGCCTTTGTTTCCTCTGCAAGTTTCCTGAGGAAGAAAAGCCAGCTTCCTCTAATTCAATAAGCCACTGGTTGTTTAAAGACAAAATCAAGGCCCAGAATTTCGGGGAGGAGTTGGATATTTTTAATGGTCAGTCTGCCTGCCAACGTTTTCCCATCCTTACCAATTACTTTAATATGTAAAAATAAAATTTACTGACTATAAATGGACTTTTGTTCAGAATACAAATGATCTCTTCAGGTCAAAAATCACACACACAAACATCACAATAACCCCTAAAGATTTTATTTAGCTTTACAGCACTTTTTAGTAACAAACATGTTTGCAAAAATAAAACAGTAAAAGGTCAGTATAGGACTCATTAACTTTTATTTCCAAAGGTCCAAAGATAAACAGATGAGTCACAGAGAGCTAAGGAATACAGAATTCAGGGCCTTTAAAACATATGGGCACCCATTATCTCTAATTTCCTCCTGAGGAAACACAGACTTCCTCTCAATCAGGGAACACCTTAAGACGCATACAAAGTATATTTGAATCACTTCCACATTTTTGCTTCGCATTTCAACATAAGGGATGTGTCACACGCCATATTTGATCAGTTGAATGGCTGAAGAGGTGCCAACTCATTAAAGAAATAGTACACCCAAAAATTAACATTTTGTCATCTTTTACTCACCCCCACATTGTTTAAAACTTTTATGACTGACTGACTTCTGTGGAACACAAAAGATGTTTTGAGAGATATCCAGTGTTTTTTCTCTGTCCGTACAATTGAAGTCAATGGTAACCAAAACGGTTTGGTTTGAATATTCTTCAAAATTCTTAACATATGTCTTAATATGTATGTAATTTTTTTTGTGTTCTGCAGAAGAGTCAAACAGGTTTGGAATGACATGAGGCTGAGGAAATTATGAGGGAATTGAAATTAATTCAACTTTTAAGCACCAGGATCTCCACAGAACTGGCATTGCTTGACATTAAAAAAATGTTTTAGATGCAAATATTCAAATGTTTCTATTTAAAAACATGCTGAAAATCCTTATAGATATCCTTATAGAAAATGGATCATTTTGAAGGACAGCTAATGTTTTATCAAAAAAAAAAAAAAAAACTTAATTGAATACAAAATACTCTAATGCCCCCTATTGACATAAAAGGGTCAGTGTGATTATCTCTGATAGTGATTGTAATACGATGTCAGTATCTTTGGTTAAAATCCATATTAAATATACTCTCTATAAAAATAGCTGCTATAATTCTCTCTAGCTTCCATCCAGACATCGAAAATATAATGCCAGGTGTATTATGATTATCAAAACACTGCAGATTACTCCCATGTTTTTAAGTGCACCAGTCTGCAGTCATTTATGCACCACCAAATAAAATTGCAGGAATAATTATTGTTTCCAAAGCCTCCAAAATCCCTTCCAAGTCAATTTCCTGCTAAACAGCTTATTATATGTAGCCCCGCCCCAAACGCATGCCATTGGTTGAGCTAGAAGTGGGCCTTGAAATAGCAATATTTTTAAAGTGCCACAATACCATTGTTTACACTCATTAGAAAAGCAATCAAATGTCTTACAGTTGTATAAGCATATTAAATTGTAATAGGAGAAAATTATACACTTCACCTTTAACTATATATACACTGTCATTGAAAAGTTTAGGGTCAGTAAGATTCTTTTTTTTTAAAGAAATTAATACTTTTCTAAAAGATGAAAAATATAATGGTTTCCACAAAATTATTAAGAAGCACAAATGTTTTCAACATTGATATTAATAAGTAATGGTTCTTGAGCAGCAAATCAGCATATTAGAATGATTTCTGAAGGATCATGTGACACTGAAGACTATGAATAAATTACATTTTAAGATATATTCAAATGCAAAACAGTTGTAGTAATATTTCACATTACTGTTTTTGATCAAATAAATGCAGCCTTGTTGCTCTTGAAATTTTACCGACGCCAAACTTTCGAACATAAGTGTTAACAACTAACAACAAAATATGGGACTGACAGTCTAAACTCATCTTCAGGTCTTCTCTTGAGTGACCATCAGGCTCAACTCTAGCTATCAGCTAATTTAACAAAAGCCAAGTGCTGACTCATTTTTATACTATGAGTAAAAATTACTGCTTAGGCTTGGGCAAAAACCATAAAAATACCATGTCTGTATAACCAAATACATAGAGAAATCGTTCTCTCAATACAATCTTCAGTCCTTCGTTTGAAACCTAAATGAGATGAAGAACATATTTTGAACTTCTCTCTTCAAACCCAGGAAAGGATGAGTGACAGATGGGGTGGTTCTCAAGAGGAGCTGAGGGTTTGTGTCTCTCCCTCGACTTCCTGCTCATCTGGATCGATGATTTCCCATGTGGAGCTGGATGTCGGAAGGCCAGAGGACTGGGCACCGGAGCTCCTAGTAAGACTGGACCGCGTCAGGAAACCAAATCTAAAGGTTTGAGTCAGAGGAGATAAGAGAGCTTTAAATCACTGATAGGAGAATGACAAAGGGGGATTTCAGTACTATTTTTAGTAGCTAGTTGGCACGCTCAGTTACTAAGGTTACTAGGCTGAAGAGAGAAATGTGATTAAGAGATCTCCAAGATCAGCTTAGAGTTTTCCCAAGAACATATAGAATGAATGCTGCTAAGAGCCAGAATGTACAGTATATTATGGAGCAAATTGTGTGCGTGTATCACATACTACATACGATATTCAAAGAAGAGAGCAGATTCAAAGACTAAGAGTCTTGTTTAAAAGGCACACTATGCAGTTTCCGTTTTTCTCAAACAGCGCCCCCTAGAGTCGCTGTGGAGTACTTGTATTTAACGTTACTGTCGTAAATACAAGTTTACGACAGTAACGTTCGAGCCGTCTCTGCACTATTCCGACCGCGCTGTCTTCGTCGACTCTGCCATGATTCACGTCTGACATGCGTGCTAGTGTCTTCCATAGAGGCTTCTTCATATGCTGTTGATGTATGTGACGTCTCGCGAGATTTGGCGGGGCGCCACCTCTCAAACCTTCATTGCCCATAACCCCCCCCCCCCCCGCTTTGCTATCAGGATGATTCGCCCTACTACGAGTTCGTTTACCATTTAAATTATTTCGAAGCTGTTATATTAAAGGGGGGGTGAAATGCTCATTTTCACTCAATCTCCTGTTAATCTTGAGTACCTATAGAGTAGTATTGCATCCTTCATATCTCCAAAAAGTCTTTAGTTTTATTATATATATAAGAGAAAATAGGCTGTATCGAGTCTTTCCGGAAAAAAACGAGCGTCTGGAGGCGGGCCGTGTAGGCGAAGCCAGAGCCATAGAGAGAATCCGTCGATCTGGGCTTTGTTTATAAAACATTCATCGTCGAAATGCAGGGAACAAACAGTCTACACAACTCGTTTCTGCATCCACTGTTCCTAACGCTGGGTTCTTTGGTAAGCTTTCCCTCACCAAAAACACTTTGGAGACACTATGCAGCGCTGCCGATGATTTCCTGTTGAAGCGCATTGAGGTGCGCGGTCTCGCTCTCCTCTGGTCGACGTGTGCGCGGCCGCGCTTTCCGGGAGAAATGCTCATATAAGGAGTTCCACTCTGGTCTACGTCATTAGATCCACGGTAAAAAAAAAACACAGCCGAAACTTGTACCAACCCGGAAGTAAGATTTTCGGCACAGAAATTCTCCGCTATTCGTCCAAAATATTTTTTTTAAACTTTGCCCATGTTAAGCATGACAATCCATCTCTTTCACACTGTAAACAACTCTGAATACATGAAACACCATTGTACCCCCCCTTTAAGGTACAAATCTTGCATAGTGTGCTTTTAAAAATGTGTAATACATGAACTTCTCATTGTCAGTTGCACAATAATTGAAGTCGCATGCTTTTAACCAACATACATTTAAAGGGAAAGTTTAACAAGCCCAACCTGCCCCACAGGCTACAATGTAAAAATGTCTGTCATCTAACCTAAAAAATGTAAACCAAAAAAAAGTAACTGTAAAAACAAATGTCTGTCACGTAACCTAAAATGTGGTAAGAAATGTAAACAAAGTAAAAAAAAAAAACGGTAACATCTAAATTAACCTTGGTAACAAGTGAAATTTGACCCAAAATATTATTTAATACAGAATCATTCATACTGCATTAAATTACACAACTTAAAAGTAATTTACAAGGATAAAATCAGTTAGATTTACTTCTTAAAGGTTTGTACAACTAGCAGCACCAAATACATTACAAAAAAAAACTCAACTGTTATACTACATAACAACATTGAAAAAATGACACACCTCAACAGCAACCATAACAAGTGCAGATCTTTTACAGCATAGAAGCATGTCAAGCATTTCTGCTGTTGCTCAAAAACTACATCTTAAACTACAAAAACAAACTAAACCTTTCACACTCAATGTATTTATTGTACCCAAGACTGGTGGCTTATCCCATAACCCAATTCTACTGAAACCCATGTTTAGTGAAGTAGGTTAGAAGAATTTAAGTAGATTGTTGGACTGAAATCAGTTATTGCTATAGGTCTGTCTTGTTTTAGCATGAATGCAGCACTCACATGTTTCTGATGCGTGAGTCCTGGGGTCTGTTGTCAGTGTCAGTGTCTTCATTTCCACTCCTCTCAAACAAAGGGCCATCTGTCTCATCTCTATATGAGAGTGAAACATGGTTAAACATAACATTAAATTACTGTATACTTTCAGTATGTTTGTGGCGTGTACTCACGTGCTACATTCGCTAACAGGTATGCCGAGCATTTTCGACTTTATGACGGTCCTCTGTTTCTTTATGGCAGAGCGCACGGCATCGAGTAAAAACCCTGGGCATCTCTCATCATTCAGGATTTCCCTAAGGAAAGACAGAGAAATGTGTGTATATATTGAGAGAGGATGTTGTGCTGATATAAAGGCTAGAATGCGTCACAAATACATTTGTCTCACCTTTGGTAATATGCAAGCTCCTCTTTCACCAGAAAGAGATTGGCTTTCAACTCGTTCCTCTCATAAAGCATTTCCCGTACTTCCATCTTGGTAAAACAAGGCCGATTTGGATCTTTCAAGTCAATGATCATCTTATCTGTGAGGTCAATGGCTGAACTGCTCTAAAGGAGGCAAAGGTGGAATTATAGGAGTATGTGAGTCAAATACCATAAATGTCTCAAGCACAGTTGAGTATGTGCAGCTGATTCCATTTTTAAAAATACAGTTTGGTAACACTTTTACAGTGTTTGTGGGACACATATTGCACATTCCTATAACTAATCACTAAACTAATAACAAAAGGTGTGGTACACAGTGGTGCCTAAATAATAGGTTGGAGTGAGTTCATAAACACTCAAATTAAATTTAAATTAAGTTTGAAAATAATAAATAAAACAAAAAAAGTTAATTTAATAATATTTAAATGTAAAATAATAAATACAATCAGTTCCTTTCTAAATCATTTATATTTATAATTTTTCATAATATAGTAATAGTAATTGTATTGTTATTAAGATAAATCAACTCAATTTAAATTAGAACAAAATTTATATTAAGATCAATTTTGAAACTTAAAATATTGAATAAAACAAAAACAGTTTAACATAATTATTAATATGACAGATGTTTTATCATATTTAAATGTAAAAATAATAAATAGAAAACAGTTATTTTATGAATAATTTATTCTTGTTTATATTATATAAAATAAAAAATATTTTTTTATATATTTTATTTATTATTTATATAAAATAATTCTTATTTTTCAGTTTTTGTTCATTACTAAAAGCTTATTTGATTTCTGAATTTAAATCATCTGTTAGTCTGTTATTAAGATAAATAACATTTAAATCAAATTAAAATTATGTTATTTAAACTATCAATTTTAAAAGTAATAAAATAAATAAAACATAAAAATAGTGTAATGTAAATATTAATATAAAATAATTAAACTGCTACAGATCTAGTTCAGTGTATCAACTTATTCCTTTGCCATTTTGTTCATTACTAAAAGCTTTTATTTATTTCTGAATTTAAATAATCTCTGTTGATTGAGATAAAACCAAAGTGAAACTGACAAGGTTTTAATGTCAGAATTTAATCAAGCATCCTGAAATGTTTGTAAGCTGAAGGGGGAGTTGTGCACAAACATGTCCGTTACACTCCTGCGAGGGCAAACATGACCTATATATGTCACATCCAACCAACCAAAGTAGAATTTAGGCCCTGCGCCTGCGGTAGTACATACCAATACCTAAACCCCCCAAGAGGAACGTAGAAGCTTCTGTCTCATTAAGCTTTTAGGAAATACAAAATGAATACCCACAATCCCACATAGAAACCCAATACATGACAGCTAATTTGTTAGTAAGAATCTAAGTAATATAAACTTGACTAACCGTTTCAGCAGCAGTATTCACGCTGGCTCTTTCTAGCTGTGAGTTCAGGCGCTCTATCTCTTTCTGTTTCTCGCACAGGTCGGCCTCCATGTCGGCCTTCCTCTCCACTGCGCTCTTCAGCTGAGTCTGTATGATGTTCTGCTTGTGTCTGAGCTCCGCGTTTATCTTCATTAACCGCTCCTGCTGCTCCTGGAGCTGAACAACAAACACGCACTTCTGATCACTCAAACTGATTTACGAAACAATGTTGAAAATGTAAAAGTAAAAATTAAGTTCATTTTCATTAAAGGGGGGGTACAATGGTGTTTCATGTATTCAGAGTTGTTTACAGTGTTAAAGAGATGGATTCTCATGCTAAACATGGGCAAAGTTTAAAAAAAATATTCTGGACGAATAGAGGAGAATTTCTGTGCCGAAAATCTTACTTCCGGGTTGGTACAAGTTTCGGCTGGTTTTTTTTCGATCGTGGATCTAATGACGTAGATGAGAGTGGAACTCCTTATATGAGCATTTCCCTCGGAAAAGCTCGCCCGCGTGCACGTCGACCAGAGGAGAGCGAGACCGCGCACATCAACGCGCTTCAACAGGAGATCATCGGCAGCCAGCGCGGCATAGGATTTGTTCAAGAATGTCTCCAAAAAAGTGTGTATTTGGATGTGAGGGAAAGCTTACCGTGTTCAGCTTTCCAAAGAACCCAGTGTTACAGGAACAGTGGATGCAGTTTGTTTTCCGGGGCAGTAGCAAGTGCGGTTGTGTGTTCTGGTCATTTCAGTGACAAATGTTTTATTAACCAGGCCCAGGTCGACGCTGGATTTGCAAATCGTTTGCTATTAAAACGTGGAGCGGTCCCAGTGATAAAAGACCCCTCATGTAAGTACAACTGAATCAGATTTCTGTCTTTTGCTGGAAATCAAGCACTACCGCTTGACTCTATAGCTCCGCCTCCAGGACCTCGGCTTTTTCCGGAGAGAATCGGAAAGCTGTATTTTTCTTCTATAAATATAATAAAACTAATCACTTTTTGGAGATATTAAGGATGCACTACTACTCTATAGGTACTCAAGATCAACATAAGATTAGGTGAATCTGTGCATGTTATATACCCTTTAAAGCTATGAATTTGCAGTTAATTTTCAATGCAATTGTTTACTATGTGGAACTGGTCTGATCAGTTTTATAACAAAGGCGAGGCAAACATAAAAAGGGAAACTTTTAACCTCAGCTCCAAACCACAGGTATACGCCTCTGATGCAATTCACGAATAACTACTTGTCGGCCACAACTGGTGACATGACACTTTTTTTATTTTGTCACAGGTGCTCTGCAAGTGACACAATGTTGGCACTGTGTTTTCAATTCAACAAAAGAAACCTTGATGTTGCAAAAACTAAACTAGTTCTGATGAAAAGACTACAGTCTGTTTTACAGGGTGAAAAACCTGGTTACCAGAATTAATGTTTGCTTTCATTTTAAGTGCAAGAAAGCAACATTTTGGAGTATAATAATAGCCCCTTGTAACCCAAAGGTTCGTGGTTCAAAACCTGGTGCCCCTGATGATTGATTTGAGCAACCCAGGTTATATCAGCGCAGTTGTATCAGACACATACCGCTTCCACCTCCTTGGACATGCTGGATATCTCCTGAACTTTCGCTCTCAACTCATCACGCTGCTTATCCACCACTTCCTTCAGCTTGAGCATCACCTCTCGTTCCTGACGCTGTGCGCGGTCTAGAGAAAAGATCAGATTTTAAAATACTGCATGCAGACAGATGTAGATAATGTAAAATAAGAAATTTCAAATGCCGTTTTGAATTTTACAGTGTGTACTGTCCCTAAATAAATACCTAAATAAATGTCAGAGTTTCCTGAATTACAGGAGTTTGACAAAATAAATGTATTTGCCATACAAATTAAAAACAAATGTTTACAGCTCCTGGAATCTGACAACAACATTCCTGACTGCTGACCTAACAGTAATAAATGAAGGAGAAAAACTCCTCCCTTAACCCTTAAACAGGCAAGAGTAGAAAATGATAAGCAAAAAAAAAAATTTCATGTAATTTTTTATATCATCTGGACTTAAGTAAAACATATCCAAAAGAATTTTTGAAATATTTGATATATTTTGGATTTTATGAGTTGTGACTCCCAGGTCACGTTGCCTGATTAGGGTATAAAAAAAGGACCAAATCTATAAATGTAACTGCCATTGCATGTTTAAAACAATTATATATCCTATACTTCTGATCTAATGTTGACAAATTATATATTATTCGAAAGCTTACGAACTCAAGGTTCAGCCTGTGAAAACTGCGTTACCATAAAAATAGTACTTTAACCCCTTAACTGTCACCCCCTTTTTGAGAATGGACATTAAAATGCACTATTCAAACTTAAATGGTTGTAATTCAAGAATGCTTTTGGGTATAGACCTAAGTTTGGTCTTGTTTTAAAGAAAACACTCTGCAGATTATTGCTGAAGTGAAAGCACTTAAAAAAATGAAAGTATGAAAAAGTTATGGAAGTTTAAATTTACAGTAAATCAAATATACTGTACTTAATATTCTTTTATATAAAATATCTATTTTACAAAATATTTTTACTCTAAAATTTATATAAAATCAAAGCCATATATCTAACCATGTTTTGTTCCAAATTTGAAGTTGATATCACAAAACTTGAAGTTCCCAAGAGATTCTGTTTAGGCGTAATACCAGAAATAGCCACCGGGTGACATACATTCCACTGAATTTAATTGTATGCATTCTGCTGTAACAAATTAATACATTTCTGTCCAAATATCACTTCTGTCACAAAATATCAAACCTTGAGACTCAGACCTTTCTGACAATATTTTGTCAAGATTAGAAAAGGTTTTGATCATAAATTATGAAAAATGATTACGCCCAAAAGGGTGGAGCCAGAGAATATAATTTAGTCTACCGTTTCTATGGTAACGCAACGTCCAATTTCAAA
Source organism: Scardinius erythrophthalmus (assembly GCF_964197995.2). Classification (NCBI taxonomy): domain Eukaryota; kingdom Metazoa; phylum Chordata; class Actinopteri; order Cypriniformes; family Leuciscidae; genus Scardinius; species Scardinius erythrophthalmus. The sequence continues at coordinate 20,994,949 of NC_138227.1, forward strand.
GCGGTTTTCACAGGATGAATTCTAAGTTTGTAAGCTTTCAAATGATACCTAATTTGTGATAACTACTAAAATATGTGATGTAATAAAAAAGGTGATAAAAAGATATTATATTTTAGTGGATAATATATACATATGTTATGCTTTTTAGAGGATAATATTATTTTATCATTTTTTATTGACAAATACTAGACTATATGTTTTATTATGAACTTTTAGTATGAAAACCAAAGTTTCAATTATTAAAAGTGTGTGCGTCGACTTTTTGTGACAAACGCCAGAACTCCTGTTATGATGTAGATTTTTTGAGGTGCACTCTTGTCATAAATCCATCTATTCCTGTTCCTACATAATTCGTAACAAAAAACAGAGCTAGAATATCTATTTAGGAGTCTTAGACCTTTCCAACAATATATAGTTTGAATTAAAAACTCAAAATACACAGATAGTCAAAATTAGTTAATCCCTTTTTTATACCCTAAACAGGCAACGTGACTCAGGAGTCACATATATTTCAAAACATGCTAAATAACAACATGAACAACATATTAATAATTTTCTTCTTCAGCACTTTAAGACAATGTTCACAATTAATGTTAGCAGTATTATTATTATTTTTCCAGAAGAAAAGTAAGTTTAATATATATTTACTTTCCTCAAAATCTGAATGTCCTGCACCACCGGTAGCCATGTTGGATTTAGGTCAGGCTGACTAATTTATCACAAAAACTTGTGATTAAAAAAAACTAACAAAAGCAAATCATGTGACCAGCATATTTAAGACAGACCAGGCTGTGATAAATGATAAAAGAATTCGATGAAAAAATCGTTCTTAGGCCCCAAAAAAGACAATAAAAACTATGTGACTCGTGAGTAACGTTGCCTGTTTTAGGGTTTAAATAAGATAAACCGCTTTATTCAGTCTGAAACTTTGCACACAGAATATGAGAGCTCAATTGCTCAGAGAAGTTGTATTTCTCTCTGAAATCAGGATAGAAACAACACCTCCTTTTGAAGATCTCATGACAAGCAATTACATTTTGGACTTTAGTTTATACTGTACACAACAATAAAAATTCAAGTTAAAGCGGTGCTAAAAGGAAATACCATACAATCATTTAAAAAAAAACATTTAAGACTCTGGATAATACCTTCCTTGAAAAATTAACAATTAAATATTTTGAAACATTTGTCATTATGATGATGTATTGACAAATTAGTTTTTTGTATTTTATTGAAGATAATTCACCCAATTTTCTAAATGCATGTCATAGATCTGACTGAAGGATTTATCCATGTAGATGTTTAAATGTAAAATAAATCAATAAAATGTGTCACCAAAATGTCATAACTGGATCTTTCAGTGAAAATGACAGACTTCTCCAATCATTTAGTCAGATTAACCCTGCGCCTTTCTTACAATCGACTGGAAGCTTGTATTCATCTGACTCCACTTTTGAGTGCAATGCCCACATCTCAAAATCCAATAAAAAACTGATATATAGAACCAAGCATCACGTTTTCTTTTCCGATAACCCATTACAGTCTGTACATCACAATACAGAATAAAATACAGAAGTTCCTTCCGTGACTTTAGAAAGACTGATCATCATTCCAAAACATAAAACAATTAAGACATCTGAACTAAAAACATTTCATGATGGTTTCCATTCCAGAAGGTGTAGTTCATTTACTAATACACTAGAAATTCCATTCATTTTGGTATAAATGAACAAACTCATGTCTTCATTTAAATACTGTTATGTGCGTCCCCAGGTCACTTTACCTTCTTTGGAGTGTGTGCATTGTAAGTGGGTCAGAAGCTCCTGGTTCTCCTCCTTGAGCTGACGCATCTGCGACTGTAACACTTCAATGTTCTCCTTCAATTTCTTCTCTTTCTGATGCCAGTCCTGATGAAAACAATCGAGTCATTCCAAAAATCCTTTCAAACCACAAACGCATGAAGTGAGACTACCAGGTGTCACCCTGAGATTGGTTTCAATTCAAAAGCCTAACACTCTGAGAACACAGTGGCTGAGTCCGAAATTGCATACTCTCTTGAGTAGGTACTTATTTTGAATAAGTAATTACTTCATGGCCGCTAAAAAAAGTATGTTCTATCTATATAGTATGAATGTGTGTAGTATTAACATACTACATTTGCCATGCTTTCATTATCATGTGACCTACCAGCCTCAGTTATTACTTCGCTTCACTGCCATTCACAAATCCTCTCCCGTGGTCTCATGGGATAGTAAAGTGTTCATCATATGCACATTTCAGAATCTCGCAGGAAGTAGCAGGTCATCCGGGTACTTTTTGCCAACTCTTTTATGAGTAGGCTACTGTGTGAATTTGGACATACTTTTGTCACATACTATTTTTCGCCTACTACAAAGTAGGGAAGTATGATTTCAGATGCAGCCAGTGGCCTGTAAACCACTCATGTATTAACAATGCAGGACAGGCCCATATAGTTATATAAGCAGCACAACATTCATCTTATTAGTTGAGAGATGTTTGACCGGTTCATTATATTAACGGACGATTTTATTTATTAACGAAGATTTTAATAACTCCTCTCTTAAATAAGATAAACAGCTTTCAGTCTTAAACTTTGCACACAGAAAATGAGAGTTAAGAGAAGTTAAATTTCTCTCTAAGCATAACATAAAATTACATACAAGGATAGAAACAACATCTCTTTTTGAAGATTTCAATAAGATTTCATTGCCACCTAGCATAAATATTTAACCTGCATCACTGAACAAATAATTTTAATGAACATTTTACAGCATATTACAGAACATATCCAAATCCCCACTACTAATGGATGGTACATGATGTTCTCAAAATGACATTTACTGAGGGGAAGGGTAGACCGGAAGTGTCCCCTTGGCATTTCCTAAAATCGATCAACGTGTCACAAATCACGATCGATACGAATCAAAAGTCCGGCTGTATTAGGCGTCATCCTCAAGTGCAACACACCAGCTCTGTCCATGACATTAAAACACAGTTATCCATAAGACAACCGCATAGACATTTGAAAATTAGTAGTAGTGCTACAGTAACAGTGTTGACATGTCGACCATGTTGTCGTGTTCTTACCCGACTCTCTAAGCTGTTGCTGCTCTCATCGCATTCCTTCACATGTCGTTTCTTCTGCTGCTGTAACTGTAACGTTTCAAAGGCCTTCAATAGGTCATCTTCCTTACATTTATTAGATTGATTTCTCGCCGCGAAACACTCCAAGAGCTCCAACACTTTCACTATGTGAGACACCAGACCCTCCACACTCGACTTCCCATAGCTGTCGATGAGCTTCTCCAATTCTGACCCCACCACTTTAGCGATTTCATACACATCGTCCACTGTCATTGATGAAAACGTCCTCGCAAAACACGAATGTATCTTGACGATATCGTTTTGGTTTTCCTCGACGGCTATCACGCAAGTCTCCATAGCGCACTTCAGATGAACTTGAACTCAAACAGTGACAATCGAAACTCCTGTCAGTCCGACCTCAACATGTCCAGTTGAGATTCAGCTCGAACGCAGACCTTTTTTTGTTTCACTTTTAAACATGCATGCATTTTCGAGTTTGTTTTGTAACTACATCCTTTGTTGATACGCTCTAATAAACGCGACTGAGTTATAAAATCGACTTGTCTATGCAGTGTAAAGACTTGCATGTCATAACTTGAAGAGCAACGCCCACGGCACAGCATGTAGATGAATGTAGCCTGTGCATGTTTGCATAGTGTTCTTTAATAAAACGTGGTTTAACGGAGGAACATCTATGACTGCCCACAGTTCTTGTTTGCCATGGTTGTTCCCTCCTCCTCTGACCAATGCAACCCGAGAGCTTTAACGCAGCACATATGGCAAGCAGTTTTAACATTAATTCCTTAAAACTGTTACTAGTTTATTTTAAAAGTAGGTTTAGTTAGTTTTTTTTTTTTCAAATGTAACTAACTACCTAGATACTTAATAGCAATCTATTACTGTTACTTATTTGGCAATAGAATATATGAGACACTACACTAGTATCTATTCCAGTAGTATAATTTCTTTATCTCAGTAGGTACAATTGTTTATAAGCTGCAAGGCTAGTTCTGAATATTAGTCTTTTTATAAATTGCATAATGCAATGAACAATCAGACTAATGATCAGAACCTTTAACTACTAGTTAAATAAAAATATCACTAGTAAAATAAAAATAAAAGGTTTAGTAATAATTTGCACATCCAGTCTAATAAAAGGCTGACTGGTGTCTCTTACGTTGTTATTAAACCTGGAGTGGATACTAGATAGTACTAGAAAAGGTACAAGTAACTAAGCCTAAACTAGAAGTCTTCCTGGAATTACTACTAGTCAGAAATGAATAGCTGATATTTGAACCAGAGACCCCCGTAGAAAAATGTGCAACGTGTTACCAGAAACAATGAAATAGTTGCTTTAATTATTGGGATGGTGACTAGTACTAGCATGTAATTAGTAAAGGTGAAACAAACTAGTGATGTTAAAGTAGTACAACAGATAGATAAGTTTAAGGTAATAATTCACCCAAAAAATTTAATTTAATTCTACACTGTACTCAACCTCACATTGTTACAAACCTGAATGACTTTATTCTGCAGAACACAAAATCAGATAATCTAATGAATATCCAAGTTGGGTGACTTCAGTATCATGACCGTTCATTGAATTTCCAGATCTCAAAACGTGTTAAGCCACAAACACACCGGAGAGCAGTGGCAGGTGCAAAGTGGCTTAAAATGTTTATCACCGGAATCAACCGTTTTTGTTTTGGTGCTTCATAAAGAATAAACGCGAGTTACAAATGTACTGACATCGTATTGACTTAATTCAATCGGATACCACTCTTTAAGGATTAAATGTTAAAACAACTTGCCATTTCATATGTTCATGGCTGAGCTGCTCAGTGAACTGTAACATGCACGCAGATTGGTTTGCTCTTAAGGCATACAGTGACCTTGCTCTAGATAGAGCAGCTACTGTTCCTTCAGTGGACACAGATGATTTTATTCCACAAAACCAACAGAAATGACAATGAGATAAAGCTCAAATTCTTATAAAAGTGGTAATCTTTATTTAAACCCGAACTACAGTGTACATGACAGATGCACAACATAGCTACAGGGTACAGACAAAATATGCCAGATTTATAAAAACAACATACTAGAATTTATTACGAAAAACGATACAGATATTTTTAGATGGCAATTCATTCATCTCACATCTACAGACAGAAAGCACAAAATATGCTTTTCTGCAATGTGCATAATCAACTCAATGCCAGACAATTATGATGAAGCAAAAAACATGACATGCTTTGAGTTTCTAAGCATTTACATTACTGCAAACAATAAAGAGCGAGTCTTGGTGACAAAACAGAACAAAAGCATTTGCTGGGTGCTTTTACTTTATATAGTTGCTGTTTGTACTATTATGCATACATGTCCTCACGGTCAGCATTGTAGAGTTCACCTTCCTGCAAAGAAGCGAAGTTGAGGAAGTGAGATGGTCTGTGAACTTCATGGTAGAACTCTTTCGGGTTGGCCAACTGTAGGTCATACTTCATGTTAGGGTCATGGCGAACACCTAGAATGAGGGTGGGGGGGAGAGAATAAAAACGCATAGTATCATATCTGAAAGGATTTTTTAAAAAGATTTAAATCACTTAAATTATATAATTAATTTAAAGCTATGCTCACCCATGAAGTTGTAATTCCAGGAAACCTGGCCAGGCACCATGAAGAAGCCAAGGAAACGGTCAGACAAGAGCATCTGTACTCTTTCGTAGTGAGAAGGCAAGTAACCTTTGGGGTTATTACCCTTATCTGTGTTTTGCCTACCCCACTCATACCCACTAGGAGTCAGCTTGTATGCCGTCAGCGTGCAGGAACCAGGGGTGAAACTAGATAAGCAAAACCAAATGTTAAACTCACAAAAGCAGTGTCAAAAACATTATAACCAGATAATCATTACACAGCCACAGTGCATTAGTATGCTAAATATGTACCTGCAAGTAATAATGATAGTCTTCTCGCCATCCCAGGATGGGTTGTCAGCCATGACCTTTGCGTGAGTGGTGACATCCTGAGGAGAAAGCTGGGGCGATTCATTGGGCTGCGTATGGATCCATCCAAGAGGTTCCATTTCCTATGAAAGATAAAGACGGCATTCAAACGGTTTGATACGGCTAGGGAGAAGGTAGATGGCTGATAACACCAAACTACAGACATATGCATGCGTGTAAAACACTGACCTTCAAGTACTCGTGTTGTGGCAGCTGGTTGGGCAGGTGAACCGTCTGATGCGTACCCCACTGTGGCACCATCACAATGCAGCGGATCTCTTTTACCTGAGGGTTATCTGGAGGGCTGGTTCCATAGAGATAACCTGCAATCTATAGGCATAAAAAGACAAAAAAGGTTTAGGATACTTCTAAATGAACCAAAGGAAGAGGATCTATAAGAGAAATCATGTTAAGACGACATTTCATCTAACCTGAGCACGCAGATCTGAGATGCAGATGAACTTCTTCAGAACGTTCTTGGGCAGGATGTAAGTGTATCCAGTCTCTTTGATGTCATCCGATGATACGTAGATGTGATTAGTACGTAAGTGCAAGTTGGCAGCAGAGATCGCCCTGTGAGATCGGGAAAACAGTTAAACTCAATCAAGCTGTGTTTTAACAACTAAAAAGACAAGACAGACATGGAGAACTTTACACACCTAACTCTCCATTCAGTTTTGGAAGAGAAGGTCTGCGTCTCGTAGTTGCTGGTGGTGGAGGTGATAATCTCATCCCCGTGTTTGTTTACAGTGCGAGTCTGTGTTGCCGTTAGTTGAGACTGCTCCTTGGTCTGCTTCTCGATCTCAGCAATCTGCTGTCTCTGCTGGGATGGAGCCGAGATCTCCATACCCAAGATGATGTCCCTGATTTCAGACTGGGTCAAAGACGCCACATTCACACTGTGAAGGAGGGGGGAAAAAAAGTTAAAATGTAAGAATGAAAACTTCATACAGCAAAATATTTTTTTTCAGTATGCATTTAGAAGTCAGCATTTGTTCCATAGCACTCACTTGTTCTTCTTGCCATAGTCAGCCAGAATGAGATCTTTGAGCTGCACCTCCACTTTGATCCATTCCTCATCGGTCAGAGTGGGCCAGATGTGGTGGGGCTCGGTGATGGTGGTCTTGTCAGGCTTCAGAATAACTTTGGCACGGTCATTATTGACATGAAGTGCTCTCAGGATTAAGATCAAACGAGAGAAAGCCTAGGCAACAAAAATGTACAATGGTTAAAGACCTTATGAGTAGTGTCACCCTCAGAGGCAACAAATGATTAGGTCAAAATTATAGTATAAGTGCTGGATTTACAGTGTAAGAGGAGATGGTCTTCAGCCAGTCATCGTACAGATTGAACAGGACCATCTGAGGCTCTGTGGCCTTCAGAATGAGGTCTCCAAACTTCTCCACTTTCAAACATGCCTGGAAGGGCAGCTGGAGCTCAGAGCCCTTGATTACAATGTTGGGGAAGTCCAACAAGTGCACCTGAGAAAAACAGACAGCTGTTAATCTAAAAGTTAACATACACAGATGTTAAAATAATTTCCAGAGCATTAACTCAGTTAATTTGCCTTTTACAGTTTTAATGGGTGTTTCTAACCTCAAGAGGATCCAACATGCCCTTCCTGGTCACAATAATCTGTTTGGGCTGCTCTTCAACAGGCAGCGATCGGATCAGGGCAGCCACTTCTTCAGCAGTCTTCCACTTAGCCAGCTATAAAAACAGAAAAAGTGCAACTCAGCAAAACCTAAAAACAATTGAGTGACTGAATGAAGACAAAAAAATAACTGCACAGAGACAAAACACAAGACTGACCTGTCCGAGACGCTTTTGTCCTGCCCATACAGAAGTGTGAATGATCTTCAGGAAAAGCTGTCCAGTTCTGGGGTTGAAGATGAAAATTGCTCCATTGATTGGCTTGGTGGTCAAGTTACCTTCAAAAGTCTAAAACATGGATAAAATGTAAACAAATTAGACATTTTAGCACACAACCCAAGATGATAACAACATGAACACCATAAAAGACATCTACATGTTAAATTCACTTGCCTTGTGGATGGTGACTCTGTACACATTGGTGTCATCCACAAACCAGATGATCTGGTTGGAGAAGAGCTCTCCATAGTTCTGGGAAGATAGGTAAGGCTCAGTGGGCTCTGAGGAGTAGAGTTGCAGACCCTTGCGGATTCGCTCTCTCAGCACATACAGAGCAGGGTTGGCCTTCATTATCTTCGCCATGGCCTGCTGGATCAGGGGCTTGGCTCCAGGGAACCAGTTTCCATAAGCACTGCAGAGAGAGCGAGAGAGAGAGAGAGAGAGAGAGAGAGAGAGAGAGGACAAATCAAATACTTTAGCAGCTGCTCTGTCACTGTTTTTGGGATGTGAAACCGAAGTTGTACTTTACTATGTGACATAAAATCACCTACACAACATGACAAAATACTAACCTGTGAAGGTTGTAAGCCAGATCAATGGCAATCAGGACTCCAGTGGGTGATGGGTAAATACTCATGTTGTCAGTGGTGTAGTCCAAGAACTTGGCCCTGGCATATCGCTCAATGTCATGGGAGTCGTAGTCACCCCATCTGAGCTGAATGTCAATCCAGTACTTCTGTGTGGTGGTGCTGTCCATAACATCCCTAAAAGGAAGAAACGCAAGAAAATATGATTAAGGCATTTTCTGTCTGGTTATACTTGCAAGCACTACTTGTGACATTTATATTCATGCTTCCTCTTGATATCTTAGAACTCAACATATCTATTATGCTCAGTCACATACTTGGAGTCTGCTAGAAGCGAGGGACGTGAGACATTCCACTTGTAGGACGCAAACAACAGAATGTCAGCACAGGAGGAATTCATCTTGTAAGACTTCCTGGGATGGATTGTCTCTTTCTGGACAGTCTCGATCTCCAAAGCATCCAGCTCTTGGTCAAACACCTACAAAAAGCCAACAAAAGCTTACTGATGGCACTCTTCAGCACAACTCTGAATAAGTCAATTGTTAGTAAGTTCAGTCTAAAGTGTAAAACCACAGTCCTACTTACACTGTAATGTAGGGTTTCATTAAACAAGCATGCATTATATTAATTGTATAATATCCTGACCTAAGGAAACACCTCTTTACCTGACAGAGATCCATGACGACGCTCTCATGAATCTTCTGCCACAAGTGAGCTCTGAAGATCTGAATCAGAGAGATCTTGAGCGTCGGGATTTTACCATGCATGAAGATTCCAGTAAGGTCCAACTGCACCTGGAAACCCACATATACCTACAAGAACATCAAGAGAATGAGTGAGTAAAAAGGGGGTGAAAAAAAAAAGCTTTGAACGCTTTTTTCTCCCACCCCATTTCTAAATGCAGTTGCTTCTCATAGACTTACATTGGCTCTGTTGATTGTAGGAGACCACCACAAGGTGAATCGTCGGTTAGGAATCTGGTTCAGACCAGATCTCTGAGCATTGGTGAGTTTCTTCCATTTCATGGACTCTTCGAAACCACTAGCCTTCTCCCTATAGAAGATCAAAATGTTAAATAAATTATCTTTATTTTTCTTTGCCAAAATTAACTAAATTGAAAGTTTCTGCTGAATTCATTGCGTTTATCAATTTTAAAAAAAGGATATTAGGGTCTCAAACTTTGGGTTAACTGTACTGGATATGTCAACATAAAAAGATCTTACCAGAAGAGACCCTCCCACGTGGGGAAGTAGGTTCCCTTGAACAGAGTGTGCTCGAGAATGCCTTCCACCCCTCCAAGTGCCTGGATCATGTCTGTACGGTAGTTGTTCAAATTCCACAATTTTCCATCATGCCTCTGGTGAGTCCACCAGAATGGATTTTGCTTCAGAACCTGAAAACACATTCAAAAATCTTTAAAACACCACGAAAATAAATCTGACTGGTGTGTGGCATTGCTGTTAACGTGCAACGTTTCCCAGATAGAAAGACTTTTACCTGGTACTGTTTGAAGTCTGTTCTGACTCTCCAGCCCTTGTCATAAGCAAGTGTGTGTCTGTCCTTCTGGAAGAGGGTGTTGATACGTGGAATACCTCTGTCCCAGGAGTCCTCCAGATCTTCCAGTGTCAAACGTCTGAGGAGTATCAAATTCATATTAATAAGCTTGAATACATCAACATCATAAATATTTCGCTTTGGTTAAGAGGACAGTACCTGTTCTGAGCAATGGCCTCCTGACGCTTGAGGGCGTATTCGGCCCAAACTCTCTGAGAGTCAATGAACTCGCTCTCCCATGGCTGGATGTAACGGTACAGATTAGGAATCAACTGATCCTCCTCGTGACTCATTCCAGAGCGGAAATGAGTGATTCCCACATCAGTCTGTTTGGACCACCTGAGCAAAAAACAGTAGAACTATCATCAATAGCCTGAATCTGTGGTTGCATATTCATTTCATTAAAGTTGTATCAGACCAAGGAAACAGCAACAAAAACAGCAATTAACTTACCGAAGGTCAGACTGTGGGATTAGTACATGTCCCATGGAAAGCATTCCCAGTCCACCCAACTCCTTAGGGGTGTAAAACACCACAGGAGGGAAACGGCTGGGCATTTTGGAGTTCAAACCAATCTTGATACGGGTTTGGATCTTATTCTCACACTTCACCAGCAGGTCCAGAAGCTCTTGAGTGTTGACCACAGCTTCACGGAAGTACGTCATCAGACCAATCAGAGCTGTGTTCCACTTATTCACAATCTGAGAAGAGCAACATTATGTAAAACAGAAAATCAGTTCCTGATACCTATTACACATTACATGAGTATGGATGTTTTACTGTTAAGGTTCAAGGCTCATACCTTAGTGAAGGTGGTGGAGCCAGAAGCCATAAGAATTTGTCGCACTCTGTTGTGGAACCTCTGCATGGACTCATCATCTACACGCAGGAAACACTGTGCTGTCCTTTCCTTTGTTACCTAAAAACCAACATACAATTATCCACCATCCTTTCTGATGTGCAAACAGTTATTTTATAGATCGTTTGTAATTCTACTTGCCTCGTTCTGCAAATTCCAAACACCATCTTTGTGCGTAAACTCCTCATAACTAGTGCGGCACTTCGGGAGGATGCGACACTCAAAGCCACACATATTGAAAAGCAGGTTGGGGTTGTCCTTGCTGTACACAGAGACAAAGCTGTTCTCCCACTGAACTGTGGTCACAGAACGAGGGAGGCGATTCTTGATGTCCCAGAACACAGCACGGCCCCTGTGCGATTATAAGAAAATCAATTATACCACATGCATTTGTCTATGATATATTAAGGTGTCCAGAAGGAGCAAAGTCTAGAGCGCTTACAAGTTCACATCATGTTTCATCAGTCTCATCCTAGCATCACGAGGCCAGCATTTCTTGTTGTTGTAGCCCACAATGTTCTCATTGTTGGGATCCGGGTGCTCGGTCAGGTATCTCTGGATCAGATCTCTCGCCTCATCAGCAGAGAACCTACACACAGCAGAACCAGAATATCATTACATTAATAAAACAGCAACTTTAGAAGAAAAAAAATCTCAACTGCCCAACAGGAGACTTCCTTCATCTGCACTACTAACCTGAAGAAGATGTGAATGCGGTCTATGTATCTGCAGTAAAGACGGATGGGATGGGCACTCTCAGTGGCCGTGTCCTGGAAGCTGAGGAAGTCATTGGGCATCTGAGGAGGGCCAGCCATCTCACTTGCTCTGTGCAGACCCAGCACCAGCAGGTCCATCACCAACCCATAGTACTGCACGATGAAAGAGGCAAACTGCAGGCCACGGATAATACCATACGAGTTTGTGTGGTTCATGTCCTGCAAAGAGAAGATACAGATATCTAAAAATCAACCCAAGCAGTGAATGGAAATTTCTAATATGAACTTCTCAAATGCATTAAGAGGGAAATATGAATTTTATCAATGGAATGTACTGTGTAATAAACGGACCTTATAGTTAATGACAACGTTGTTTTTGGCCGTCATGTAATCGGCAATGTTGTGATCCACAATGAGACGCAGAAGCCTGTTCAGCAATGTCAAGTCAATCTTCTCGTACATCTTCTCGTAGCGAGACTCCAGCATGACGTTACATTCACCCTCTGCTGTCTCCCACACATCCTGTAGGTTGTTGATTCCTAGTAGACATAATTAGAAATGTTAATGAAATTAAATGAAATTTTAATCAACATTATCCTTTAATCAACCCTCATTTATCCAGTGTACAAGATCTCTGGAATAACATTACAATAGTTTGATGTCTTAAAATAACCAGTCACAATTAGCGGTTGACGGTATTTGCCAATGTTCTAATTATTGGCATTAGCAGATGAGTTTCTGCATGCCCAATAAATGATGAATGGGACTTTTAGCGATGGGACTTTCAGTTTAACAACACCAGCACATGAGCGGAGATTAACAATTATTTAAATTATTAGATATAAAATGTTAAACAAAGAAAGTAAACTGTATATAAAAAAGGTTTTAAGTGTTTAGCATTCTATTGTTAGTAATATAAAAGAAAACACTACGTTTTTCATATAGTCAACATTTAAGCTTTATATCGGTCATACTGCTTTCTAAGATTTTGGCATCGGCCATCAAAATATCCATACTGGTCGACCACAGTAAATTGATCTCACCTTGGCACCATTTGTACACTAGCAGTGGAGGTGGTTCTGTGTCGGCTGGCTTGATCCAGGGTGGGAAAAGCCTGCGCTTGTCTGCCTCATACCACAGGTACTGATCCAGGTACGCGTCAGTGATCTTTTCCAGAGGTTCAACATCGTAAACCGGCACCAGATGACTGTAAAGGTCCATGAACTCAATGCCCACCTAGAGAGAAAAAGAACCACTTCAGATACAATCTAGGACCAGTAATGGGCTTAGAGGACGCTTGTGGTTACATGAAATGCATTTAAATGTTGAATGTGTGCAAACCTCTTTGAAGGCTCTCTGAGTGAGGAGGTGACGTTTGATTCTGGACAGAGCCTCGTGAGGGTTGTCATAGGCCTGCTCAATCAGACCCAACTCCTCACGCTGTGACTGGTTCAGCCTCGACTTCACACTAATTAAAAGGAACAAAGCAAAGTCAGAAAAGATGCAATCTACACAAAACCAGCACATCCACCCAGGTTGCTGTTATGGGACGGGACTGGCCTGACCTGTAAGCCTCCTTGAGTCTCTCCAAAGCCAGGATGAGCAGCTTAGTGTCATGTTTGTAGGAGAGAGGAGGGAAGGGGATCGGAGAGAACCGACGACTCTCCAGCCAGTGCACTGTGGTGGTGTAGATGGCCACGGCCTCTTCAGCAGTGATGTAAGGCCCATCCTATAAGATAAAATATTAAATCACTCATCAATGTGTTCTTTCACGGTAATAGCAACCTGTTCAGAGTCTTCCAGGACATTTTATGCTACCCAAGAAATGTACCTTCAGGTAATTGTGCTGTCTCTCTTGCTCTGCCTTTAGGTAGAGTCGAGTGAGACGTCCCAGGTTCTTCTTGCACACAGTCTTATCCACAGTAGCTCCTCTTCTGATTCTCTCACGGTTGTAGTGGGCCGTGTTGGTCCACCAGTCAGCTTTGGCCTTCACGTAGCGGAGAATCATGTTCTCGATGGGGGTTGGAAGCCCAGGAACCTGAAAAAAAATATGATCACTTAATGGTAAACTCTGAAATTGAATAACATACCATTAATAAGCAACAACAAATGACCAAAAAATTACCTTCCAAGGGATGTTGGCCTTCCAGCACCTCCATGACTCACTGAGATGCTGCAAGATGGTTCTAGCCTTGTTCTGCTTGATACCCTCAGGCATCATATCCAGGATGTCATGCATCACAGCAGCTCTCAGCTCAAGATCAAAGTGAGATTCCACACGCTGTTTAGTCACAGTCTTGGCAACACCCTTAGAGTGTCGACCTAAATGGCATTACACAGTAAATTAGCACTTGGTAACTTGCAAAATTTGACTACATCTTTCTACATGCTTTTTGCATACAAATAAAAGCTAATTTTACCCTCAAACTGCCTGGCCAGAAGATTGCCAAGCCACCGCTCCAGAAGAGGGGTGATGCCTCTCATAAAGAACAGCCAGACTCTCCACCCTGGAGCCCAGAACCCACAGCCTGGACCTTTTCCAACTGGGCCCTAAAAAACATGTCACTTTAGATGCAAGGCATAGCACCAATCCAAACTTTGATTCAATCAACAAAATTATGTATTTATTTGCATTGAGTGTTACTCACTGTGTTGAAGCGGTAGTAGATGAGATGCTTCAGGTCTTTGCACATTCTAATCTGCCTCATGAGCTTGTACTTGTAGCGGTACATGCCAGTCAACTGACCGACATGGGCAAAGATGTACTGCAGTCCATCTGACAACTACAGGATAGACAAAAGGCTTTAGTAATGAAAAATTAGACAATGGTATGGATTAGCTACACAGAAACCACTCATACCTGGAAAGCATCAACGTTTCCAAGCCTGTACTGCACATGACTGTCCACCACAAGCTTGCTCAATCGCAGAACCTCACGGCACAAGTGGAACGCGTTTCCAAATCTGGACTTCTTACGTTCCTTTGTTGTGAGGGTTTTCACAGGCTTCAAGTTGAAGTTGTAGTCCAAGTGCAAGTAGTTGAGGTTCTTTCTGTGAATCAGCAGGTTCAGCATGTTGTAGCCCTGCCGGCACACCTGGAGACCAACTTCTACCCAGTCCAGCTTTGTAGACTGGAAGAATTTGGTGGCCTTGAAAGAACGGAACAGGTATCTAAAATAGATAGGAGAAAAGGTAAGGAAAAAGGAAAGTCATCATTAAATGCATAAACACTTTTCCATGGAACAAGCTCTGGAATAGCAACCTCACCTCTTTTTCTGTGCCTTAGGTGGTCTGTGTTTTAGAGCGTTTAGCACGTAGTACTTCAGGAGCTTCTGGTAAGACACACGCACCTTCACAGGTTGGCCTGCAGGACAGTGCTCACGATACCTGAAGGTGTTTGGAAAAACAAGAGCCTCTAATCAGACATTATAGCCTTCTTGCATGGTCTCAATACTCAAACCCAACATGGGTTAGGGGCCAGTCACACAGAATACATTTTTGCGTTGAATAACACGACACAGGGAAGTGAAAAAAGATAGTGGAATGCAAAAATGTGTTCTGTGTGAAAACTCCCTTACAGTGTGCAAATGCAGTATACAGTATTATACAAACCAGTTTTTAATGAGAGGCACATCAATAGCCCGTCTGGTTCTTCCCGAGCGGAGATTGAATGGACGAGGTGCCCACAACAGTGCAATTCCATTAGCTGTGTTGTCAGTGTAGAGGGGTGTCTCCTTCAGGAATGGCTCTACATACTCAGGAAGTTCAAACTCCTCATCATCATCTGGCAGTGGCTCTTGGCTCTATGGAGAAAACACAAGCTTGCAATTAGTATGGGGAAGAAACCAAGAAACTTACATCCACAGTTTAATTAAACTGTTTAATTTCTGACCTTAACAGAGTGCCTATGAGAGATGGGGTTGATCAGAGGGTCAAAGTAGAAGGCAGGCAGATCAGGATCCTCAGTCTTGATGAACACCACGTTTGGTGTGTGGTACCTGCATGGACAAACAGATATCATTGGTTCAGCACAAGAATTTGTATAGAACAATAAAATCATAGGTATGATAATGTTTCGTACCAGGTGAGGTGCACATGATGTGGCAGGTTATTGTACAGGTAAGGGAATGCAATTTTGTATTCAGTCCTGATTGGCTGCCTGATGATGATCTTGTTGATGTCATTGAACTCATTCCAGTCTTCATCCCTGTAACCATAACAAGTTAAGACTTCTGGAGAAAATAAAACATAATCAATAATGCTACAGGATGGACACAGTACGTACTGGAGGTTAATGTCTCTGACAAGCGGCTCAAATTTGGGCCCCCCTGGAATGGCCATGTTCAAAGCTTT
The DNA here is from genome assembly GCF_964197995.2 of Scardinius erythrophthalmus. NCBI lineage: Eukaryota > Metazoa > Chordata > Actinopteri > Cypriniformes > Leuciscidae > Scardinius > Scardinius erythrophthalmus. Next base: position 21,010,993 of record NC_138227.1, read on the forward strand.
GGAGGTGAAGAAAGCCTTCAAGTCAAACAAGTAGAAGTAGTTTCCATCCACCAAGTCTGTCAGCAGCTGATTAGCCAATCGATACAGAGTGGACATCATTGGTAAAGTGAACTGCCAGCGTCTGTATGTGGTCCCATTCACATATCTGTGAAGGGAAAAGATAAATCATGAGCAAAAGAAACAAGCTAACCATATTTTTACAACCGTCACTAACACTCACTTTGTGGTATCTTTTAGAGGTTGATGCTCATACAACCAGTCTACAACAGAAGAATCCTCCTCATTGTCCAGCTCCATCTGGATTGCCTCCAGAGGCTCAACATCTAGGATGTTGTCTGCATAATCTAATGGAGGCTCTTCATCATCAAATGGGGGGAAACGCATGCGCTTGAAGTGCCGCCTGTCTCTCTTCTCACGACGCATCATGATCCACATTGTACTGGTGAAAAAAAAGACGTTTTTGAAGGGCTGCACGATAATTCTGAATAAAACTGAAATTGCAGTATGAAGAAAAGCTTTAAGGGCTCTAAAGCAGCTTTCCGCTTAAATAAAAGCTTGATGGTTTATTGTTTGAAAATTAAGAAATGGAAATAGCCATACATATTAGTAACGTGTTTTTTCAGTTGAACTGTGGGAATTTTTTTTCTTTCTTAAATACACTTTTTATTTGGCAGTTAAATATACCAACAAAAAAAGCACGTATATTCAATCTAAAACTAATATTCAATTAAATAATCATAAGTTTTACTACTATAATTATTGGTGAAGCCTTAAAAACCACTACAACAAACCTTACATTTTATACGAAAAATCTAAATTCGATATTTTTTTCCACAGATCGTGCAGCCCTAAGTTTCAATCTCTGCTCTGAAAGTGTTGTGTTCGTATGCTGTCACCTACCCCCACTGAGCAATGTACACCGGCTCAATAACCCATGGGATTTCGTTTACAAAGGAAATGGCGCCTGTAATGTGGTAGAGCACAGGAACATCTCTGATCTGCTCCCAGGGCATGGGCATGTTCTCCAGCAGTTTGAGTACTGCATGGGGCATATATTTCAGTGCCCTACAAACAAAAAGCAACACAATGTTACTAATGAACATACATAAAAACATAACTGTCTACGTAATAATGTTTGTAATGTAATGTGCTTACCCAAGGTAGACCCTCTTGTCGTGACGAAATTTTCTGTTCGTCATATCACCATGATCCCTGATGATTTTTCGCACATGCTCAGGAGGCATGTCCTCTTTCTGAGCATCCACAAAGCCAAATTTCCTTTTCTCAGAGTAGCGTTTAGCCTGAAGCTGCTGCCATTTCCGAGCTACAACAGAGTAACAAGCAAAAGAGAAACATGTCACTAAACATTCCGAGTTGGTATTAAACTTAAGCTACATCTACACAAATCTGGATACATTTGAAAACGCATTGTTTCCTCTATGTTTGGGCCTTCCATCCACACTGACACAACATTTGCCATGCAAAACAAAGCTTTCTGAAGAATGGATTATTATATGGATGCATTAAGTAATGAGATAGTGCTAATAAAAACAATTGTGCCAGAAAAATAGCCTGAGTACTTTATTATATCTGGTCTCTCGGTATCATCTCAGGGAGCTTTTATTGTGTTTTATGCATGCGTATAAGATGATTTCAGTGTGTACAAGAAACTTTTTAAAAACGCTAGTGTGGGACGGTGAGTTAGAAATGAACTGCATGATCAAATGATGGAACTCACCTTTCTCTTGCAGTTTCTCCTCGGTCATGTAATCTGGTATTGGAGCAACAGCAGGAGGAGGTGGAGGAACACCTGGAGGCATTGTCCCAGGAACACCTCTGTAGGGGAATGCAGCTGCCATGGCAGCGTCTACTGGAAGGAAAAACAGTAATGCACAAAATATATGAGGTCAGACAAACCATGCGTACAGACACACATTAAAGATGATCGCAATACAACACGGCCATACGAACAGAAGAACCAAAACAGCGTGACTGACTATCCAGTAGAAAAAAAGAAGTGAAATCAAAGAAAAGGCAAATTTGTTGGTTGTAAAAGAAAACTCTAACTAAAATGCAAAAGTTTGGCCAACTAACGTTACTTTAACAAAATACCTAAACCACATCAATGAACTTAGCCGACTAACTTGGCTATGGCGCCTGAACTGTTTTCCTATCGGATAGAAACTTGCAAGCCTATGTTTACTGATTAAATACAACCGACAGAAACACTTTTCAGGTTAGACATTTTGCAGCTCAAATAAAAATATTTATGATTCGTAGACATGGATGCACAATACTATTCGTTTCGTCGGCCTCAATAAAGCAGGAGTTAGCATGTTAGCTTAGCTTACCGCATATTACACAAACAAACTGTTTCCGCAAACAAGCATTGCCAGAGATAAAGTAATACTTTTTAAAATAAAAAAACAATTAAATAGGAAGCAGCGTGCGCTTCTGTAAATCAAAATAGCTTACTGTTAAAAGCAGTTTCTCGCCAATGAATGTAGTTGTGTGCTTGGTTTGTGCTCGGCGGAATGGCGTACCATGCACGTTGTGCGTATGGTCTTTCGATTCACGAATGCGTTTTACGTATCTGGAAGATCCTACCTCAACGGAAATGATGTATTTACGAAACAGAACGTAAGAAAATGCGTAGGGCCAAACTTCCGGATATGACACCGGATATGAAAAGTGCTCTTTTTGTCCTTTTCATGTTCCGTGTTATTTAATTCATTCATAGTTGTAAACTGGTAAGAATGTTTGAATATGTGTTAATGTTTTGAATGAAATGCATTATTATAAGAAAATTATACCAAATGTTCTATTGAAATAATATTAATGTATTATATACCGTATATAACCACTAAATTGGCAGGATATATTATGTATTACAGTGTTTCTACACTTTAAGACTATTTCCACACAAAATATTTCCTTTCAATTTTTTTTTTCCTTTTTAGCATTTTACAGTTTGTACCAAATATGAAAACAACGGCAGAGTCACTTGACCTGATATTTTTCTCAAAATTACTGTCCCTCCCCCAGCATTTAAATGTCTATATCCCCAAGGATACAAAACAGTACTAAAGGCTTAAACTTGAATTAATTCACTGAAACTAAAATTAATTTGCATTTTCGCAAAACGCATTTTACAGAAACAAGTGGTAAAACAGGCTAAACATTTTCATTTACAGGCCCACAAATGCACACAAAATGAATGCATTTGAAGTTTAAATTCAAAACATTTCTAATTGTAAGGATCAATATGGAATAATTGTGTTAAATTTACTCTTCTCGTCATGGAAACACGACAAAACGCGCCAGCAGGTGGTGCTGATGCATATGTTGACATCAACAACCAACCAATCAATCAGACTTACTTAGAAGGGATAGTTCACCCAAAAATGAAAATTCTATCGTCATTTAGGCTACATCATTTACTTTTGTTCCAAACCTGAATGAATTTCTTTCTTCTGCTGAGCACAAAAGATGATATTTAGAAGAATTGAAGAATATCGGTAACCAAACAGTTGATGGAACCCCATTGACTTCCATAGAATGGTGTTAAAAAAATAAAATAAAAATACTCTGGAAGTCAATCAGGGTCTCCATCTACTGTTTAGTCACAGGTTGGTAACCAACTGTTTGATTGAACTGAGTTGATGGAGCCCTTGATTGACTTCCAAAGTATTTTTTATTTATTTATTTATTTACCATTCTATGGAAGTCAATGGGGTTCCATCAACTGTTTGGTTACTGATATTCTTCAATTCTTCTAAATATCATCTTTTGTGCTCAGCAGAAGAAAGAAATTCATACAGGTTTGGAACAACTTGAGGGTGAGTAAATGATGACAGAATTTTCATTTTTGGGTGAACTATCCCTTTAAACTTTATCATGTAATCCGTGCTGCTGGCAAATAAATTAATACCTTTTTAATAATCAATAGTACAGGCCTAAAATAGACATATGTTCAGATTTGCGTGCAATTTGAGAAATGCCATGGCCACATTTTAAGGGAACGGAAAAATGTAAATGAGATAAATACGAAAAACGTTTTATCTATTTATTTTATTGGTCAGATTTAAGAAAACTACAACATTTGAGAGGAATACTGCAGTGAAAGTTGCTTAAGAATAGTTGTAGGACAGAGGAAATAGGATGCCACTGATATATGTGATGTTTCCTTTTTCCTCTAAAATAGTTGTTGCCGGTTATATTCAAGAGTGCTATTTTAAATGGCCTGTTACATAACTATGGCAGTGTTTACCATGTCAAAACACCCATATCTTTACCCTGCCCTTCACCCGTTCTCACCTACCACACCTCAAATGAGTCCACGATGTCCCTCTTTTACAAACACGATCATTACTCCAGCATTTACAGTCTCATAGTCTAAACCATCTGCAGTTGATCTATGTTTGATTGTGATCTTTTATTCTGTCTGTCATTTCTGTTTGCTCTTATGCTGACCATCTGTTGTTTTTAGTGACCACGGCATATAGAGGCAAGACAACTAAAGTCATTAAACTGTCAACAGATAAAAACCTTCAGAAGTCAGTTTATAACTCACTAAAGCTGACACAGATCCATGTCTTTATCCAGATTTAGATCGTATTGTGCATGTGATGCCAAGGCCACTCTTTCCTGTTGATGCCCAGAAATCATGAATGTCTCAACTAATGTCACAGGTCAGAGGATGCGTGTCTCTGTCATTTCCCCTTCAGCAAGCTATATTTTACAGACAACATTGACACGTTTTTGGGGAATCTTATTCCGATGTAAAGACCTTCATTTAAAAACATATTAAAAGGAACTTAAAAATAACTTCCCAGCAAAAAGAACGTTCCCCTAACGTTAGCACATTATTTTTGTGGAAACCAATTCCTAATGCTTTAGTAACATTTTATAAAGGAGTGAACATTCCCAGAACGGAATTCATTATCCATATACTTAAAAATCCATAAAGAAAGCATATAAGATATTGTCAAGCCATGTGTTACATTCAACCCCCAATACCCTCCTCCTTTCCCCTCAAAAAAGATATTTCCTTTAACTTGTCATCATCAAAAATCTGCTTGAAGTGTGTGCAGGGGAAATGGAGTGGGCTCCTCCGGTGTTTACCCCGGGAATGTCGAGGACAGGATGCTGAAGCCTAGAGGAAGCCCTGACGGCAGACTCTCAGCGCTCAGAGCAGCTCGGCGTCAGGGAACTCATCATTATAGTGCACATCTGGCTGTGAGACGAGTCCTGGACTCCCCTTACACATCTATAACGACCTGCATTGACTTTGTTTGGCGGCGGGTAAATTCTACATCAGCCTGATTTGCTTCATCTTTCTCTGTTTATATCTCGTCGTTTATGAATATCGTCCCTCTTTCTTCTGTATCCAATAGAGCAGAAGCACCAGTTGAGGGTTGAACCCCCTCACAACAGTGGCTGCTAGTGAGGAAGGACACTCGTAGAAAGTCAAAGAGACACATCATGATGCAGTTGAAGATCCAGCTGGTACCCACAGGAGAAATCATACTGTCTCCAGGGAAAAATGGAGAGATTTACTGCCATGGCTGCAATAATGTAAGTCGCTTTAGATCAAATCTCCTGCTAAATGAATAAGTGTCAGTCTAAGACAAGAACAGACTCTGCAACTGTATCAGGAAATCATTCAAAACTAATTTGGATAACTAAATAAAGACAAATGCACCCAGCAATTTCTTAACAAATTGCTTATTGTGAATAGCTGTCAGGATATGTTGTGCTCAGCAAAGCATGTCATAGATTTGCATGCCCTAAAACCGAGGCTCATTAGAATTTTCCATGCTGTAAGCAAGATCTTGATTTTCAGCATATGCTTGTTTATAATAAAAGTTGCAAGTGATTGCAATACATGCATGGTGTTTAGATTGTGATAACCCTTTCGAAAAAATACCAAACTACTCAATACGATTATTAACTCATTGAAAGATGCAGCAAATCTGTTTTTTATATGGATTGTATAGTTAATATTTGGATATCGCTATAGGTTTTTCCACTGACCATGTAATGATTTTGATGAATAGGTCTGGATTGATCTAATAATACAGTCCAAGGAATGTGGGGTTTACACTAAAACCTGTCTGTGTGCAACGAAAATGACCATTAACTCTGACAGAAATTTGAATGTTTCTTATGGATTGCATAAATGTTCCTAGTCTGGTTGGCATAAAGGAAAGGTGTTGCCTATGAGTGTCAATCCTTTAGCTCAAATATGCTTAGTTTTTCTCCCTACTTAGTTTGCAAATCATTCTTTTGACTTGTTTTGCTCTGTTTGAAGATCTTTCTTCATGGTTCATTTGGTCTAGTGCTGGAATCTAGCTGATAAGAATATATTTTTGTTATATAGAACCACTTAAAAACCACACAGTTAAGAATTCATTTAATAGCGGTCGGAATGGAATGCAACTTTGGTGAGGAAATGACACCGAAAATTCCGAAACAGCATACTTTTCCTGACTTTCTGGCAAGGTCATGTCACCCTTGCTGGGTGTGTTTGAGTATGAGTGGGTCTGAGTGGGAAAAAGAGAGGGAGGTACGTTAATAAGAAGAAAAAAACTCTGTACTAGGGGTGTAACGATACCCACATGTCACAATTCGATATACATATCGCGATACTGAACTAACGATACGATATTATTGCGATACTCCAAGACATATTATAAAAGGTTAAGTGTACTGTTGATTAAAATGCTAAATTTGATATTACATTGTGGGTGTAAATGAATAGGCTTGATCTTGGTGCTGGAAACCCAATGCACAGGACAATAGTGACACCAGAATAAAAATATTGATAATTCTGAAGCTGAAAATACAGAATTATTTTAGACGAATATGCTTGTTCTCTGTCACTGACTAGATATATTTAAAATAATGTAGGCCACTTTTTACTGGTAACATCAGACATTTGGCATTATCAGGACCCACAAATATTCCCACATTGCATTATTATACATTATATTCAACATTATATAATTTAATGTAGTACTGACACTAAAACTCTGAAAACTTGAATTTTTTCTCACAAAAGTTTCATTTTGGGTGAACCATCCACGATACATATTGTCACTCTCTGCGATAGATATTGTTGCATTTTTGTATTGCGATATATTGTGACACGATATATTGTTACACCCCTACACTGTACTAAGGAAGGAACAATAAGTGTAATGCCTATTTCCACCTGACTGGTGACACACCCTTTAGTACAGCATGTCTGTCCAACATTGCCTTGTAAACAGGATACAACCTTTCCTCTCGGTTCAGCCGGTCGGCACAAATGTGCTTAATGTCAGTCCAGGGTTTGGTGGTCTGAAATTTGAAGAGCACAAGGGCAGAATCGATCACTTCACCCTCTGGCTACAGCATGACACTGCACTTGACTTGGATTAGCAGGCGTGAGGTCACCTTGACATGGGGTTTTTTGTTTCAGCAGTGTTTATGGATATGGTGGAATGTTTACGGCTTTCCTTTCACAGGGAATGCGTTACATAGCCTACTGTGTGTGTGTGTGTGTGTGTGTGTGTGTGTGTGTGTGTGTGTGTGTGTGTGTGTGTGAACTGAAAAAGAGTTGCTCAGATGGCTGCGATTCTGTCCCTCAAATCACATCAACACATTTAACTGGCTACTGAATGACATAATAAAATTAAGACCAGTGCAATAAAATCTGAGAAAATGGTTGATTTGAGCACAATAATGCCAGAAGTAAAGCTCTGTAGGACTTGAAATGTGATTTTCAGTAGGCATACATTGCAATGAATGATAGGACTAAGCAGAACTAAAACCTGAAACCAAAAACATTTTTGTTACTTGAAATAAAATAAACATGAACTGAAATGACACACAATATAGGCATATAAAAAAGTATAAAAAAGCTTGATGTACTAAAATAACTCAAACTCATACTAAAATAAGAAAGAATAAAAACAGTATAGACATTTAAAAAAAATTGACAAAAACATAACAAAATGTCTAAATCTTTAACTAAAATCGAAATCAAAAATATAAAAATGAAGTCAGAATATTATAAATTGTATCTTAATGATACTAAAATAAAAAAACTGCAATCTAGACACCAAGGGCCCTTGAGAAAGATTGAAGACCTCGTTTACACAGTCATTTGAAGTGCTGCTGTTTCTTCTGTGTTGTCATTAGAGGGCGATATAACGCTAGCGTGCTTCGAGTAACGCACGCCTTATCTCAAGCTATCATACCTCAAGATTTATATATTTATTTGTAAAAATTATAGTTATTTTTGACAGAAATCACATATACAAACGAGTCTATTCGTTCTGAATAAGCACTTATGCTTATTGTTTTGAGGAGAGTAAGCAGTAGTCTACTGTTATTTCTGCTTTTACATATTTAAAATCAAAATCAGGCTAGTCTTAATCGAAACGCCCTGTTAATTTTGATTAAAAGCTCATAGTTTTACTGTGATGAAATAAGAGTCAAAGAAATATTTTATTAGTCGTGGGATTGGTCAGGGACTTCCTGGTACAGTGTATCTCGTGCGTGTGCGAGTGAGCGAGAGAAAGAGGAGGGCGGGTGCCTGCCGGCTGGTAATTTTTTGCTTCAAACCATTACTGAGTACATGTCCTACCTATGGCATAAACTAGAGCATGACTATCTTTTTATTTAACACACAAATCTCCAGTAGTCATACATCTGCTCAAGTGATCTAAGCGACTTCTGTGTCACACTGAGGTAAATATTCTGGTCGGTGGGATTCATTCACACAAGGGACAAGTCCAGATTGCAGCTCAAGTTTGAGAACAAGTTTCCCATCACTGCTGAGTTTCTCTTATGCAGTATTACAGTAGGCGACCGGTGCTTTTGGACATTGCGGGAATTGAAGTTGGTGTGCTTTATTAATCAAGGTAAGTGAGTACTTTGCGTGCCATTCATTTTAAAAGCACAATGTCAGTTTACGCTACGTGACGTATGAGTGTTGAGTTCACACACGTGTGTGTGTGTGTGAGTGTCAGTGTGTGGATAATATTTCGTAAAGATTGGCTTTCTTGCATATTTGGGATGTCCGATTGGTGAACGAGTCGTATATTTCTAATGAATCGGTTGAAACGGTTCGCCAAATCGGACCGAACGATCTTTCGAGAATCAGACTTGACTAATTGCTGACAAATCGGACTGAATTAGTCAGAGCAGCAGTTCTTAAAAGTAACGTTACCAAACCTGAGAAGCTTTGATAGTAAAAGCATTTGAAGAGAGGCAACCGAGGATTAACTGATGGCGAAATACTCTTAACTAAAACAGAAATATTTAAGTAAAAATATGTGACGCACTCGTTTATTGTAAAAACGCAATAAAAGCGACCACATGACTACGCCATAATGTAATATAACTTTTTGAAGCGTTTTTTGTTGTTGTTGTAACAAACGGTTCGAAAGAACTGATTCGCGGAAAAGAGTCGGACTTGATGTTTTCGCTTACTAGGCTTGTAAGCTCCCTACTTAGACAGCATTTTATGGCATTGCAGCTCAACAGGGTTTTATGCACAGCAACTGTCAAGTGTTATGACCACATGGATCTCACCTGTTACTTTACTCCATGTTATCTATTTAAATAACTTCCCTGACCTGTTCAGATCTTGATTCAAATGCATGATAGTTATACAAACAAACCCCCATCTCCAAAAGCTTTGAAACAATACTATAAGTCAGATATACATTGAGCTCCATTTCTTAGGGAAAGATTTTGGCGGCTTCAGACCACATTTTTTTCCATGACTCAGATGGGATGACAAGAGGAGTTGAAGGAGACCAGCTGTTAATAACTTCCATGCCAAACTAACCTCCCTCAGTCCAATTACATTGGGAATTCCACTGGGAATATACTATCAGCATCACCCTCAGAGACCAGGCTTGTGAAATTTGTGTGGAATGCGTGATTTTTTTTACTATACTGTGTAGGGTGTGTAAATAAGAGTACACAGCACACACCTGTGCGGTCTAGCTGCCCAGCACTGATGACATCTTAAGGTCGGTGGCAGGTCATGTCCTCAAGTGTCCTCACCCACATCCCCCCTCTTTGTCATTCCTCTTTCCATGTGTTGCAAAACCTAACGAAGATGCGCCTGTCAAATTAAATGGATTGCTTGCAATGGGACCCTGCAATGCAGATTTTTTTTTATTGTGCAACATTGCATGCATGGTGTAACTAGTATAATTGACAACAATTAGGAGCTGACAGTTGCTTATGCTTATGGATGAATAATGCTATAAGCAGTTAAACTTTGCTGTGCGTTTTCCAAGAACTATTACAACATTTAGAATGGTTGTGTTGCAAAAAAATAGTCTTGTTAAGTAAGACATCCCTGCAAGCCTAATTAACTAAGGGTTGTAATTGATACATGACGACTAACAATGCCAAATACTTTGGGATGGAGCATATTTTCAGTTCAACGGGACTCTGGTTTTTGGCCGGGAGACAATTTTCCAGCTGTCCCCAGACAATTAAGTTTCTACGTCTGTCAGCAGCGAGCCATATTAGTGTGCCGTGTGTGTCCACTTTTCCATTGTGCAAGGAAACATTGTCTAACTTTGTGTTAGGCCGAAACATTTGCTTTATCCACTGTTGAGACTTCTTGTTTAGTCTGTTTCTTTATCTTCCAATTACTCTATTCATCATGTTTATGAAGATGGTGAGATTGCGGAGGGATATTTGGTTCAGAGTGGTTGGGCTGGTGACATATGTGGCTTTGCAAAGCAAACCCGGCCCTTCACTCATTGCTGGTCTGTCAACGTGTCCCAGAGAGATCTCAGAGGGGATACACCTGTGTCTGAAATGCTCAGAACAGGAAGTTCTCAGGGTTAACCAACCATATAAACAGGTCTCTACCCGGCTTTAAGCTGAAGCTGCATTCTGCACCTGATTGACTGTTCATTTGTTGTAGCATTAGTTTTATATGAAGTTGAACTTAACCATATTTACTTTGTAATGCGCGTTGCTGGTTTCATTGTAAATGATTCATTTATCTTAGTATTTATTCATCAAAATATTCAGCCTCTTCAAGTCCCACACTACTTTTAGTTCTCGTTCAATATCCTGTTTTGGAAATGCATGACATTACTGGAGTGAAATGGGTTGCGAGCACCTTTCATGTTGACTTTAAACATTTAGTCTTTAGCTCAACATTGCAAAGTCTTTCTTCAGTAGATAAAAGGGTTCTTCGTGTAATTGTGTGGTACAGAGGAACAGAGTGGCGTTCGACTTGATAGCCTTTATTTACGTTATAAAGAGCTCAGCAAAGCAGGTTTTAATCTAGTTTTTTTAGTTTGAGAACTGGAGGGAGCACAGGGTAAGAAAGAGACTGTGGACTTGTGTTGTAAATGTCTTTATGCCCTGTGGTGAGTCATGAGCTCATTGCAGGATCTGCAGTTTTTCTTAATTTAGCTGTGGCTTTTCCACTTGAAATTTCCCATCGAGGCCCTGCCCTTGGACTCCATTCTGCTCCATATCAAGGAAAAACGGCAAAGGCCAGACCAAAAACTTTTATCTACAGCTCTAAAACTTGGATGGTTTATTTTAATGGCATTTTATTTTAAACTATCATTCAAAAGTCAGAACGTTGTTGTTGTTGTTGTTGTTTTTTAAAGAAATTTATTTTTATTCAGCAAGGACAAATTTAATTGATCAAAAGTGACAAATAAATGCTGTTCTTAAACAAATGTATCACTGTTTCCACAAAAAATATTAAGCAGCACAACTGTTTTTATATTGTTAAGAAATGTTCCTAGAACATTAATGAGATTCCTAATTATGGATAGTCTGACTAAGTCAGAGTTCGTACTTCCGCTCAATTTCAGTTCGCTTCTGTACTCAGTATGAGACAGCGACTTATCTTTCCGTTTTCCTCCGGCCTCAAAACGGCCGGCCAATCAACGAACAGAGGGCGGGCTGAGAGCCGTGACGTAGACACTGATTGTACTGTGGATGCGTAGATTTACTTCACATAATCTGCAAAAGTCGTTCACAGTCATGTTCACTCCGGTATTTCGCTCGATGGTTTTTGTTTTCGCATCATACATGTGTTTACAGTGGAAGTTAGATGCGGCTGAGCCGGCTTATAACACATGTCATAACCAAACGTTATGTGATTGGCTTACGGGTAACCAATGATTTTAAACTTCAGACCCCCCCCCCCACGAGAAAAAAAATGCTTTTAAATTATGCCCTTCCAGACTCTGTCTACGAAGCAAAGCGAAGTAGCAGAGTTTGGTATTACCAGGCTAAATTAGGGATGCACCGTTTAAGAGAGTTTTCGCCAATACTGATAACCTAATATAACCTAATTACCTGATACTGATAAAATTTGAAAGCCGATAACCGATATGTTGGCCGATAAATCTAAATTAAAAAATTTTATGTAATTTTTGAGAGTCTGATTACAAAAACAAAAGTATCTTCATTAAATCCATGTCACAAGCTCAACATTCTAATGATGTTCTCATTACAATTATATGTGGCCTAAATGACAGACTTGTGCTGCACATGTTGCACTGAACTGCATTTTTCTTTTTGAAGTAATTCAATCATATTTCAAGCAATTCAAAACCGCCATGGCGAACAGTGCGCATCTGAAGTGTCTCATTCAAAGGAAATAATCCATTATTTATCGGCTTTAATATATTGGCCAAATTTTCTTATCAGGCTGATAACTATAACATTAAAAATATCTCAGCCGATACTGATATGGTGGCCAATATATCGTGCATCCCTATTTCTAATCGACTTAACATCATAAGACCCTGAACTTTTGAACATTATTTAAAAATTTCTGACTTCAGTGCATTAGATTTACCAGAGAGTCAGTCAAACATTTTCTAATCAATCAAAGGTTTTCTCATTTCTCATATATCAAGCTAAATGGCTGTTATTTAAGATTGCAGATATGTTTACATGCTTATATTACTCATCTTGTGCTGACTGTGGACTTTAGGAGCTTAAGATCCTGGTTTGCTTAGTGACACACATACACAGACCACTGATTAACCTGACGGTGTTAAATATTCTATAATCCATCAGGGATCCTTTCCCCTGGGATTACACTCTCCCATGATTGACAAGGGCGGACACTGGGGCTGGAGTTGAGGGATTATTGTAACATGAGCTGAGGTTACATTCCTTTTTCCAGAGGTGCACTTAGAGATGAGATTACAGCAGAGATTGCATCCTTTCACTGTGCCCCCATGTTATTTTACATCAGCTTGTTCGTGCCTGTTTGCATCCGTTGTTTTTCAGCACACATGCTCCACTGTCATGTACAAGGCAGGAGCTCTGCTCCATGTTCCTTTCCGAGCCTCAATGACCCTTGTGACCCTTACCCACTGCAGATAAAACCATGGTGCCCTTAAAGCATGAGAACGAAAGCCATTATGTGTTATCTTGTTCATGGTACCATCCTTCACATGCTTACAGTACGTCCTCATCCAGTTAACCGCTCAGGATAAATCAAGTCTTTCTTTATCAAAGACCTTTGAAGTGAAAACTTTATGAGCTCCTTTCACTTCTCACGATCAAGGTAAGATCTGTAAGGCATGGGTTAACCTTTAACCAGGCTCACTCCTGCATGGAGATAAGTCATGCAATCCAGGCCAGGTGTGGCCTTGCACCCAGACCGCAGAAATGTGCATGTTGTGCCTGAGCGTTCCAGAGCTGTTGACCATTTTAACAAAATATATTGTCTCCATAGTGGTCATGGTTGGAAAATCAAGGATGGATTCAGAAGCATAGAGTAAAGTAATGCTAAAAAAGTTGTCACTAAATAGGCTAGTTGACTTACACAGTTTTTACTGCACTGAAACAGGTGCTTCCAGTTAAACGAAATAACGTTTCAAAGGTTTGATGTGGTGCCGCTAACTTTAGCACATTTAGCCTGGCTGGTGTACTTGTTTTTCACTGTGAACGCACTACTGGCCATGTGTGCAAAATATTACGCACCTTGAGAAAAAGATTGAGTTAGTATTTACAGTCAGTATGTCATAGGCTACTAGTTTTACTGGAGTTAGAAGAGTCACAATTCATAGGCTCTTGCACCCTATTATAGAGGGGCCTGTTTAGGAATTTTATCGCATGTTGATTTTGGTGATATCGCAGTAGAGATAAAGGAAGTGTGTGAAAACTTAGTCCAGGCATGTTTCAGAGCGTTCAACATCAGATTTAGATTCACCTCATTAAAGCACCTCATTTCCCACACATGGCAGTTGCTTCCAGACGTGGAGTAACTCCGTTAAAAAAACAAGTGATTGACTATGTAAAACATGTAGTAATAAGCTCTTCCAGACAATGAAAGGTCTTTATATATGTGTATTCATTCACTGGAAAAGAATGGATGTATGATGTCATTAGAATTGGATTTGTTGTCATAGATATTGAGCACATCCAGATATGTTTTTACATTTTTAACCATGTTCTAACTTTTAAATCAGTAGTACTTTTTAAAAGTTTGGGGTCACTGAATTAAATTTAATTCATCAATTAAATTTGATGAATAAACTTTTATTCATCAAGGATGCATTAAATTCATTAAAAGTGACCGTAAAGACATTTACAAATGATTTCTATTTAAAATAAATGCTGTTCTTTTGAACTTTTTATTTATCAATTTTTTTTTTTTAATCCCAAGATTATCATGGTTTCCTGAAACATATTACGCTGTACAACTGTTTTTCAACATTGATAATTAGAGAATGTTTCTTGAGCAGCAAATCAGCACATTAGAACTATTTTTGAGTGATCATGTGACACCAAAAACTGGAGTAATGATGCTAAAAAAATAATCTTTGCTATTACATTTTTAAATATATTGAAATTAACAACAGTTCTTTTAAAATTTCTAATAATTTTACTAACTTTACTGTATTTTTGATCAAATAAATGCAGCCTTGGTTAGCATAAAAGACTTATTTCAAAAACAACTGACCACAAACTCTTGAACAGATGTATAAGATGCTAAAAAAGGTTTGTCTGGTGCAAAAATAGCCCCCCAAGTTAACACCCCCTGCTCCTGAGTACTCAAAATGGGGGAAAAAAGTTAGACAAAATTACTTAAATGCCCATCCCTATTCTGAGTTTGTCTACATACAGTCCCACTGGGTCAGCTGTAAGACTGGCCAAAAGTTAATTATTTGTCCTTTTGCACTTCCCTAAGGAACCGCTGGTATCTCATAATTATGGCTGTAATGTGTGGAATGGGTGTGGTGACTCTGGTCCCTGCGCACAGAACTGTCACGTTTGTTCAGCAACTGAGTGTCTGGTCAGCAGCTGGCCCTCGTGCCAAATGGTCTACGACTAGACGATGCACGGATACATTGTGTTGTTGACCTCACCCCATGACTTGCATTTGAGCAATGCAAGATAATGAAATGATAGTGTCATAGCTGAGATGTTGTAATAGGCCATCTTGTCTTTTCAGTGTTTTCCTTGTGGAGCAGAATATTTTCACAATGGAATTGCAAACTTTTTTCTCAGAATGAACTCACTACAGTACATTCATGAAGTTATTTGATTTATTTTGCATTTATTGAGTAAGTCAGGCTTTCTTGGGTGTCTGTGACATAGCGACCTCCATGCTTTTACACCATTCAGAGTGGAGTTGAGAATGACTTTTAAATTCAAATTCAGTTACTGAATTTGAATTAAATTTGTATCGATGTAACAAACAGAATGCAGATTTGTAATGAAATGTAAGGAATTAATTTATTTATTCATACAATAATTTTGTTTGGCTAAACAAAAGCCAGTTTGACTAAGTTTGAATGTTGCTTGATGGCCTTTGGCTCCAGTAGTGTAAGCAGTGTTGCAGTGCTTGAGAGAACTATTGAACTTTTAGTGAATAATTGTTTTAAACACATTCCTTTGAGTGGGACACTTTGAGGTGAGAGGGGCAACTGTAGTCCGTCGGACTCTGAAATCTGCAATCGCCCTTTGTGTTTCGTCAGAAACAGTCTGATTGTTGCAGATCCCCGAAGAAGCGGAAAACAGGAAGGTCCGTTATCTGTATTTTCAAGGATTGTTATGCAGTCCATTTCCAGTGGATGTGGTGTTGAAAATGAAATAGAAACATCTCTAATTGACCACTGACAGCTCAACTGCCTTGACTTGTCAGAAGAGGAAGAGATCTCAGATCATCACATCTTATACTCAACACTAAGAGAGCACACTACTAGGGATGCACAATATATTGGTACCATATTGATTAGCAGCTAATATTAGAGACTTTTTACACTTATCATATTGGACTGTGTTGGATATTTAATGCTCATTTCTCTAAAAACTGCTGGGTTGTGTAACCCAGTTAAATTTGGGGTCAAATATGGACTAACCCAACCATTTGTTGGGTTAAAAAATGCAATTTAAAAATGGACAAATTGCATTTTGGACAAAATCAAAAATGGACAAAAATGCAATTTAAAAATGGACAAATTGCATTGGTTACATTAAAAATGTAAACCAACGGCTGGGTTTGTCCATTTTTAAATTGAATTTTTAACCCAACGTTGGGTTAGTCCATATTTGACCCAACATTGGGTTAACACAACCCAGCAGTTTTTAGTGTGGATTAGATTTTCTTTTAGATTAGATCTTGTTCTAAACACAAAAAAAATTCAGCAAACCTCAAAATGAATATCCATTTTTCATATCGTATGTTATGATGTTGTCATGCCTTAATCAAAAAAAAAAAAATTTGCTGTTCATTTTTCAATTATTTAAATAAAAATACGTTTTTTAATAAGTTACTTTTCTTACGGATTCTTATTGGCTGATGTGCCCTGAAAACAGCTTGTTAGAAGCCAAAGAAAGAAAGACAGAGCTAGGAGGTGACGGTGTCATCACTGTTCCATCCTCCATCTGCATAGAGACAGGAACCCTTGTGGGAACCCCCTGTCCCACGCTCAGAAGCATAACCTGCCCTTATAAGGCATTGTGGGTATTCTAAGATCTCGGAGGAGGAGACTTAAGCATTGCCAACCCAGCTGCTGTATATGAAAGCAATGGGTGATCCAGCTGGCCCTAAGCAGCGCCGCTATGCTGTGCTTCCAGACCAGTCCTGGAAAAACGAAGGGCCGCTTGGGGGTTGGGTACAGGGCTTTTGCATGAGTAGGATGTTTGGAGTTCCTCTGACGAGTACAGTCATGTCCACTCGTACCTCATTGCAACTTCTTTGGTGAGAAGAAATGAAGGCTGTGGTGAAGTAATGCTTTGTCCTTTCCTCTTCTCCTCCCTTATAACCGGTTGGCTGCTGCAGAAGTAGGTGTGTTTTTGGTGGCTCCCACCCCTAAACGTGTTGGTAAGAGAGCTAGAAAAGTGTGATTGATGTTTTTTTCACTAGAGATTTCTTCCCTAATAGATCATTTCACTTCTGTTTGAAAGCCTTGATGGATTATTTCATTATGAAAACTAAAAGAAATGCCTGCTTCTGTTCTTGTACAGCAAAGAATTGAAAAGTATGTTAGATATTTCATACATATACCAAATTTTTATTGTAAACAGTGTGGCTCAATGAAATAACACACACACACACACACACACACACACACACACACACACACACACACACACATATATATATATATATATATATATATATATATATATATATATATATATATATATATATATATATATATATATATATATATACATACATATACACATTCATTCATTCATTCATTCATACTTACTTACAATAATATATACACATATTGAATAAAGATGGCCAAAAAATATGAGAAAATATAAATAACTCAAGTGTGCTGAATATATATTTTATATTATATTTTGAAATGTAGTTAAAATATATACCTGAAAAAACATAGCTGTATGATTTTAAGTGGAAAAACGTGCATCCTTTTGTATAAAGAACACTGAATCCATGGGTTTTCCAAATCATCTGAATGATTAATGTGCCATGGACATGAGCCCGGTTGGGTTTTGGAGAGGAACCTTCCTTCTTGTCCAGAAAACACATCATTTTAAAGCCTCCAGGTTGTCTGGAAATGTGTTCGTCCTGTTCAGTGGAGCAAGCTTTACACCAGCATGTGAGGTACTATATGACTCAAAAAGCCCAGATGAAGAAGGGATGAGAGGAAACGAAAGTAGTAAATGAAGCTGTGAGCTTCACTCTCTCAGTCAACTTACAACTTCCTGACGCACGTTGCCACAGTGACCTTGTTTAGTTATGTCACAACATTGATTTCTACATTCTGGTGAGACGGTATGGGTTTCCCCCCATCTTTACCTCTCACTCTCTCTTTCTCTTGTTGTCCCCAGTGCTGTGCTGACTGTTTAACACCCACATTACATTCTTCTGTTCTGACATCACACACTATCAGCTTTCTCTCCTCCAACATACACCTCCCTTCCTCATGCACTTCCTTTCAAATAGCATGTTCAATGGGCGTCCCGTAGGTTGCTTCTTGGTTTACTTTCTTTGTATGTGTCTGCTTCCCTCTGCAGGTCTCATAAATGTAAAAATTGTTGCACTTTTTTTTTTGGTTCACTCACCAGCCCTCGTGTCATTCCCATCCTCCACTTCCCATGATACTTTAGGCCTTTTCCCAGTATCAGGCTTTTCTCACCACTCCCATTCATTGCTCAAGGCCCTGACACATTAGTAAACAAAGAAGGACTTATTGTCATTGTTGGATTTTTTTGCAACCATATTCTCAGGGATAGTCACAGTAAGGAAGGGAGAGTAAAGGGATGGTTCACCCAAACGTGTCAGTGACTTATATGATTAATGTGAATGTATAGTGACTGGTTATTACACAAACCTATCGTGGGGCTACTTTTATGGGGTTTTTGTGTCTTTTTTTGGAGCTTGAAAGTTCCCCATTGATTGCAATTGCATGAAAAAGTGCAACCAGGACGTTTCTCAAAATTTCTCCTCCTGTGTTCCACGGAAGAGAGACATTTTTGGTCATTTTTGTGTGACCTATCCCTTTAAGTCATGAACAAATGTGAAAAGTGAAAGCAAGATCACAATAATCACAGAGTTAGTTTGTTTGAATGGTCAACCAGAACAGAGAGGAGGTGTGTTGCTTATTCCAGTTAAACCCAACTAGGTTTTTTTGAAGTTCATTCATTACACTCAGGTCTTTTCTTAACTTCAACGCTGGCCATATTGTTGAAGGATAACACGGCCATCAAAGTTTATAGCTTTGATCTTCTGTCCCTCTGTACCGTCCTCTGGCCGACACAACCGCTTCTACAAATAGACCTGTCCTAGTGTGAGAGTATAAATAGGCTTGTAACAGAGTAGGCGGAGAGAAGGAGGGAGGGGCAGAGAGAGAGAAAAGAGAAGTAAAGGAGGTGGGAATGGATTGAGCAAGTACAAAGACCAAATATTTTCATAAGTCTCATTACACACAATTTGAATTAAAATGCCTGTCTCGCCCACATCATTAGGTCCTGACCAGGATCCAATTCCAAATAAATGATGTGGACAGATGATTGTGGTCTGGGACAAAAGGGATTGAAACTTGATTTGTTTGTGCATGGGTTCCTGAGAGCTGGCGGGAGGTTCAGAGGAGGCTGGCAAACATAGAGGAGTCTAGTGACTTAACTATGACTCCTCTCTGAGAGGCCGTCTGCAGTCGGGGAAACATGTGCCGGGCTGTATGCACAGACTTCCCCTTTTAAAAATAAAAAAGTCATGTATTTTAGGATTTACATTATTAATTGTTGTCCCGTCGTTCTAGTTCTTAAGAGGGTTTTTAGAAAACACTTAAACACTGACACTGAAGACTGGAGTAATGATGCTGAAAATTCAGATTTGCCATCACAGGAATAAATTACAGTTTCAAATATGGTAAAATAGAAAACAGTTTTAAATTGTAATTATATTTCACAATATTAGATCAAATAAATGCAGCCTTGGTGAACATAAGAGACTTTTTTTCAAAAACATTGAAAAAATCTTACCGATCCCAACATTTTGAAAAGCAGTGCAAGTCAAACTAAAAAGTGTGTTGTGTACTTATGCCGTCACAAGTGAAATATATACTTTTAGAGCATAAATATGCAAACTTAAATTCTGCAAATGAGATAATTCTCCATGCGGAATGTGTTCTGTTGATTGAGTGATAAAGAGAGAGGAAGTGAAGGGCATTGACCCTGAAAGTGGCCTAAAATGCGAGTATAAGCGACAGGCATGCAGGGAAAAAAGCAAGAGTTTCCATTGCTGATTTCCCACGGATGTCATTTGACCACTATAAGGAATAGAACGCCCCACATAACAAACAAAACCTCAGAGTGTTTGTTTCTCCGCCAAAACGCCATGTGAGGATGTGTGAGCCCTGCTTTTACAGTGACCTGAAGGAAGACTCTGAGTTCAGAGAGTCTGGCACACTCAGTCTGACACAGTGGTTGATGCTTTATGTCATCTCTTAAAGGAAAAGTTCATTCAAAAATGAACTGTTTATGTCGTTTCAAACCTGCATGACTTACTTTCTTTTGAGGAACACAAAAGAAGATATTTTACAGAATGTCCAAGTAGCTGTTTTGCGTACATGTAATCAACACACTGAATAACTAAATGAAGTAATGTGAATAATAACTAACTAAATAAATAAACTGCCCCAATAAGAATAAGTGCATAAATGGTCCAATGCTGAAATTGTATTTTAATTTAATCATGTGTATTTAATGATTTTATAATGTATTCGATAAATTAATAATAATTATTACATTTATTAGGTCTTTAATTATAATGTAATATATTATAATATGAAGGGTAATAATGGAACAAGTGATTTAAAAAGTGATTTTTTTTTCAGTATTGTTTGCAACAGGATTTGCATTTTCATGGGTTTAAATAAAATATTTTTTATAACAGACAATAATAAAAAAAAAAGTTGTGCATCAAATCACTCCTTTCGTGGTAAAAAATGAACTTGATTCTCATAAGTAAATTTTGTGACAGCCTAATGTAACATTTTTTACAAGTAACATGGAATTTATTTAAGCCACGGAATAAACTTAATTCCGTAAAAGTATAATGAACTACGCAAAAAGCATTTAGAACATCTCCAGCACGTTTTATAATTACTAGGGTTGGGTGATGTCCCCTATATTGGCAGTTTTACAGTAAAACATCGCGATGGACGATGATATCGTAAGCACTTTTTATTTTCCTGTATCTCTTTACATAAATATTTTTTTCTACTTAAAAACTCTAATTTTGTTATTTTACTAACCCAACTAATTACTCATCCGGGCTTTCCAATAGGTTGCACGTAAATGGAAAAAAAGTAGCACGATTAGTAGCCGAAAATTCTTTGATGGGCCCACGGAAGAATTCTGTGAAATGAACACAGCCCCTTAAGTTAAGGAAAAGGACACGCGGGACAACAACGGGTTGGGTTTAGTAAAAGAACAACGGGACGGTTGGGTTTAGTAAAAGAACAACGGGACGGTTGGGTTTAGTAAAAGAACAACAAAGAACAAGGGGACGGTTGGGTTTTAGTAAAAGAACAACGGGACGGTTGGGTTTAGTAAAAGAACAACGGGACGGTTGGGTTTAGGAAACTTGACACGCGGGACACGATTCCTGGTCTCCTGGGTGAAAGTCCTGTGTTGTTTGACCCATCCACCAACCCAACCAACCGGATTTTCGGCCTTTCATACTACTCTCTACCGTAGTCACTCTTAATGCGATGGAATTGTGCTGACAATCACAAAAAAAAAACCCAGATAAATGTGTACACGAATCAATAGATTAAATTATGTGACCATTTCAGGAACTGCCGTGAGACTGGGCTGGTCTGATGGTGGGGGGCGTGGCATCACGATGGTGGCTCTCCATCGTGATGTTGGCACAACAATAATTATTACCCAAAAATCAAATGTTGTTCACCCCTCAGGCTCGTTATCACGTCCGTCAAAAGCTTAGGCTGGCGGTCGGTTAATCGGCATCAATCACTTCACTGAATACTTGCCAGCTAAGAACATATTACCTTATGATCCATCTGTTTTCAGATCCACATAATTTGGATAGCATGACATTGATGTCTGCCAAAAAATAATGTACACAATACACGGTAGTATTTACGAGAAACAGAGGTCCAGGGAGAACAAGCATACGACCGGATGTTTTGGCTACATTATCGCTTTCCGAGAAGTGGGTGAAAATGTCTGCTTGAGTGGCTTCAGCATGCTTACTGTCAGAGACGACAAAGTACATAATGCATAATGCACGCGAGTATAAATGTGTTCTTCATTCGCCGAAATTGAACCGGACTGATCAGGGAACTGAGTGAAATACTTCACACTGCATGCTAAAGAGAATAAACACCAATCCAATTGAAAAACTTCACTGGGTTAGTGAACACCGTTCAACATGTGTTGGTTTTGACATGTTTTCATCCTTTGACATCCTGATTTGAATATTTTCTATATTTGACTGTTATTTTTTTCATAATTTTTTGTTAAATGAGTGTTCTTGAGATGAGTTCCTGTAGTTGTCCAATTTGACTTTCAAATGCTGATGCAATGTATATTATAAACTTGACGTGGGATTTTTTTTTTAATAAAATGTAGTTTGATCACCATCTCAGTTCTTTAGAAGATTAACGCAATTATCAAAGTTTGATCAAATGTTGTTAATTTCCCCCAAAAAATTATACATTTTTAGATGTTTTTTTTACGTTTAGCAGACTCGTATATGCTTTTGTAGTATGGAAGAAACAGCATTTTGTTTCATGTGGTAAGTAAAAAAAAAAGTTTTACTTTTTAATTTTTCATTTAAAAACAACTATTGCTTTAAGTTCTGTCTATCTCTTCTCTATCAGAAGAGTGTTTCACTATCATATTTGGCTCAGTTCTAGGTACAGTAAGGTGGAGCGCTAACAAATTGCCTTATTGCCCGATATTAAAGGATGGCGTTAAGACAGCTTTTGAAAGATGGATCAAAGCAACCCGGATCAGACAGTGGGTTGATTTAGAAGCCGCTGTTTATTTATCCTGTTCCTTAGACAACCATTGTAATCCATTGACTGCAGCCACTCGTCATAAATTCATAAAGTTTTTAGAGCACACATACTGATAAAAAAAGCATGTGCATGCTTAGCAGTTCGAGAGCAAATGTAATGTCCAGTGACATAATTGCGCCCGCTCTTCTTACACGCTGAACCTTTAATGTCAATGTTCCCAGAGAGAAAGAGAGAGCAGCTCATACGTCTGGAAAATATTACTGAGATTCCTGCAGGCGGGGTCTCTGATTATGTTGGCATAAGTGGGAAAGGGAGCGAGCGAGAGAATGAGAGATTGATAGGACCGAAAGAAAAGGGGAGGATTTATATGAATCACAGTGTGCAATGCTGCATTCCTATATTTTGCAACTTAAATTAAATCCTGCTTCCCTGCGCACAGTTATGTCAGTTGGAGTGTCCAGTAGAGGGCGCTGCTTTGATTATGGTCAGTGGAAGTGACCTTGGTTAAGGTTTTACCTGAGTGTGGACTGAACAGGTGGTGTGATGTGCTCTTACTGGGTGGAGAGGAGAAAATGGGGTGTGTCTTCATACATTAACCCTTTGCCCTACACCGGAAAGACTCTATAAAACAAAAGCGCTGATGCATAGCCATTTTTTCAGTCTCATTACACTGATTTGCAGAGAGCTTTCGTTCACTTTGACACTATTTTTTAGCTGAATATAAATAATTTTCTTCTTGGTTTTATCCTTCATTTTATCTGTACTATCTCTTTATCTGTTTATCTCACAGAAACAATAGCCATAAATCATCTGTGTGTTAATGCCTGTGAGTGACATCAGGTTATAAACTAAAAGTTAAGCACCATAAGTGATTGTGATCTGTGCACTATGAAGTGCACTTGGCCTGTTTTTCTTTCTCGGGCAGCTGAGCCACGTTTGAGCACATTAATTACCTCCTTGACGGATCCCTATCTGAAATCTGCCTCAGATTTGCTTCAGCATGCACTGGGGCTGCATGGAAGGAGGGAGGAGGAGGAAAATTCACCTGGGAAAATCAATTAGCTGCATATCATCCAACATGCAATGCTAGGTACAGCGCTTTCCCGAGTTCCAAATCCCAAATCCCTGAATTCTCATGAAGTGTCAGCATGAGACAACGTGTTTTCCTATATTATTTCGTACACATTTTGTTTGTAATATTTTCTTAAAGAGGCACAGGATGGTTTTTAAGAGCAGGCACATGCAGGGCTACTACAGGGGGGCTGGAAAGTTTTAGCTTTCACTGTAAATACCATTGCAGGAGGATAGAGCAAGTGAGTCGAGGAAGGCAGAGAGGGGGAGTGTGTCACTTTTCAGAAGGACTGACTTGTGCCTCCGTAGGCAAAGAGAGAGAGAGAGAGAGACGAAGGGAAGGAGAGGAAAGTTAAAGCTGAAGAAATGGCAGCTGGGACGCTCCCACACATGGTGCAGGCAAAATTAAAATAACAAACTCTGTACACTTTCTCAAGTGAGAGCCGCTGTTTTGGAAATACTAATAATTCATACAATTACAGCAACAAGCTGGGAAGGACGGGAAGATGAAGTATCGAGGCATGGTAAGAACCACAGCATGCTCCATACTAAGCAAAAGCAGCTGGGAGAGATTTCTGCAATGTCAGCGAGGGTCTTATGAAAGTGAAATATGTGGTTCTGGTCCAAAGTTGTCAATTTATTTTGTGTTTAGAATATGTAATGCTTTGCTAGCATGGCTGGAATGCAAGTATGACACACAGTGAATCATCTATCTATCTATCTATCTATCGTGTAATGTACACAAATACCCCCACACACACGTATATAGATATATGTAAATATGTGTGTGATACAGTAAATAGTTTTACCAATTTTTTATAGTAATTTATAGCGCCTGAGGTTTAGGTATTTCACTGAAATGAATTTTTTTTTCCTTTTTAAGTACATTTTTGTATGTGTTATCCATTGGCTAGGTTGTTCATTAAAGAAGAGTAACTTCGACAACGCAGGCATGAATATCGGCCGATCTCTAGTCTCAATCGTAGTGAAATAGTGATATAAATAGAGAAAATCACTTTTCCTCTGAAAAGAAGGATTTTGAGTTTTGTCGGTCCAAACAACCAACTTATGCTTATCTTAACTTGTGCTTATCCTATATCTTGGGACCTTCTTTCATGCTGAACATTCTGACATTCAGTATCTATGTTCATGCCACAGTGTCGTCTCACAGTGATGCAATCTCTGGCTTTGAACCAGCATCAGTCACTGTTAAATTCCAGGCTATCTTTCTGAGTGAGAGTGAGAGAGATATTGAAACTGGCGTCTGTCATCGAGCCATTCCACCCTACTACATTTCTTCCTGTCTGTGTCATCCACGACCTTCCCCTGGAAGCCAACAGAAATTTCAAGAACAAGCACTCAAGATTGAGACTTTGTGTTTCTGAGGCCTTTCACCCATTCAATGTCACGAAACGCTACGAGTGTCATTTGCAGAGCATCATTTCATAATCAAATGAACACACCTTGCGGTCGGCAGTACTTTAGATGAGCACATTTTGTCGTAGGCAAATAAGTGCAGAGGGTTGATGAATATCTGACATTAGATTTATGGTATCTGGTGCAGTTTCACACGAGATTCCATTGAATTGCTAAACAGCTGCACTGCTCACAGGAAGATCCAAATCTCAGGAAGAGGAAATTAAGTTTACATATTGACTGCTCTGAGTGACCTTGGAGATTTGAAATGGTTAGTCTTGAGATATTTAGGAAGGCCATAGCTATACATCTAAATATGATTGTGCAGGAAAAGCTGGAAGAATGAAACTAGCCGGAAATACTGTGACGGTCCCTTAAGCAGTTTACAGTTCTCCCGACTCATGCTCTTCAAATGCCCTCTGGACATGAATGCCTTGCATTGTCCGGCAGGCTGAAATGAAGGATAACTGGTCACTTTATCTTTTCCAAGTCAAAAAGTATGTTAGTGAGTTTGGCATGTGGAGGGGGTGCATGTGATGTAAGACTCTTCACCTGTTTGGACAGAGCCAGTCACACCTGTCTGTCAACTTTCCCCCTGGAGCTTGACAGCCACCAGCTGACTTTCCAAACCAACCCCTCAACACAAGGACAGCCATCGACTCAGCAGACTGGCGTGAATTACAATGCCACCCATGGAATTTCTCACCATCTTGGTGGTGGTAATTAAATGAGCATTGTAAGTAGGGCTGTCACTTTTGTGAAAAAATCCTGTTAGATTTTTGAGACATAAGTGTTCATTTAAGCGATTGTAAAATCGATTTTCCATGTCTAAAGACGTTTCCATTTTAAACGCAAAATACAGGCAAATCCACGGACAACTAACAGACATTAGGACGAACGTAAAGAGGGCGCTTGAGACGCGCACAAGTCTGCAATATTTCTTATGATTTATTGGTGTGAAGTTTCGTACACAGTGACAAACAGGAGTGCAACATTCTCGAAAAACATTAAGCAGAGTGGACTGCCATAGCATAAATGAAAAACATTACCTCAGTCTTCGACATGGTTGTGTTTACGATTAGAAATGTCAAACAAATTTCGCCTACGTAGGCGATTGTAGACGCGTAGCTCGAATTTGTATCTGAATGCATGAGACTGTCTGCATACCGGCAGAATTCACAGTTTTGTAGTAAAAAGAGACGCATTATGCAGAAAGATAATTTGCTGTTATGCGTGTTTGTCAGAGCCTGCAGCTGCTGTGTGACGCGCGTTCGCTGCGGGCGTATCGTGACGAGCTGGACGCGCTCCGAGAAAAGACCGTTAAAATCGATTCCCTATTTTCGTTTTCGAAACTTGCGTTGGTTGCTCCAATCGATTGTGCAATCGATTTTCGAACGTAAAGTGACAGCCCTAATTGTAAGACATCTTCTGTGAAGATTTGTTGATGAATATGGCTTGATTAAAGGATGATATATTATGATGCGCAGAAAGTTGGGGTCTCTGTGTGCCGATTTTGTTTGTTTTAAGCACTTAGAAGTGTTTCATATCAGTTTCATGGCTATTGTTGACATGCAAAACAGGGGCAAAAAAGTTGCATTACATTTGGAGAAGTGCTAAATATGTTTTTCCCCCTCTGACCAGCTGCATGAATCTACGTCGCAGGAGTCTGATCTTTTTGCACTTTCCAAAAAAACAAAAAAGGAAAATAAACAAACAAGAAACCCCACACTCCTCCTCGCATGTATCATCATTGGTTTTAATATTGTGGGAAGCCTCTTTGAGTGTTTCTTTAAATATGGGCACCTTTGGCCCCTGTGCACATTTTAGTAAATGAAGTTTCCTAAAACATTTCATACTCTGACCAGTTTATTTAATTTGCATCTGTCAAATTTGTCCTTTTTTTCTGAAGTATCATGCAAATTTCCACTACAGTGTCATTTCCTCGTATTTGACAGCTTTATGAGTGGAAATGGCATTTTAACTTAAACTACTAACTTGGCAGTTATACTTGTGTTTTGAGGTAAAATTGTTTTCACACAAGAAATCATTTTTACACAATATATATTGAATTAAATAACTATTAATAATATAATAAACACAAAAAGTTGACTTTTTTGTAGTTTTAATATTCTGCTGGGACAATAATATGGCCATACTTGGAAAAACACCTTTATGAATCTATCATCGTTTTTTAATGTAGCTGTGCCTCTCCACAAAATTCTGTGTCTCCACCCCTTGTTCTTTCCTGCCGCCAAGCAGGAGAGGAAAGAAGAGCGAGGTAACAAGTGAGCCAGATGACTCAATCAGGATGGAAACAGTTGGTAACCTCAAAAGCTTGAAATCATAAGCAAGCAGACAAGATTTACTTTTCGCCATTCTTCACCATTCCCAGTGAAAAGGGGAGGAGCACATGACTTTGCTCTGGATATCTAGGAATGTGCCCTTTATCCACTGCCTTCATTAACTATGAAAAAAATGCACAACACATTCCCTTCTTGTTCATCGACCAGGAGTTGTTAACTGTACAGAATCACTGACTTGCCCTTAGAGAAATTAAATATTGGACTGTTTGACTTGCTCGTTCACTCTTTCAAAAAATCAATCTTTGTAATCATAGCTCTGGTCCCTATCAGTCTGTTTCCGAAGACTGCTAATGTCTTCTTGCAATGTGAGAAGTGCTGACGAAGGCAGCTTGACTCGGCAGATCTCCCTGACTCAGCTCTGCTCACAAGAACCGAGCAAATCGCTTGGATTTTGGAAGGTCGAGCAAAAGGCAATTATTGTTCAATTCGTCCCAGTGCCTTTGTAAGCACAAATCTCTCCCTTCTTGTTATTTATTTTTTAAAGAAGGTTAGAGTGAAATGGATAATGAATAATTTGCCCACAGTCGTTTTGTTTTAAGATCAGTATTTGGAAAAAATGAGCACATGGCAAAGGGTCTTAGCTTGCCTTAAAGACCAGCAAGCTTGGGGAAGGGAACCAGGGGTGGGAGCAGGAAAACAAATCCATAAAGAAGAACAATGGTGTAATGACGCCTGTTTCTTGAGAAAGTAGCATAGGAAGGAGACTTGGTGAGACAAGGGTCTGCCTTCTGGTTATAGCATATTTATTGGTATAAATGAATGGTTGGATTCATTTGTGTTGGCTTTTGGCAGCTCAAAGGGATTTTACATCTGATGCCCAGATAACTAAAGGTGATGATACACAGGACAATTTTTGAGCAATGTTGCAGGGCAATCTTGCCAAGCGATTGTTGCTTGGGCACTTTTGCATTGAAAATGAGCAATACTTTTCTATCTGGATAATTTAGATCGGTCGTGGGCCCTGTGTCTCATCTGGTTGCCCGTTGACGGCAACATTGCCCAGCAACATTGCTCAAAAAGATGCCCTGTGTATCATCACCTTTAGGGTGCTCTGATCAGGATTTTTGGGACCGATATCAGTGGAAACAATATTGGCTGATACGATCACCGATACGATCACTGATACCGATCACCCAAATATATAACATTATTCTTAACAACAGTATATTTTAAGTATAAAAAATGAAGAGATGAGAAAGTATCATGAATTGACAATTCTTTATTTATTGGCAAGAAACATGCGTAGTACATTCCATTCCCTGAGGTGATTAGGAACAGCTTAGAGCTTAACAAATATAGCCGTGAAATAATCAATAAAAATAAAAAACAGAACAGTCTTTATCAACAGAAAGTAATCAAATGTAAAACAACACTGCATAGTCTTCACTGTATAAATTAAATATAGATGAATCATACTAAATCTACTAAAGAGCAATGAGTGTTTTCTTGTTTGATTAACATTAATGACACAGACGGCAGCAGGAATATTAGGCTGCTGTCACTTTAAGAGCGATTGCATGGATCCAATATACTGATACACATGTGACTTTTTTTTTCTCAACTGTTTATGTTCACTTAAGACATAACCGACAGCGTTTAAGCAAATACTCACCAAGCCGAGCATTTTGTCATATTTCTGTGTTTAACCTCTCTCATTCGGCACGTATCTAAATGTTTCCATGGTTGTGATGTAACATTTTAATAGCTAACCTGTTATTTCTTTTGTAAACAAAGCTTTGGGCTGGACGTATTATTCTTGAGTTGACCAGCTGATGATGTCATGGTCTAACCAGCATGTTTAGTTTTGATTATGACTCCACCACCAATTATTATCTGTCAGTCCTGTGTCACTGCAGTAGAATATACAGACAAATAACAAGTAGATGCGATTAAGCCAAGATTAAGTGTGTCGTATGTTCACTGCACACTGCTCTAATTTGTTTTTCAAATATGATCGTTGGGAATGAGTGTCTGCACTCTTATTAATTTGAATCGAATGTGTACACCACTACACTTGAGCCAGTAAGTAACCACCTAGCAACCATCCAGATCACCCTAGCAACCGCATAGCTATGAACTATTCTCTCTGAACACCTTAACACTGCTTATTTTTTCAGCATTTGTCCGGGTTTTGTCCTGAATGATGAATTACACTTGAATTTCGATCTGGTTCTGATTGAAATGCAGAAGACAGAGCATTTAAATGTGGTTTGTGTCTAATTTGTGAAAACTAGATTCCATGTGGGTGTTTCATGCAGATTGCATGAAACCAGTTTTGAGCTGGAAATTCAAAACCAGCCTAATGGGGAGCAAAAGCGAGAGTTTGCGAAGCTGTGTCAGACTTTCAGAGTTGATGCAGCTCTGTTGGGGCATTCAGCAGGCTGACGGATTGGGAATGACGGAATGAAGTCACTTCCTGGCACTACACTTGTCGACTGTTCCTGCTCGGCTGTTATGTTTTTCTTACTGCTTGTTTTTTCCCACCGTTAGCCTCCCTCTCGTTGTAGTTGTTGAACGTCACCTTAATTAAAGTGCTTGCTCAGGTGTGCTGTATCTGTCTCTCTCTGTCTCTCCCTCCAGGGGACGGCCGCTGCTGTGTCAATAGCAAAACAACAGCCGTGGCAGCTGGTGCATTCACACAATGTGACTGTGTGTATTTCAATGCATAATCACGCATTTGTTCATCTGAGGGTGTTTGTGTGTGTGTGTGTGAGTGGGTGTAAGTGCGCTTTTCTGTTTCAAGCTGGGAAGTGTCACCCATAGTCCTCTTTGATCAGATGACAAGTGACCTGCTAGAAATTAGTACATTTTTGTGTCCTACTAATTTATGCCTGAGCTAAAGAGCATCTCTGGACAAGGATCGACAGCTTAGGTTTTATCGACACCATGGATTTTTCAAATATTGGCGATCTAATGCGGAAAACCCAGGCCGCCATTGTGGAGAAGGGTTTTCACTTTAAAGATACAGATGTGGTAATAAATGTGAGTATGATTGTGTTTCTGTTTTCACAGCATACTTGAGTTTGGGTGGAGTTTGCAGTGATGTAGCCACAGATGTGGTTTAAGTGTGAAAATTGATGGTTTAGAGCTTCTTGTTTTTTTGTAAAGGTAGTGTAATCAAGTTAATGATAGAGAAAACAGCCTTGTACCCTTATAAATAGTCCTGTGGCGGTGCCATGGATCAGATAGTAATACTGTGGTATTTAAATACAGGTGTACCATGATACTTATGATGATTACTGTATTAATAGGCTATACATATGTACTATATATGTGTTTATATGGTATTTCAAACAATGGTATGTGCAATTTTAACTTTTTGGCCAATACAATGAATGGCTGATTCTAAAATCCAATGCATACATGAAAAACGGATATTCATTTTGAGATTTTGTGAAATATTATTACAATTTAAAATAACTGTTTTCTATTTGAATATATTTTAAAGTGCAATTCATTCCTGTAATGCAAAGCTGAATTTTCAGCATCATTACTTCAGTCTTCAGAGTCACATGATCCTTCAGAAATCATTATAATATGATGATTTGCTGCTCAAGAAATATTCCATATTATTATCAATGCTGAAAACAGTTGCGCAGCTTAGCCTAATATTTTTGTGGAAACTGTGATAAATATTTTTCTCACAAAATCTCACTAACCCCAAACTTTTGAACAATAGTATCTCTTGTCGCATTCCGAATTGCAATTCTAAACTCTAAAAACCATGGTATTAGTGTGGTACCTTATTAAAAAAAAGTCATGGTAGTACTTCCTGGTACTTTTAGTGTTTTAGAGTATTAACTTCAACCTGATATTGTGCTTGACACAAATCCATTGTTCAGATGGTGACATCTTGTTCACAATGGTATGTGTGGTTCAGTGAGAAATACCTCATACAGATGCTTTAAATAAAAAGCTTTATTTAGCTGGGTTTCAAATGAGCTGAAGTCTAGGTATGATATGAAATGGGAGGGGTTATGATGGAGTGGTTGAGTCAAGGCTCTCAGAGGGCCTTGGCATGCTGTGTGTGTTGCAGTGTTTATATATCACCTCGAGCTGCTCTGTCTCTAGAGGCTGCAAGTGTGATTCTGTTTCTCAGATCTGCTCTTTCTCTGCCAGGCTGTGGGCAGTGACGGAATCCGGGTCATGATGGAGAGCGCCCTGACAGCCAGGGACCGGGTGGGCGTGCAGGACTTTGTCCTGCTGGAGAACCACACCAGCGAGGTGGCGTTCATCGAGAACCTCCGCAAGCGCTTCAAGGAGAACCTTATTTATGTAAGAGCTGTTGTTCCTGTTCTATTCACCCCTAAAGCTCAAAGCCCAGAGTATTGATGTGACCCCTCTGTGTTTATCTTTCTCCCACAGACATACATTGGCTCAGTGCTGGTGTCAGTGAACCCCTACAAAGAGCTGGAGATTTACACTAAACAGCATATGGAACGATACAGGGGTGTCAATTTCTATGAAGTCTCACCTCACATGTAAGGCATCAGCAAGAAGTCATTATTACCCACTGTTCTGCTCTCTTCTATTGTGTAGAGTACGCCAATGGGAAGGCTAATGGTTTTTAATGTTTTTTATTTGCTAAATAAGGACTACAACAGTTGTCCGATTCGTCAACCATGTAAACTCACATCTTTGTGGTAGTTGTTTTTATTTAGCAACCTGTGTAACATTTGAGGTGTGACTGTGTTTAATTTATATTGTAGAACCAAACATGAATATGAATGTTATTTAATTAATAAAACAAAGAAAAATTCCAGAGGGAAAGCAGTGATAACCCTGCTTCCAAATTGTAAGTGTGAAATGTTCCTATACCTATGGTTAAAAGCGGTGTTTCGAACGACAATAACCCCAGGGATAAGCGCAGTGTGAAAAAACGTGAATTTACTGTTTAGTATTATTATTATTATTTTATTGTTGTTGTTGTTTGTATTTTTTTATTTATTATTTGTGTGTATTATTCTTTATTACTATTTATGTGACAAATTTAAATTGTCAAAAACAAAATAAAATATAAAATACATTAATAAAGCAATAATATTACATTATTGCTTTAGTTATTGTACTTTAATTTTTGCTTATAGTAAATGTGAATTCAAGAAAATGATATTAAAATACTAAAAATAAAAATGTGTAAAATAAATTCTTCTTAATTCTAAGTATGCAAATTTTAATCCATATAAATATTTAATTTTTATTTATCTACTTCAGCAACTGAAATACTTAATTTGTTTAGATGATTAATTATCATTTTTATTTATTTATTTATTATTATTATTATTATTATTATTATTATTATCTTATTTTGTTACTTTTTTTTAAAATACTTTATGAAATCTACATACTGTAACTAAGCATTTATGATCTTGACATATTCCCTATACAGTTATGCCGTGGGTGATAATGCGTACCGCTCCATGCGGACTGAGAGACGGGACCAGTGCATCCTCATCTCAGGTGAGAGTGGTGCTGGAAAGACAGAAGCCTCCAAGAAGGTTCTGCAGTACTACGCCTTCACCTGCCCTGCCAGTGAGCATGTGCAGACCGTCAAAGATCGCCTGCTACAATCCAACCCTGTGCTGGAGGTAAACATGTACACAGCACATCTAAACTAATATGTTTCATCATGACATACAATTTTACTAATCTCCAAATGCCAGTGTATAGTGGTGAGATCAGTACATGCTGTAATTGTTGCCCTGGACTGCTGTCATAGCAGAAAATGCTCTGAATGACTCTCAGTCATGCCAAGGAAAAGAGCAGAGTTTATTCTGAGCAGTTTGTTGTCCTGGTTTCAGTATAAAACTGTCCAGTAATTATACGCCACTGTTATTATCTGTGTGATAAGACTGGGGCATACATGAAGGACGCCTAAAAACGGAAAGGCCAACGGAAGCAGTGCAGACTGCTGTTCTGCCAGATGTTTCGCAGATGTGGTGCTTTCCTGTAAAATAGCAGTGTGTGTGGATCTAGTAGTGTGTGTATAAGCGTATTTTTGTAAATTATAAAGATTGTTTTTCTGTATGCTGTAGTGAATTGTTATATTCATCATTTTTCCTTCACATATTATTTCTTTTCCTTTGAATAACTCTTCTTTCAGGCCTTTGGAAATGCAAAAACTTTACGAAATGACAATTCCAGTCGCTTTGGGAAATACATGGACATTCAGTTTGACTTCAAGGTGAGTTTGATCATTTGTTAAACGATATTAATGGTGTTACATGATCATCAAGCAAAGCTCACATCTCAATTGCTATGATCCACCTTCTGTCGATACACCTTTACCCCTACAATTCTCTTGTTGGGTTGGGGATTTGGCTGCATCCACCTGTGTGTTTACGTGCTTGTGTTTGTGTGAAATTATGCGTGCTTGCATGCGTGTCAGAAACCCGGTATTATCCCCTCTGCTTCTCCCTTTGGGTGTCCCCGTTGGCAGGGTGCTCCAGTAGGGGGTCACATCCTGAATTACCTGCTGGAGAAATCACGCGTCGTACACCAGAGCCATGGCGAGAGAAACTTCCACATCTTCTATCAGCTCATTGAAGGAGGAGAGGATGATCTCTTGAGGAGGCTGGGCCTGGAGAAGAATGCCCAACAGTACCAGTATCTGGTGAAGGTGAGAGACAGACCTCACACACTTGTTATGGTTACAGCAGATGACCTAGTCTGAGATGGAAAGACAGCTGTACATTTAAGAAAAAGCTGTGGCTTAGTAGTTAGCACACATGCTAGACACATTGGGTCATGCTGGTCAAGTAAAGATGCTGGTTAAAATCTGATGTTGTGTCTTGCTCCCATCTCTATGTCTCTGTCTGTCGTCCCTTCATTAATTATGAAAGCTTGTTTCCACCTCAGAGTTAAAAAAAATAAAATAAAATGGATTTTTAACAATAACTTAAAGACAACATAAAGAGAGACTGTGAGCTACGAGGTTTTTAATTGATAGTATTTGCTTCTGTTGAAGCTGTTACCCTGCATTATTCTAAGAAATAACGTTAATGCTTCATGAGATTGTCGTTCCCCTTCAGTCAGTCACGTTCGAAGTTACGTTGATACTAGGGATGTGACGGTGAGAATATGTGTGACGGCTAATTTGAAGGCTAAAGTTAAATGCGCATGTCCGCATCGGCATTCATAATAGTGCAGAGCAGAGCGAACGTTTTTCCATAGTAATGAACTGAAAACGCTCACTCTGTTCTGCTCGCTCCAATTCTGGGGCGGATTGCCTGAATGGTGAGTTCATTAGCCTATTATTCTTAATGAAAAACAACAAAACAGTAGAATGACAAATTCGCTTAAATAGGCGCTTTTACATTTCGATTTGACACCAAATATTGCTCCATCATCTTGTCAGTCAGCACCTCACTCTCGTGATAAATGAGATCTGACTCCTGCTGCTGATCTGTGCTGTGACTCTCGTTCAGCTCACGATTTATTAAGCAGAAACGTTCAGTTTTTTAATTATAGTGTCTGTTCTCTAACTGAACTAAATAATTTTATTACAAAAAAAATCAAATCGACAGTGGGGGGCAGTGCCGTGGTGGGCAAGTGATGTATACGGTGTTGCTTCTGAACACTGTCAACACCGACTATCGTAGCAAGCCTAGTTGATACTGACGTATAGGGTCTCACTTGGGAGCCCAATCACCTCCGGGTAGTAAGAAAATGGGCCAATGAAGAATGAATGACGTTTTAAAGATGGAAGATTTTCATGCCAAACCATCCCCCTGGACAAACGGGTATATAAGGCCTGCAAGTCACTCGTTCAGCTTTTTGCTTCGGAGCCGAGGGGTGTCTTTACTCCTTCTGCCATTCACCTTCGCTAGAGAGGAGACGCTCTTCCGTTGGAGAAAATGCACATTCAGGGGTGTTTCGCCCCATGAGTGCACAGATAAGTGCAGCAATTTCACCCCTGGACGCTTCAATACAAAAGCAGTTTCCCTAAAAGTGCAAAACGTTGCGTCTTTTTCGCATTCCACGCGTGTGTTTTTTGGATGAGGTCGCTTCCTGGCCCAATCTGACAGCTGCGATCACTGCCTCTTATGTCTGGGCCGTCAACACGCTGAGGCAGTGATCTCACTGTGGGAACATGACAGTTGAGACTCGAGTACCTTCAAAAAGTCCCCTCCATCATTCCCCGTTCTGGTTTCTCTGCATCCAGCGTCTCAGATGCCGATCGCGGGGCATGCTTCACAGCATCGTCCTAGCCGGTACCTTTCTTCCTGGAGGTGCATGAGGAGGAGGGTTGTGGAAGTTTTACTGCCTGAAGCCGCTTCGCTGCTACTCTCTACCCTCGATGTTGGGGTAGCCAAAGGATATGTGGAGATTGCACAGGTGGATCATGCAATTGCGGTGCATTTTTACCTGTGAAGTGCTGCTACCTGGCAGAATCGCCCACGTCTCCCATTCAAGGCCTGCATGCAGCCAAGGCTTACAGTGCCGCTGGACAGGCTGCCTCCGCCTTACATGCTATGGCCCTCTTGCAAGTCTATCAACCCAAAGCACTAAAAGAGAACCCTCCAGCCAAGACGAAGTCAGGGTTTTACAGCCTGTACTTCATCGTACCCAAGAAAGGCAGTGGGTTATGGACGGTCTTGGAACTGCGAGCCTTGAACTGGGCCCTTCACAAGCTCCCGTTCAAGATGCTAACACAGAAATGCATCCTCAAGTGCATTCGCCCCAAAGACTGGTTTGCAGAGATCGACCTGAAGGACGCGTACTTCCATGTTTTAATTTTGCCTTGACAGACCATATTTACATTTTTCCTTTCGAGGGTCATGCATACCAATACAAGGTCCTCCACTTCGGGCTGTCCCTGTCTCGCCGCACCTTTACGAAGGTTGCGGAGGGTGCCCTTGCCCCATTAAGGGAAGTGGGCATCCGTATTCTGAACTATCTCGACGACTGGCTCATTCTGGCACACTTTGAGATCTGTTGTGCGAGCACAGCGGCTCATTTATATTCCGGGTGAGCTCAATCGTGCATCCCCAGGTGGTCCAGCTGATCTGGAGTCGATTTGGGCACATACAGGTAGACCTGTTTGCCTCCCAGAAATCCTCCCACTTCCCGCTCTTTTACTCCCTGACAGAGGCACCCCTTTGCACGAACGTGCTGGCACACAGCTGGCCCTCGGGCCTACGCAAATATGCATTACCCCCAGTGAGCCTGCTTGCACAAACACTGTGCAAGGTCAGGGAGGATGAGAAGCAGACCTGAATGGTTGCGCCTTACTGGCCCACCTGGACCCCTGTAAATGCCCGATTAGCTCTGTGCTTTCCTTCCTGCAGGAGAGGCTGGAGTGAGAGACCTCCACTTTGAAAGTGTATGTTACTGCACATCACTATTCAGTGGATGGTAGGTCTTTGGGAAAGCACGACCTGATCATCAGGTTACTGAGAGGCGCCAGGAGGCGCTCATCCCCTCTTGGGACCTCTCGGTAGTACTTACAGCCCTACAGAGAGTGCCCTTTGAGCCGCTAGAGTCAGAGGAGCTTAAGATCCTGTCCCTTAAGACAGTGCTTCTGACCGCGCTCACGTCCATCAAGAGGTTGGGAGACCTGTAGGCATTTTCGGTCAGCCAAATGTGCCAGGTATTTGGGCTGGTTGACTCTCATGTAATCCAGAGACCCTGCCCTGGATATGTGCCCAAAGTTCTCAATACTCCTTTTTGGGACAAGGTGGTGAACTTGAAAGTGATGCCCCTGGAGGAGGCAGACCCAACCCTCGCGTTGCTGTGCCCCGTTTGTGCCCTGCGCAGTTACGTGGACCACATGCATGGAGTTTTAGGAGCTCTGAGCAGCACTTAGTCTGCTTTGGAGGTCAGCAGAAGGGAAAGGCTGTTTCCAAACAGAGGTTGGCCCACTGGATAGTGGATGCCATTGCCTTGGCATACCAAACTCAAGACATGCCGTGCCCCTTTGGAGCTAGAGCTCACTCTACAAGGAATGTAGTAGTTCCATCCCTTTCCAGGTAGGACCTACTTTCTTCAGGACTGCTCTAATGGTCAGTCCATATGTATGCAGAATGTGGCCTCCGTTGCGTCCCTTTCCATCTGGACTCGGCACGCTTTTTTGAAATCTCAATGGGAGAAATTAATAGAAATAAATACTTCCAGAACCAATGCTATACCAGTGCTTATATATTTCACATTGTGACTACTTCAATGGGACTCTTTATTTCTTATTACTGCGACTTTATATCTAACAGTTGTGACTTTTAATATTTAAATATTTGTATATTTCTTGTTATTGCGACTTTGGTAATGTCACATTTGTTTCTCATTATTGATTTGATCTCATTTGCAAGTATTTCTTGCTTTTGCTGTTATTTTCCACAATTGCGACTATTTCAAAAAATGTGATTCATATTTCACATTGCGTCTTATTTCAAACCTTATCTCAGAATTACCTTTTTTTTTTTTTTTTTTTACTCTTAGGTGGAAACAGGCTTTCATTATCAATAAAAATGTCAATAAAGCCCCCAAAAAATGTCCAGCTCAGTGTACCACATACATTTATGTTGGACCTGTGTATGAGTATTCATCATAAATTGCATCATAAATTTTCCCACAAGTATGCAGGAATGTCCCTTCCTCTCGCTCCCCTGGTGTTTTAATAGAGGAAGTCAAGAGGAGCCCCTCCTCCCTTGGTTTCCTCTGTTGTGCTGAGTGAGTGTGTGTTTTTCAGGGCAACTGTCCCAAAGTGAGCTCTATAAATGACCGCAATGACTGGAAGTTGGTGAGGAAAGCCCTCAGCGTCATTGGCTTCACTGATGATGAAGTGGAGGTATGACCGACCAATCACAATACACAGACACTATGAACTATAAGTCAATGTTCTTCTCTTAGAAACAGAAAGTTCTTCCTCTTTATCTTAATCTTTCGTCTCATTCACACCCGTCTCTTTCCCCACAGGAGCTTCTGAACATTATTGCCAGTGTACTACACTTGGGGAATGTCCAGTACGGAGGAGAGGACAGTGGTAGTGCCTATATCACTACAGAAACACAGATTAAATACTTAGCCAGGGTAATAGGACAGTTTATTTATATCACTGGGCTATGACCACATGTGCATGACCACTTGTTTATGTTAAAACCTCTAGCAATTTTTTTCATGTCGGGGTTGTTTTTGACTGTGCTTGTGTGTGTATTTGTGATATTGCAGTTGTTAGGTGTGGATGGCACTGTTCTTAAAGAGGCTCTTACGCATAAAAAGATCATAGCCAAAGGAGAAGAGGTATGTTCCCATTCATTTAGAGTGGAAAATATTGTTTATCATCACTAGACATCACTATTTCTATTGCTTATACTTGGACATGGGATTTTTCAAAACTTGTTTGTTAAGGAGAGGTGTGTTATTACTCTTGAATCATTAATCATACTAATGATTTTTGATTGGCAGATGATAAAAAGGGTGAAAAAAATCCCATAGATTTACATTATATGAGGGAACTCAGTCATGTCTAAGGAACAAAATATCATAGAGACTTTCAGGTGGCCGGCAGGTATTACATATGAAAGCACCACTAACATTTTCTTAATAATATGTGAAAATCTTGAAACGTGATCGAGAATGTCAAATCACATTCCATTCAAAGCTTGTATTCAAACCATCTTTAATAAAATAGTAGTGTTGCTTAATTTTTTTCCCGTTTCACAGTTGTATGTGTACAATGTGTAATAATTGTTTATGAATGTTTCCCATAATTCCTCTGTCTGTGTTTGGGTCGTAGCTGATGAGTCCTTTAAATCAAGAGCAGGCCTCTTCAGCACGGGATGCCTTATCTAAAGCCATATACGGTCGTACTTTTACTTGGCTGGTCAACAAAATTAATGACTCTCTGGCCTTCAAGGTATGGTAACTCTCTCTGCTAATAAATACTCTATCAGCTCCATATGGCTTTCTCTGATGAGTCCTTTACCTAATGTGAATATTTAGCGCCCCCACGTGGAGAAAGCTAGGAAATGACACAATATAACTACTCCATTTTTCCGATGGGAGTTATTGGAACACATGCTCACCATATGATGTTACAGTCTGTGGATGTTTAGTCTGAATGGTGTCCCACAGCTGTTGCTGAATATTTCTGTGCTCTTATTATTTCACAGGAGGATTCATTTAACAGTAAGAACGCTTCTGTCATTGGTCTGCTTGACATCTATGGTTTTGAAGTCTTTCAGATCAACAGGTAAAGTAAATATATCAAATGTATACAATTTATATGATGTTTAATATTATAATAATGCATGCACTATTTATTTTATATTACTATGAATAATTTAATATTATTTAAATATTTAAAATAAATCATTAAATGCCATTAATATTGTTATATTTAATAATATTTAATCAAATATATTAATTAAAAATGTAAATATTGTAATTGTTTTAAATAAATAAAAAATTGAATTGATATAGATTCATATTTAGTATTTTTTTTATAATATTTCATACATTATAACATAAATATAAAATAAATTATATATATAATTTATTTTCTAAATCTATCTTTAATATTTTGGTTATTATTATGGTTCACGTTGGGTTTTTTTTTCCGCAAGTATATAGCAAGACTTTGATTTTCAAAGATATCTCAATCTGCCTCTCTTTGTCTGTCTAGTTTTGAGCAGTTTTGTATCAACTATTGTAATGAGAAGCTGCAGCAGCTCTTCATTGAACTGACTCTGAAGTCGGAGCAGGAGGAATATGAAGCTGAGGGAATCACGGTGAGAATCCCCTATACACATACGCAGCTCAGCATGTGTGACTCTCGTGCGGGGTGGTGGAACGGGGTCTTAATCACAGCTCAATGGGCACATTATGGGCAAACGTGTAGTGGGCTTTATTTCATGCTGTTATTATGGTAATGCTGACCTCTCACACTGCCGATAAAACATTTTGACGCATACACTGTTAAAGAAAGCCCGTTTGTGGCCATGATTCGCGGGTGGGCTGGGAATGCTCTTGATTTTGCGTTCTTTGAATTTTATAGCAAAAACACCATCACAAATCTTGAATGTTTTCCACTTGTTTCAAATGCAGTAATGCTCATGTTTTTTGTTCTCTAGTGGGAGCCTGTGCAATATTTTAACAACAAGATCATTTGTGATCTTGTGGAGGAGAAGTTTAAAGGAATCATTTCCATCCTGGTGAGAATGCTCTCTGTTTACTTTCATTAACGATGTATTAAATATTGTATTAAGCTGCTCCAACCTATTATTCACCTCTCTTTTCTATAGGATGAAGAGTGTCTCCGTCCTGGAGATGCCAGTGACATCACCTTCCTGGAGAAGCTTGAGGACACTGTCGGTGGCCATGCCCACTTCGTAACGTCAGTCGCGCCACCTTCCTTTTGTCATTCTATCTAATATCATGCTTAAAATCATATCCTGAGCATCTAAAGACCAATATATACAATATTACTATATTACAGTCACAAGCTGGCTGATGGGAAAACACGTAAAGTGATGGGTCGTGAGGAGTTCAGACTGAGCCACTATGCAGGAGAAGTCAACTATAATGTCAACGGTTAGTTATTGAACAGAGGGCAAGAAACAAAAAGAGAGCGTGTCATTGAACAAGAGCAGGCTCTTATGCCCACAGATCTTTCCCAGGCTGAGCGCTGCCGCTGACTGACGTCATTGTGTATTTTCCATCTTCTAGGCTTCCTGGACAAGAACAATGATCTCCTTTTCAGAAACCTGAAGGAGGTGAGGGAACAGGCCCAGAAAAAAAATATTACAAGAAACACACTTTATCTGTTCTAAAATTTCCAGTGATTAAACATGTTAATGTGTCTGTATGTTCAGGTCATGTGTATGTCCGAAAATAAAATCCTCACTCAGTGCTTTGACCGAGAGGAGCTCACAGACAAGAAACGTCCAGAGACGGTATCTATCTATCTATCTATCTATCTATCTATCTATCTATCTATCTATCTATCTATCTATCTATCTATCTATCTATCTATCTATCTATCTATCTATCTATCTATCTATCTATCTATCTATCTATCTATCTGTCTATCTTTATACGTTATCTATCTATCTATCTATCTCTGTCTTACTATCTATCTATCTATCTATCTATCTATCTATCTATCTATCTATCTATCTATCTATCTATCTATCTATCTATCTATCTATCTGTATATCTGTCTGTCTGTCTGTCTGTCTCTGTTTATCTATCTGTCTATCTATCATCTATCTGTTTGTCTGTCTGTCTGTTCCGTTCCATCCATCCTGCCATTTATTGCTCTTTTTGCTAGTAGGTTACATATTTTGTGTCAGTTTTATGTTTGTTTATGCTTATACAGAACTGTAAAAAAACAAAAATGTGTTTGTGAATCAGTTCCACATTCATAGTAGCATTTATACATAAACCTCAGTATCTTGGCCTCAGTCCATGAGATTGCGAATCTCTGCTTGCCACCTACACTGTGAGGAATTCCCTGACACTGTTGAACCCCCTACACACTCTGTGACTGTGTGCATCACCCCCCACCCCCCACCCCGATCCCAGTGCCCACTCCACAGAGCTCCATTGGCTGAGTGTGGGTGGGCTGCTGTTTAGTTGTTTGCTTTCATTGTTGACCACTGGCTTCTCCCACATTGTCACTGCCTGGCTGGACTTGCACACTGTTGCTTGTGTTCTTGCTTATTCCATCTCTTTTTCTTGTTGCCTCGCTCCGTTGGCTCGCTGCAACCAGGCAGCAACCCAGTTCAAGACCAGCCTGGCGAAGTTGATGGAAATACTGATGTCTAAGGAACCGTCTTACGTGCGCTGCATAAAGCCTAATGATGCCAAGCAAGCAGGTTTGTGAGAAATGTTCTATACTCTTGAGTTTTAGTGCTGTTTATCTCTTAGAAATCGTTATACTTCATACTTGTACTCATTCCTTTTAACTGTTCCCTTTCTGTGGGACAGTATTAGTATGGTATTGTATGGCATGTGTATGTATTCCATTGTTCTGGATTATTGCCATATTTACAAACCTTGGTATTTGTATGGTACTCCAAGGTATGTAGTAATATAGTTTTTTGAACGGAATATGGTAATACCTTTGTATTTTTATACTTTTTCTTGTCAAGCCATCAAACATTTAGTCATTATTAAACATTTAAAAACAACAGAACATGACCCAAAGTGCTATACAAGTCTAGGAAAAATGAGGCTAAATTGGCTAAATTAAAATGAATAATAAGCTAAAAAAATATTTTCTAGAATTAAAATTTAAAATATAAAAACAAGTGAAATTGTTTTTTAAAACAAGCTGTCTTAGGGTTGTTTATTTTAAATCTTGAGTTTGTGCTTTTTTTTTCTTCTCCAACTGTTTTTAATGGATTCATTGTTCAAACTGCAGTCATTCATTCCCTCAATCTGATTCTCTCTTACTTCATCAGCTCTTTTGTTTTGCTCTTGTCATTTGTTAGCATCTTTTGTTCGTTAATACGCTCTTATACTCAAAAATATCGGCAAATCTTTGGTTTTATAAACACACTACATGCATGATTTTACAATTTATTAAACTGAAATCTCTCTCTATAGGGCGCTTTGATGAAGTCCTCATCAGGCACCAAGTAAAATATCTTGGTCTGATGGAAAACCTTCGGGTGAGGAGAGCTGGGTTTGCATATCGCCGTCGCTACGAGACCTTCCTACAGAGGTTAGCATCTACATGACTGAAAAAATACACACAGTTTAGACCTATTTGAACCATTTTTTTTCATGCTGGTCTTATATTGGCACAACATGGACATTGTTTCAAGTGTAGCCTTGCTGGGTGACCGAACATACCTCATAGTGGTAACCCGCAATACGCTTATACTAGCCTTAACCAACTGAACCAATTTAGCTGATTTAGGCTTTTTTCAGCAAGGCTCTCTCTCTCAAAAAAAAGCTTAAATTCTGTTACATTTCATACTTTCTGATCCTCTTTTAAAAGCTCAGCACTTCCTGTGGACTTCAGTGATAATGAAGGTCAAAAGGAACGAGGATTCCTGTTAGTACTTAACTTAATTGCTTGACATTTCCTGTTTCAGGTATAAATCCCTGTGTCCAGACACATGGCCCACCTGGAATGGCCGCCTGGTCGATGGGGTGTCCACGCTCGTCAAGCACATTGGCTACAAACCCGAGGAGTACAAACTCGGCAGGTTGGTTACACAAATGTTCTAAAATGCCAACTCTTATTTTATTAGTATTAATAAATTAGTATTATTTCTGTGGTACCAGAAAAGATGAAGGCACCTTTCCTTTTTTTTATAGGACCAAAATCTTCATCCGCTTCCCCAAAACCTTGTTTGCAACCGAAGATGCACTAGAAGTCAGAAAACACAGCCTTGGTATGAGCCATATTCAAATGCATATCTTTAGTAACTGGATGG
This sequence comes from Scardinius erythrophthalmus, assembly GCF_964197995.2. NCBI lineage: Eukaryota > Metazoa > Chordata > Actinopteri > Cypriniformes > Leuciscidae > Scardinius > Scardinius erythrophthalmus. The sequence goes on from NC_138227.1 coordinate 21,055,216, forward strand.
TCTGCTGTGCTCCTCAACTTCCACAATCTGGTCTTTATGCACAGCTACCAAACTGCAGTCATCCTGGAAAGGCTACAGTCAAAAAACCAAATATCGTAAAATGAAACAATCAGCAATCCGGATCCAAGCATGGTGGAGAGGTATTCTGGCCCGCAGGAAGGCAAAGCGTAGAAGAGAGGCTGCCAACACCATCCGCAGGTCTGTGTGCATGACTTGACTTGTACAGTAGTTAATACGGCATCACATGCCATCTGATTCTGCCTAGTGAGAGAGGCTATGCTCACTTTTGTTTTGTTTTTTTGCCTGTGGTCACTGTTACAGGTTCATAAAAGGTTTCATCTACCGCCACCAGCCACGTTGCCCAGAGAACGAGTACTTCCTGGACTACGTTCGCTACTCGTTCCTAATGAAGTTGCACAGGAGCCTGCCCAAAACAGTTTTGGATAAGAGTTGGCCAAAGCCACCTCCCGCCCTCATCGAGGTGAGAAATCAGTCATTAGTGTAATCATGAACTCCTCTAGACCTGAGGGCTATAAACTGAGAGATTATGCCTTCCTTTTGTTCACAGGCTTCAGACAACCTTCGCAAACTCTGCATGCAGAACATGGTGTGGAAGTACTGCAAGAATATCAACACTGAATGGAAGCACCAGGTGACATTTTACATAGTTAATTTTTTTTATTATTAATTCAAATTTTTTATTAGTCCATTTGAATTATTTATTTTATATTATAATATTTATTCATTCACTTGATGGGCTCCTGGAAATTACGATTAAATTTGGAATAGTTGAATTTTGTTTAACACAGATAAATGTTATTAGCTCAATTTTTATGTTATATAAATTATTTATTAATACACTTGATTTTTTGGTTAATGAAGCTTTATTATCTGTTATTGCAGTTGGAGCAAAAGATGGTAGCGAGTGAAATCTTCAAGGACAAGAAGGACAACTATCCACAAAGTGTCCCAAAACTTTTTGTGGGCACAAGGCTCAGTGAGTTTTCGTCCTCTTTTTCCAGCCTCAGTTTGGAGACTCATTTTCTATGCTGTATATTCTAATTGTTTTCTGTGTGTGTGTGCTCAAAAGATGGGGAGGACATCAATCCTAAAGTGCTACAGGCTCTGGGAAATGACAAGATGAAGGTGGGGTGAATTCTAGGCTAGTGTTTTGTTTTGTTTTGTCTTGTTTTTTGCAAAATCTCTCTTTAATGTGGTTAAGACTATGATTCGCTATTCTTTTTGTATAAATCCATGCATCAGTCTCTCCAAAGAAGCCAGAAGTCTGTCATTTTTCATGACTGAATATGTGATAAACTGTGTTTGGAGGTGTTTTCTCAGGCAACATACCAAACAATTTGTGAAGTATCTGTGATAATAGATGAAATGTAACAATTGTGTCTTCTCCTAATGTAATCTAAACGTCATTGGTCCTTCCCCACAGTACGCTGTTCCAGTGACTAAATATGATAGAAAAGGATACAAAGCCCGCAACCGACAGCTCCTGCTCACGGCGAACAGCGCCGTCATTGTGGAGGAGGCCAAACTGAAACAGCGGATCGACTACAGCTCACTGAAAGGTGAAAAGGAAGAGAGATAGATCTTAAACTGTTCTTACACTTTGTTTGAATGCTTGGTTGGAAACAGTCCGTTACTTCCAATTTTCACATTACGTTATCAATGTGTGTACCACCATGAGTACTAGCTTTACCTGTTTAGTTGCAAAGATACACTTTATTTGCTATCGCTAACGGCTCACTTTTGCCAGTTAGAACAGATTGCAGTCATATGAATAAATCAAAAACAAATCAAAAAAGTGACACACTGACCTCTTCTGTTTTATCTGTAGGGATTTCTGTCAGCTCTCTAAGTGACGGCATGTTCGTTCTCCATGTTGCTTGTGAAGACAATAAGCAGAAAGTAAGTCTAAAGATCGATTATTTGCTTTTTATTTACCTTAAGTGCTATAAGAGTGAATATATGAACTGTATTGGTGTCACAGGGTGACGTGGTGCTTCAGAACGAGCATGTGATCGAGACGTTAACCAAAGTGGCTATCTGTGCTGACAAGATCAACAGCATTAACATTAACCAGGGAAGGTGAGTTGCAGGCACAAAATTATCATTGTGTAAAATACTTTGAATTCTGAGATTTACACAAATCTGTCTTGAAACTCTTATGATGATACTTTTATGAATAAAAGATTTTGCTTTACCTCTCATGGACAGTATAAAGTTCAATGTGGCTCAAGGAAAAGAAGGGATCATAGATTTCACATCTGGCTCAGAGTTGCTGATAGCCAAGGCTAAGGATGGACACCTTTCTGTGGTGAGCATTGCTGACGAAATGAATTGAAACGTATCCAGATTATTTCAATTAGAAAACAGAAAAAGTGAACAGGTGTGTTTTTGTTTCTCAGATTGCCCCTCGCCTCAACTCAAGATGATGGACGAGTCATGACCAAGCACTTCCTGCGTTCTCACATGATCTTCCAGATATGCTTATTAGCTCATCAATCACATGACTACAGGCGGAGCTTATCTCTGCCAACGAGACGCCAGCCAGCTGCACCAAAGGCCTCTGCTTTCAGTTGTGAAAATCTAGCGACTTATTTATGTTCTGGGGTTTAATACTGTTATATGAATATTATGATTTTATACGTCAAAGCCAAGAAATAACAATATATATATATATATGTGCATTTTTCCTGCACTCTGTCTTTATCTAGCTTTTTTGGGGAATGTTGATTGATTTGTTAGAGACGGTGACCTCAGCCATGTTACCGAGGAAAATCAGGGTTCGTAATTTTTAGTTATTCGCTTCGGTTCTATTTATGTTCACCCGTGATTGCTTTTCCATGGATCCTGCAATCCAAACTTACTCGGACCCAGAACACTTTTTCTTCCAGTGGTTTACTGTCATTGTAATGCGAGTTATAATTACTTAGTAACTAAATTAAAACGTTCATAGGAAAGGTATTAATTACTTTTTGCATATAGAAGATTACTTGGAGATGTTTATATGGACGGATAAACCTGTTCTATATGTGCGACTTAATTATGCTTACAAGCCTAGTAAGTTATTAATATTAGTTGATGTGTTCAAGAGAAATGAGAACAAACTTTTAGAGACCCTATGCCAAGTGCATTGAAGGTGCGTGTTATGTATGAAAAGGCTCCTGAAATCTTAATGCTGATGGAAAGAACAACCGGTGATAGTAACTATGCTAGAGCACCAGCTCCATTTTTCACATTGTGATTCACTCGTCATTCTTTACTCAAATTAAGAGTTTGAAGATCAGTAAATATGTCTTTTCTCAATCCCAAATCTGTGCCTCAAAATGTTAGGGTTAGAGAGTATTTTTGATAAGATAAGAAAAGTGTTCCTGTATGAAATGGACACAAGATTGATCTCCAGTGTTGAATCACTCAGGCTTTGTGCTCCTAATACACTGGACACAATATAATCCTATTAATGCCATTTCCTCCACATTAGCAATGCTCTAAGCTTGTGAGAGATGTTGTTAGCCCTAATAGTTTGGGACGTTATGTTATCTACAAAAAAAGGCTTGTTTATTTCTCTTGAGGCGGGTTTGTGTATATGTAGATAAAAAGTAACAGCACTACTAAATGTTTGCAAACCAAATTTAAATTTTATTTTATTTTAGAAACTAAACATGGAAATTTGGCATTCCCAGTGCACTGTAGGATTTCAGGCACCCAAAACTGCACAATTATTTGATATTGCCTTGATGACATGACTGTTAAATTTGAATGTTCAGAGAAACATTGAGCATGTGCCTACCATAGCTAGTGTCATAGTTGAGGATACTTAAAAGAAAACACTGTAAGAAAATGCCGCATGTAATGTATTTAGAACAAATATCTATTTTTGACATTTATAAAATACCCCGATACTGTACACACAAACTCATGGCCCACCAGTTGAGATGTAATTCACACTTTGTGATTTTGTTTTATACTATTTGTGTAAAATACCTGGAAATCTGTCAATTTGAAGCAAACTGACAATGTATCTGAGCATATTAAAGCTGATTAAAAACACTGAGGTGCCAGCTCTGTATTTTTCATGGGAATGGGTATTTGTGAACTCATTATTTGAGGTATAAGTCACAACTTGTATTTCTTGCTTACTTATCATCTGCTGGCAATTTAGTTGTACATTTCATAAAGGTAATATTACTATTTGAAAGGCAGAAAATGAATTGCGTTCAAGTTTTGGTAACATGATCCAGTAAAAGGAAAGAAAGCCTGGGGAATAGAGAGACTGATGTCATTGTGATGTCGCTGACAATTTAATTTTTTTTCACTGGCAAAGTTTTGAATGAAAGAATTGCACATAAATGCAACAATGTAACGTCAATGAGAGTTTTTCCACGTTTCACGGCAAATTTCTTTAAAACTGTTAAGTTTATGAAAGTCAAAATCACAGCAAAACAAAAGCATTTTGAATAGAGTCTGATTAAAAGTGTTGGAGTTGAATTAATTGAGTTAATTCTTGTCATTAGCGTAGGCTGTACTGTAAGACTGTAACCCACCTACTGTGTTGTAAGGATGCATTGGGAAAACCCCAGAAATGGCGGGTCTTAAAGGAACATACCCCCACACTGGCAGTGGGCGGAGATCCTTCAACTTCTTGAATTCTGCTATTTCCCAATATATCAGGTGACTTGGAGAAAAATACATACAGAGTTATTTCAGTCATATTTTTAGACGCCTAGCTAAGATCTTTCTGTTTCACTATTGCGATAAATATGTGCGCAATAGTACGTTACATGTAATCGATAAGAGCTTCTGATTAGTCAAAATAATTATGTTTACAATACGCTTATTATGTCGCAAAAGAATAGTTTCACTTTCAACCGCTATTGAATCAGTGAGAGTCTACGGAAGTGTGGGAATAATGCGTTTGACCCTGTAAGTTAGTTTATTTATTTATTTTTTATGAAGTAATTTCGCTGTGGTTATATGGAACTGTTAATTTATTAATTTGATGTACATAAATTAAACCGTCAATTTAATGGGATAGGCTTTTTAAAGGAATATCTGTTTCTGTCATTTTTCCGGGCTGAAATAGGCTAAGTTAGCCTAACTTAGCTATTCGCACGATTCCTTTGTGGTCCCTGTCATAACCAAATCATCTTAAACAAAGTTTAAATAAAACATTAACTTTTTATTTATGTTTGTAATGGTTTTCTATGGTTTATATTTTATCTTTTGGACCATAAAACCAGTCACATGGGTACATTTTTTTATTTTAAGCTGAATAAATAATTTATAATGTATGGTTTGTTAGGATAGGACAATATTTGGCCGAGATACAACTATTTAAAAATCTGGAATCTGAGGGTGCAAAAAACATTGAAGCATTGAGAAAATCGCCTGTAAAGTTGTTAAATACAAAAATAAAATAACAAAAATAAATGTTTTATATATTTATGGTAGGAAATACTTATATAAAAAGAATAAATATTCACATTTTCTTTTGACTTCCTTTAGGGTGGGGGAGGTGAAGCCTTAATTAGGGGGCCCCAGACTCCCCTATATATAATCAGCAACATTAAAGTGATGGCTGTTGGAGCCTGTTGCACAGAAATTCAACAGCGTCGCGTGGAGCTGGTTGAGAACTACAGCGAACACCTGACACGCCTGCTGGACGTCCTGTTTAACGTGGGGGCGGTGACCGAGGAGGACCTCAGTCTCATCAGAGGTTCGGCTGTTAGAGGTGAGCGAGAATGTATGAGATTACTGTTGGATGTGCTGAACGGGAGAGGAGAAGAATCATGCAGGGCGTTCCTCTACATACTGCAAAGTGTTCAAGGTGAGACCACAAAGCCAGAACAGGCCAAAAAGCAAGAGCATCTCAAAAAGCACAAGGACATCTTGGCCAGACAGCACAGTCTAGTGGACTATCTCAGCATCAGAGGACACAATTTAGGGCAGGATGAAACCTGGTACTTGACTGATATCACCTTCTCAAGACAAGCTGGTTATGCATTGCCTTCTCAATGCCGACACGAGTCAGCAGGAGTTGGGGACGCTTTCAGGACACGCACGGATGAGATCTGCGTTTTCAGGGATTTGTATGAGAATCTGCTGTCCAAAGTATCGAGTGGTGTGAATATGCTGTCAGGAGTTGCTGGAAGTGGGAAAACCACGGTTGTGAGACGGCTGGTGCGAGAGTGGGCTGCAGAAAACACCTCGTCCAAGATTGTCCTATCTCTGTCCTTTCGTGAGCTAAACCTCATAACTCAAGAGCAAAGCTTGCAGGACCTGCTCTCGGATCACTACATCCACCTAAAACCTTTCCTGCACGAGTTACTGAGCTCCAACCCACCCAAGTTTTTACTCATCTTAGATGGTTTGGATGAGTTCTGCTACCCTCTTAATTTCGAACACACTCCCAAGTGTTCAAATCCTGAGCGGGTGCAGCCTATACAATCCATTGTGGTGAACTTAATCAAAGGAGTTCTGCTTCCAGGCGTGTCCATTTTCCTCACCTCACGGCCTCACGCTGTCTCCAAAGTTCCTCCAGTGCTGGTCAGTCAGTTTTACAGTCTGCTAGGTTTCTCTTTAGCCCAGCAGAAGCAGTACTTTGAGCAGAACTGCAGTTCTCCAGAGGCTGCCGCTGCAGTGTGGGCCTCTGTGTCGTCCCATAAGCCCCTTCTCCTCATGTGCCACATTCCCGCATTCTGTTGGATTGTGTCCACCGCCTTGCATGACGGTGGCTCCTGCCTTTGTCCTGATACTGTAAGTGCCAAGTCAGGAGAAAAAGGAGTCCTTGAGAACGCCAGCCAACCGAACTCTTCATTGGGACCTTCTGAGGTCCTTCTGAGCTCCAAACCAGTCACGATCACTGAGATCTATTGCTGCTTTGTAAAATCCATCGTGCTATTCCATGTGCAAGGGCGTAGCGAGGGCTCTCATCACACCAGGCTTCAGCACGCCCCCCATGTCCTTGGCGAAATGCAGCCTATTCTCAAAAGCCTGGGAGCTATGGCCTTCAAAGGCCTCCTGGAGAGACGGTTCATCTTCGAAAGCTCTGATTTGAGCTCTTTTAATCTGGATAGCACCAAAATCTCACAGGTGTTCCTCTTTGAGATACTTAAAGAGGATCGAGCATCCCTCACCTTTGAAAAGGGCTTCCATTTTATCCACACCAGCGTGCAGGAGTTCCTGGCTGCCCTGTACTATGTTCTTCAGTCACTCTCAGGATCAGATCCATTTTTAGGGCTCAAACCAAGCACAGGCCAGTATCTGCAGTCTGCGTTTAAGCAGATGGCATCAGCCTTTAACAAATTCGGCAGACCGCAGCGCCTCTTCCGCAGACGCATTAAGAAGGCCCTTCGCTGTGGTGTACAACATCAATCTGGACACATGGATCTTTTCTCCAGGTACCCTTTAATACTGTTTTCATATGAAATGGATTTTCATACGTTAATACATTATCATGCATTAACGGGTCAAAAATCTTTCTATTCAAAATCATTAATGTAAAACGCAATTCATACATACAGTGACTTAAATGCACTTCTTGGTATTTTTTTATATTAATATATTTTCTAATATCTGAAAAAGTCTTGTCTGCTTAATTAAAGTCATGTGGTACAACCATTTTTTTTTTGCCTTATATGATGCAAAAAGGTTAGTACAGGTTGTAAAATGTTATGCATGTGGCGCAACTTGCCAAAAATGTATAATACATAAATAATTCACATATGTAAAATAAAAACGTTCATACTTGTAAAAATAAGTTTTCTTGAAAACATAAATAATTTTCAAACCCAATAAAATATGGGGCGCTGTTTGTAAAGCGGCTCATGCTGAAAATAACAGCAACGTTTTGTCACATTTAGCTTCAAACAATGTTTAAAAAACTGGTATGAATTTTTGACGGTCACTTTTTAGCACATTTACAACAATATTTGTCAACTTAGAGATATTTTAAATAGTTAAATTTAAATATTAAATGTTACACCTAAATGTTAAATGTTAAATCTAAATGTTAAATCTAAATCTAAATGTTAAATCTAAATCTAAATGTTAAATCTAAATGTTAAATCTAAATCTAAATGTTAAATCTAAATATTAAATCTAAATCTAAATGTTAAATCTAAATGTTGAATCTAAATGTTTGGGTGAAACTAAATATTTAACTAATATGCAAATTCAAAATGCTGGTAACCGGAAGTGCCAAAATAAAAGCTCGAGGAGGTCAGTGTGTGTTTATAGCATGGTTTATAGTGTCAAATAACGAATAAAAACCATCTCATCCGAGGAAATGGACTATTGGACTTGGATTATCGTGATAATAACTACCTAAAATAATAAACACGTTTGGAGAAACTGTAGAGTTTCGTGATGAGAGTGATGACAGAGTGATGACATGACATTCAGTCAAAGTGAGCCCCCTCGTGGCTGGCTATTATGGCTACAGGTCATAAGTCCCGCACTTTTCATAAAAGTGACACTAGCCTACTCTTCAAATACAGTTTCTCCAAACGTGTTTATTATTTTAGGTAGTTATTATCACGATAATCCGTGTCCAAGAGTCCATTATCTCGGATGAGATGGATTTTATTCGTTATTTGACACTATAAACCATGCTTATATAGTGTCAAATAACGAATAAAATCCATCTCATTTAATATTTAGATTTAACTATTTAAAATATCTCTAAGTTGACAAATATTGTTGTAAATGTGCTAAAAAGTGACCGTCAAAAATTCATACCAGTTTTTTAAACATTGTTTGAAGCTAAATGTGACAAAATGTTGCTGTTATTTTCAGCGTGAGCCGCTTTACAAACGGCGCCCCATAATAAAATGCATTATTTTAAATGCAATGTTTTCTTCTTTTTAAAAGATTTTTTGATAGCTCTGATTTACTATGATGACTACGTTACTGACCAGTTATTTCCGCTTATCCAGGTTTGTATGCGGCCTGCTGGTTCCTAGAACACGTCTCATCCTAAATGGATTTTTCCCTGATGGGCCCAAGATGCATCTGCTCCGTTGCCAGCCCTCTCCAGACCCGACTCCTCCTTTCCTCCTCCATCTGTTACACTCCCAACTCCAGAGCTCCACCCTCAGCCCAGAGAGGCAGGTCAATGTTTGTCACTGTCTATATGAGGCCCAGGACCCTGGTTTGTCCCAGCGGCTACAGGGTTGGATGAAAGTTCTTTCACAGCAGGCCCTAGGTCAGTCCGGTTCGGTAAACAGGGACTGGAGCGAACTGGCTTTCCTGTTACAGCTCAGCTCAGATGTGCAGGTTTTAAATTTGGACGCTCAAGGACTTGATGCTGACGGATTACGCCGACTCCTACCGGTCCTTCCCCTCTTCTCAACACTCAGGTAAATAGTGTAGGCTGGTAAAAGCATAATTATTCAGAGATGACATGATGCATTCATTGTTAAATATTATTATTTATTGTACTTATTGTGTGATATGTATTGTATGTTCTTTGCATAAAGCCTGGGCCAGAATCCTCTTGGTTCAGAGGGAGCGTCTGTGTTATCCCTCGTTCTGAGAAACCCAGATTGCCGCATTCAGAGGCTGTGGTAAGTAAATTAATACATTATCATTTATAAATGATCATAATTGAACTAATAAAAGATAATAGTGAAAAGTGAGCCTTTATCATGACTGTGTATGTTCAATATAGGGTGGTTGCGACAGAGCTTGGCTGTGAAGGCCTGAAAATCCTTGTGGATGCACTGAAAGAAAATCATACTGTGACTGATCTCAGGTGAACAGTGAAAAAAAAAAACATAATTTCTCATTACAAATACACAGAAGTTGCATCTTACTCGATATTTACAATATCATTATTTCATTAGAATGGCCATCAATAAAATTGGAGACGATGGAGCTGGTTATCTTGCAGAATTGTTGAGGACGAATTGCACACTGACAGATATCAGGTGACCAAGATTAATCTCCGCCATTGCAGTCTTTCTAGTCAATTATTTATCTTCAGTGTTCACTTTGTTTAAACATTTTGCCTTCAATAGACTTCGTGACAACCTAGTGACAGACAAAGGAGCAGAAGTCCTCATGGCTGCTCTCAAAGAGAACACTACATTAGAGTACCTGTGGTAAGAACCATTTAAAGCTGATTTATTTCAGTTTGTGATTCTGTAACACAATATACAATGGCATATATTTTCTTTATCTATCGCAGGATGTTTGACAACAAGTTTACCAAAGACGGCGTCAAGAAGCTGAAAGAATTCGCAAAAACCAGACCAAACCTTGACATTAAAGTTTGCGTCTGACCCACAACCGACAAACCAGTGGAATATCTCTAAACGGCATTTGCATTGCTGAACTGGCAACTTATATATTACTTTTAATGCGCATTAGACTGTTAACCACTCAGGCTACTACTGCCCTCTACTGGACATTTAAAGAGCTGTGGCTACTTATTGGTATGGTACGTTTGTAATATGTAGGCTATATAATGGCATTTGGCTGTAATATAACCAGAAATGTCAATGATTCATAGACAGTTATTTCTAAAGACACTGAATTGCATTTACTGAAGCTTTTAAGTGCTTTGAGGACTCTAAAATTGCTTTTTAACACACCTCAGTTCTTCTTGTATAGTTTATAAACTCTTTTCTTCTTTCTCTTTCCTGCTATAGTGTCTCAGAGCAGTTTGATAATAATACTTTATTGCCCATTTTCTTTCTGGGCGCTTTTACATGCAGAGCTCTTACAGGGTTCTTCTTAGATGCTTCATAAACAGAAGTAAAATGTATGTGTAAAATACACAAAGGCATAGTATTCTTTGTTTAGTCGATTCAAAGATACTATAAAATCAGGGATCGACATGTGAAACTTGTTAACTCTTTACTTCCTTTATTTATTACTGTTACTTTACATCAAGCCAGTTGCAATATATCTGACTGTCAGATAATAGTGTTTGAAACATTGCACACCTGTCTGCTCTCAGAAAGGTTCATGCATTGTTATATCATTAATTGTTGTAACATCACGAAATATGAATTGTTATAACAAGTATTATTGCTTAGCAATTCTTACAATGCAATGTACAAGTGTTATGCAATGATTAAAACAAGATGCACAAATAGATGTTCAATAAACATATTATATGGGTTCTCCAGATTCCAGTTTGCTTTGGTAATGGAGTCTGTGGTTTTCACAGGTTCCTGAGGAATATTTAATATCAGTAATCCCTCATTAAGTAGCATACTTGTCTGTATTTGAATGTAGTTGCATATTTAAACCACCAGATGCCGACGTGATGTTTTTCGACTCATGTCACTCCTTTGTTCAGCTTCCTATGTTCAGTTTAGTGCTTAGAAAGAGTACAAGCAACAACAGAAAACCTGATAATACACCGTAAAAAGTGTTTTGGTCATTGGTACAGTTAACTTCTCTTGTGATATTTGCTACTCAGTTAGTTTATTTATGCAATGTCAATCATCTTTAATAAAAAGAACACAGATAAATGCGACTTCAGAAGTATGAAAAGAGCTCAAATCTGATACCCAAAGAACAAAGTGTCTTGTTTCTTTTTCATGGGAAACCCATAATGTACATTGAGACATTTGGCAAATTTGATTACTGTATGTTATATTTATTTCATGTGCCATTCTTCTAGTGGTTTTGCCATAATGTCATTGATAAACAACGGCTTGACCATTATTATGAGAGACTGAAATCGTGAAATACAAGGATGGCTTCCTTGTTTGGGATTTGTTTGCTGTTGTTGTTTTTTTAATGAATTTTAAAAAGCCATCAAATTCTGTAAAATTGTAGCAGGGACCATAACAACCCGGTGTGTTCTGTGAATTTTCTTTGCACTGGAGCAAAATATAATGTGCAATTATTTAAATATTTCAGCCGAGCGGCGGTTTGATTGGCTGGTCTCATCTCTAGCTCAGGAACCAGCCAATGGGGAAGTTGGCTTGTTTGTGTGAAGCAAGCGGTGCAAATATAAAATCGGGAGTAAGAGATGTTGGGAAATAAATGTATGTGTGAACGTAACCCAAAGAGTGAAATTGGCATCATAAGGTTGTTTATACCTTTTCTACTCTGAAGAGAGCCGAAGCGAGGATTTGGTGAAGGAAATAGGTATGACTTATTATAAGGATGTTCTGTTGTAAGTTTACCCTCTAAGACTGTTGATGTAATATATAATCATGTTATATACATTTCACACAGTTTATACAGTCATTGCTAAAGAAGTAAATCGTTTATTTTTGTTTAAAAATTATTAGAAATTGATTTTTTTTATATATTTTTGCACAATTCTTCAATATGACAAAGACTATAGGACCGTTCTTCAATAACTGTATTTTATTATGCCATTGCACGTTTTGACGTTATAAACTATAACTAAACTGTGATGTGTTGTTTGAATAGTATATAATGCAGTTTATGAGTTTTATGAGCTTTTACATTTGCCGTCAGAATCCGTGTTTTGCAGTATCATATATGATGAATGGGAAACAGAACTGCTGGTACATCATATCTGAGTCAGCATATATATTACAATGTGCACATTTTTACATCGAGCATTTATTTAGCCTAGAACAGAACAATAGTGAGTGAAGCGATAACCAGGAAGTGCATTCATCGCGACTGTTATTCAGTGCAGAGTGTGTATCCACTGAACAGCTGAGCTCTGTATGCATGAGGAAGGAGGGGAGAGGGGTGCACACACACACAGGCGGAGGCTCTGATGATGATGCCTGTCCAGTTTAGACCAGTTTTAGGGCTGCTCGTTTTCCGCAGGATGCTTAACGTAAACACATAAGACATAGCGCGTAAATTAGGAAAGAGAAATCAACAGGGAAAATAATGATGATTGAAATAGTTTAATGAGGCGTTTTAAAACAACGTGTAAGGTGTCTGTTTGCATTCCATGTTCTACATCGTTTGTGCAAAGCAAACAGAGTCGAATCGTTTATGACGAAATGTCACTTCGCCTGTGGATAAATAGATTTTGTACAAAGATATCCGTATAGCACAAAGCGAACGACTCGCGCCGCACTGGTTCGAACCGGCTGGAACTTGGTCTCACGTGGAGATGTTCTCTGAATCTGTTTATATCCTAGCCAATCAGGGGAGAGGAGAATGTTCGAACAGCCAATCGCAGGCTAGCAGGGAGGGACTAGGGGAGGGAACTGTGTTTCGATCAACAACATTCTCTTTTGGAACTCAGCTGTTTTTTGTTTATGAGCTGTTGTGTAGCAAAGCGAGACAAAGGAACTGAATCTAAATGATGTTCGACAGAAGTTGCGGTTAAAACAATGTTTCAACAAAAGAACATTCACTATATGCTGGGAAAACAATGTAATCGTTGGGAGATTAAAAAATAAAATAAAATAAATGTCAAATTTATCATTATACATGTATTAAACATGTAAATGTTATTGTAATGTATTGGCATTATTTAGTATTCAACGTTAAATAACTGATATCCAACTCTGGCCACTTTCACAGGATTGCCCAAAGTTTAGGGGGATTTCCTCAGTATTACCAGCACAGACTGTATCATCTCCTTCAGTCATGGCTCCCTCACTGGCCACAGCCTTCTCCAGGCGCTGGTGGATGGCGATTACTGCGGTAATCGAAAACCTGTTGTTCTCTGCTGTCCTGCTCGGATGGGGCTCACTGCTCATTATGTTGAAATCAGAGGGCTTTTACTCCTACCTCTGCAGTGAACCAGGTAAGGAGGGGACAAATGTGTGCACTCAGTGTTACAGAAACTCATAAAGACATTAAATGCACTATCCACAATAGATGCCAGATCGAATGCTGCAAATAATTACGTGAACATCAAAGAAAAGTCTAATATATATACAAAGCATATTAATTTGCTTTAATAGCTTTGTTTTTACTCTTTCCCCACCCACATTTTAACAGTAAATGTTTGGCAGATTGACTCAAAGTACCATCTTGGAATGCAGTTACCTTAAGCAAAACCTGTATTATTTCGCAACAGAGGCTGCAGCATTATGAAAAACAAAAATCTCTGTTGTCTGGCGCCCATCGCAGGGCTTATGGAGGAATCCAAACCAGAATATCAATCGATCACTGAGAGTCCGTGCACCTTATTTGGAAGCCCTCTTGCTTTGTGCTGCTGCCATTAGGAATTACAAACAACATCTACAAGCTTGTTTGGTGTCAGAATTTTGGCAAAGTGGGTCTATAGATAATTTGAGCTCCTTCACAGAGTTGATTTCAGGGTAAATAGACCAGAGGACATCAATCTGCTTAGCTAACACAGTATAGATACTTCCATGTGCAGCTGTATCATCTTAAGGTCTTAGTATGAAAGAAAATGTTTCATCAAACAATAACTATCAATAAAACTTCTAAAGGACTGATATGCTAGACTAATTGTGGATTTTCTGAATAGCTAAAAGAGTATAGACCACTTAGCAAAGATGAAAGATACCAACCATTCCATGAACTGATATGTGGGTCAACTTATTATTACTTATATGTTGTGCTTTAAAAGCACAGCCTTTAAAAAAAATGTACACTGCAAAAAACATATTTTCTCAGTTAGTAATTTTTGTCCTGTTTTTGTTTTTGAGAAGCAAAGTCACTTAAACATTAAGTCTAAATATTTGTATTAAAATGAATTGAGTTCATACAAGTCACATTTTTCAGAAAACAAGGTCTAATATCATTTTACTTCTCAAGTAAATGTATCTTGATTTAAGAATGTATAGATATTTGTACTGGAACACAAGACAAAATACTGAGTAATAAATTATTTTTGCTGTGTAATTAATCCAGATGAATATAGAATCTTAACTGGAATAGGCCTGTTCAGGTCTACTTACAACTCTTGGCAAAAATGTGTCTAGGTCATGATGTTCATCTGTGAAGAACAGCTTGTTCCTATTGAGCTCCGAGATTAACTTTATTTATTAATACATCATGTACTGATCATAGACTGGTACTGATGCACATAAAATCATACTTATACATTAAGACTGCTAATGGAGTTCATGTCATGTCATGTCAATGTCATTGTCACAGAGTAAAATGGCTCAGACATAATAAAAAAATACATGGAAGCTATGTGTGCCTGTGAGCCATATTTCAAATAACCTTTGGGTTATACAGAACAAAGATATCCAACATATATACAGTATATGTGAGGGAAAAGTGTGCAGTGCCATGATAAATAAAGACTCAACAGTTCGATGTCCTGTCTGTTCACATTGTGCACTGTCATGTGGCTTATGATAATTCAACATTATTGCTAATAGTTTAAAAATATCTGCTTGCTGACACTAGTGTAAAGTTTCTTTGGAGTGTAACGTCTTGTTCTTCAAAGACTTCTTTCTGTGCTGCTTTGATTGTGACTTTTTCAGTGAATGAGGTCAGGAGACTCAGCCATGCTGCTCTGAACTGGCCCTGGTTTATGTTTCATTTTTCCACTATGACATCTGTCTCTTAAACGATTTAACACGCCTTCGTGAAAACACATTTCTGAAGTCCTGAAGAAACAGCAGGACTACTTTGATATCTTATGACCCATTAGCACAACGGCAACAAGTAAACTTGATCGCCATGATCTTCTCGAGGGGACTTCTGTCTTCCAGTCCCTATATAGGGCCCTTTCGCCCCTTAGGGCTTGGGCCCTATTGTTTTCCTAAGGTAATTATTATTATTATCAAACTTAAGGACACTTTTGGGGCTCTTAACATGCTCAAAAACTCAAGAAACTTTGCACACAAGTGGAAATGGGGGATCTTGGGGGGGGGGGGGGGGGGGGCTCTGTGGCGCACTCTTTTATATGGTTGTATTTGAGGGGCTCTGTAGCTCTCAATGCTTTTCACCTACAGGATACTAAATTGCTAGCAGATTTTTTATATCTCAAATGGGTTGGCCTTGGCGAGGCAACAAATATATGGCACAAAGAAGGGAAACAGGAAGTGTACTATAACTGCATACATTGACTGATTTTGATTAAACTTCAGCTGTGTGTTCATTGTAGGAAGCAGATCACATGGATGTGACTATTGTGAGTCAAAGTCTTAGCGCCACCAACAGGCAGCAGGAAGTGTGTCACTTTCAAAATGCTTTGAAATCGCCCTCTTATTTTAACCCAATTTGCTTCAAATTTCAGCTTCAGTTGTCAGCCAGTAGACATGGACAAAGCCTTAGAAATGGGTGTTTAGGAGGGGCTCGATAGCGCAAACTTTTTCTAAAGTATGTGTGTGTGTGGTAGACAGTAGTTTTACCTAGAGTCACCAAACTCGCTCGCTACATATATTGTTCTCATCGTACAGGACAACTTTCTAATTTACAGTCATTAGCTCCGACCAACAGGAAGTCAGCTATATTTGTTTGAATGTGGATTTTTTTAATCAAGCTCTGAATTTTTAACTACTGGTCCAAAGGGCTTCATACGATTCACAACTTTCTCAACAATGATGGCGGTATATTGAAGATGCTAAATTGCCAACGGGTATTGGATATCTTGAACAGTACTGCCATGGCTAGGGATTAAAGTAATGACAAAAAGGGAAACTGGAAGAGTGTTATATCTTCTAAATAATAAATTAATATTGGATATATATTAGACATTATCAAAATATACTCTCTGGCACAGTTTAGATTTTATTTATTTATATATTTTTTTTTTAAATGTTATTAAATATTCTGGCTCAACTAACTAACAGTCTCCAACTGATTGTATTTGTGTGTGTGTCTGTGTGTGTGAGAGTCTTATTTTATACTCTTGATGGTTTGGAGTTTAACCCTTTCTTTGCTATGTGGTTATCTTTTAAGACTTAGGATCTGTTTCTATCAGTTTTAATGACAAAATAAATCCATAGAACCATAGTTTATTTGTAGCGCACTGACAACATAGTTTTATATAATTAGTTTAATAATAATGTTAATAAAAATATTAAAAAATAATTAGATAAATACTTATTAACTTATAATATTTGAGCTGAAAATGATAACTTCACACTCATTTGTTAATGACCTATGACATCATATGACCTGAAATTCATCTAAATTTTAAATATCTCATGGATGTGGATGTTGTGGTTTGTGGTCACCAACTAGCTGTATTAAATGTGGCATATTGAAACGACTTTGACATAGTTCTTTTACATTCACCCGTTTTAAATGTATATTGCCCGCCGTGCACAGTTGCCCTAAAGCCACCGGGGTGGCGGTGGCGCCGGGTCTTGGGCCCGTCATGACTTCTTGCAGCTTTATTTTTGTGTTTTGAATTTGTGGTGAAGTTCCAAACACAGTAGTGGCCTTGAACAACACTTATTTTGAAACTTTTTGAGACTTTTATTGATAGAATAGTGGGAAAGGGCAAACACATCAATGCACATTGCAATCCTGGACATTCACACTTCCCTTGTCTTTTTCATTTTGGCTGTTGTCAGCATTTAGTTCAGACATTCTAGACACCAGGCCTTACAGGTTTGATGACACAAGGAAGTAAATGTGGCTCAAGTGTTTGCTCAATGTAAATATGAGATTATCTTGCCATTTCCTCACGTTTCCCTTGGACTCAGCTGTCTATTTCACATTATCAGCTGGTTGGTTCTCTTTAATCAGCAGGCGTGAGGAAACACTGACCAGGAAAATGCTTGTCTGGCTAAATGCTTTGGCCCTGCACTTCTTACTGAGTCTGTGTTCATGACGTTTTTGTGCGTCAGACTCATGTTGAATTCTCATTCCGTTCTGCTCTCACTTCTCCATATCAAAGCAAATGGAAAATCAGGCCTGGCTGTCTCTGTTTTTTGCTGTCACTGATTAGATCTAGTGGAACAATGGGTTCAGAAACATCTGAAATAGAGCTACTCGTTCATCTGAAGAGACCTAAAATGTGAATCCAACAAAACCTGTCAACATCTGCAAGTCATATTTCAACCCAAATGCATAAGAAAATGGAGGCTGTTTTTAGGATCATAACATTTTTATTTTATTCATAAGTATACACCACCGTTCAGAAGTTCAGAAGTCTTTAAGATTGTTTTATGTTCCTGAAACAAGTCGCTTTTTTTTGCATTTATTTGATCAGAAATCATTGTAATATGCTGTTTTGCTGCTCAAGTAACATTATTTTTAATAAATTATTAAAATAATAATATAAATAATAATTATATATAATTATTTGATAATTTAATAATTTTTAAAACAAAAAAGTTGTAATGCTTAATGTTTTTGTGGAAACCGTGATCATTTTTTTTGAGGATAAAAACAAAAAACAGCATTTACTTGAAATAGAAATCATTTGATAATATCATTATGACTGTTTTACTGTCACTTTTGATCAATTTAATGTGTCCTTGTTAAATTAAATTAAATTTTAAAGAAAAAATGTTACTGACCCCAATTTGGCAATTTAATATAATAAAAATAAAATGTTATTTATGCTTTATTTAGTGATTCAATAATGTAACCATGCAAAAAAAATCTTAATGGTCTTAAAATAATCTTCATTTTAGTTATGTATTTAAAAAAATATATGTTTTGGGGTGAAATATTTGACTCAAATTGTGTACTGAACATAAAGCTACCTTTTCTATTAATTTCATGAAAAAGAGTAAAACCATACACTACTTTTTGAGTCAGTCTGTAACTGTTATCAGGAGCATCTATTGAAACAGGTGTGTATTGACTCAAGGCAGCTCCTCCTTTACTCAACAAAATATCTCAAGTTTAGCAGATTATGTCCTCTAATAATCAATCTGTGACTTCTAACCCTTTTTTTCATCATCAATCATATCTGCTTTACAAACACAGGTCCTTTGTTTGTTTACTGATCACATTCGAACAAAAATCCCTCACAAAGACCTGTCTCTTGCCCACCATTTACATTCATAACAGTTTCTCCATATGCTGCAAACAGCCTCATCCCCCATCCAAACAAGTTATTCCAGACCATTTTCAAGGCTGTTGATAATTCAAAAGAATGCTGGATAAACAACTTTTATTTAGTCTTGAAGAACCAAGTAAGAAACTTGTTGCCCAGGCAAAGCATGATTATCCATAGTCAAAACAACAGGGGAGTTCTGGGTGAAAGAACAGGATTAAAAATGTTGGTCAAACTGCTCATGCTTTGGTGGTTGTTGGAAGGTGTTGAGGCTGTGGGTTCAAATAAACTCCCGTGCTATTTCTGCTACAGTTGTTTAGCTGCCTGTTTATTTGACCTTTTGCCCAGCATCCTGCCTGCTTTAGGAGGGGGACATGACCACGATATCTCTCAACGACATTTCCTGTTTTACTTCTCAGAGTGCCATAACTGTTTTCCTAGAAGTCAGAGTCCCAATTAGTCCTTAGAGTTTTACATGTGAGCGTGTGACTGCTGACTACCCTGCTAAAAAAAACAGCATGACTTTCCACGCTGGTCCGCACTGGTTAGTGCTGGTTTGGTGATTAGATTGCTCAATTTGGGTTCACTCTGTCTTACGCTTTCCAATCCTCCAGGTAACAGTACGGGGCAGAATACATCTGAGAATGTAAATGGTACAACAACAAGCCCAAGACATGAGGAGGAGGAAAATCTTAATATGAATGGCTGGCCCATCTGTAAAGAGCAAGATGAGATGCTGAACCTGGCCTTCACCATCGGCTCCTTCCTCCTCAGCGCCATCACACTGCCCCTCGGCATCATCATGGACAAATACGGCCCACGCAAATTAAGGCTGCTCGGCAGGTATAGGAGGAAAACTGGTTTGTGAATACATAACATAAAAATGTACTCTGTTTATACGGTAAAAATATTATTAATATTATATTATACTATTATTATTAACATTATACATTTGTGTAAAATATTGTTAAATTATTACATATGATATTGTTTTATTTTGATATTTATTTGGATTTTGAAGAGTGCTGTCAAATCGATTAATCGCGATTAATGGCATCTAACATAAAGGTTTATATATAAATACACACACATACATATATATTACATGTTTACAAACCGATTAGTCGCAATTAATCGATGTTAAAGCACTAATTTTGAACAAATATTTTATAACATTTTTATTTTATATTATATTTTATTATTTTATAAAGTTTCCATGGCTCTCAGTTTGAAAACCTCTTTGCTAAAATATACTGTATGCATTGTAAGTGGGATACATGATATGTCAAAAGAATAACATGAAATGATCTCTTCCCAGCGCATCGTTTGCCCTCTCCTGCATCCTAATTGCATATGGAGCCAGTGACCCTAGAAGTATGTTTGCAAATCCAGATGAGACCACCATTGCTGTTAATACCCACCTATCCCTGCTCTCTTTGACATCCTTGTATTTTTCTTTAACAGATCTCTCTCTCCTAATCTTCTTCGCCCTTGCGCTGAATGGGTTTGGAGGCATGTGCATGACCTTCACCTCACTCACAGTAAGTGCTCATGTCGTACTAGTGGGTCTCCATGGGTGTCCTTTCCGGTCTTTCGCGCAAAGACAATGGCACAACCTCACATGCTAAAACTCAATGTAGCTGAATAATGCAGGTGTTTTCTCTTCGCAAAAATTGCTGCATCATCATATATTCATCCTCAAAGAGAATTGTTTATCTGGATTTCCAGTAGAATCATAGAAATTGACATATACTGACATGATATGAATAGAATTGAATCAAAATAGCTCATCCATATCTTTATATGGAAGAAACAGTAAAAGGAGAGTAAGAATAGTGAGTAGTATACTAGTGTATTATTCCAATTTTAACCAGCGTCTTCTTTCATTTCTGAATGAATCAGTGGACTAAATGATTTAATGACTCACTCTTAGCATACTAGCAGCATACTATGTTGGAGAAATAGTAAGAGTAGTATGGTATTATGCGATTTCGAATTCAGCTAGTAACTTTCTGAATGAATCTGTGTTTTAAAAGAATCAGTTGATTTAATGATGTGATAACTCACTCAAGATGGTCACTTTTTGTCACCATTTACTGGTGTAACAATGTAACTCACAGAAACAGTGTCTGAATAATGTCCACCGCTAATACAGAGAAGACAGTCTGTCTGGAACGTGCAAACAGAGACAAGTTGCTGCCTATAGTCGCTTATGCTGTTCTAGTAAGTTTGTTGCCAGCTGCCTATGGGCAAAAGACATCAAAACAGCTCAGAGCTATTGTGTCTTTCCACACACTATTACAGTTTCAGTGATAAATACAAGAAAACATCTAGCTTTGTTTAGTGTGAGATCTGCAGTTCATTGGGTTCACACTGAGAAACCTCACCAATAAGGAGAGCAGACTGTGTTGAAGCCAACAGGAAGTTGCACTCATTGCTAGCTGACGGGTGGTTGTCTCTTGTTTCTGCATGCTGCTCAGAGTTCATAGAAACCTTTGAGTTCATAGCTGATGGTACAGCTGTTCCTGCAACCAGTTCATTTGCTTATGTTGTTGATTTTCTATCTTGTGCTACCATGCATGCCTCAGCTTGTCTGGGCAACCCTCCGACTGTTACATACACACAGAGAAAAACACACACAGAAAGAGTGAGTGAACTGTGTAGCGGAACAGTACAGACTGTTATCACAGCTGTTGTGTTCTTAGAACCTTTTCCCAGCTGTTCCGTATAACTATGTGTTTTACCCTGCTGGTTGTTGTGTCGGGAGGCTGAACCTGAGGTTCACAGTGCAGTTCATACGGTCTGACATCTGTTGTGTGGGTGCATCTCTCAATAGCTTCATTACTGTTGCTGTTATTAGACTTAATAAAGGTGCCATATGTAATATTGACAGTGTGTAATATTGACAGACAATTTAATGGCTGCAATACACTGTATTTTCTGCCAACTGGCAACACATAAATTGGCAGTGAGCGCGATCACACGGACCAACACCAAAAACAGACATTTCGACACCGAACACACATTTCAAAGTAAAATAACGGGCTGTATTTTTAACTTAGCATGTCACTATCATATTTACAGGGTTCCCACGGGTCCTTGAAATCCTTGAAAGTTTGTGAATCTGAAAAAATGTTTTCAAGGCCCTGGAAAGTTTTTGAAAATAAACAAAATAGAGACAGGTCCTTGAAAGTGCTTGAATTTATTTTGTGCAATAAGTTTTCTGGAAAAAAATTCCATATTCACTCCGGTCCCCTAATGTGTTATTTCGCCAAAACTTCATGGCCTATGCATACTAGCTTGCTAGATTTACACTAGTTAAGCGCATTTACGCGTTACGTTCAGGGTTTTTCCTGCATAGAGAATTATGAGGTGGCTGCCTCCGTCAATTAAACATTAATTAATATAGGCCTACTGATGGTAACAAAGTTGCGCTGTTGAGACTCGCGCAGTTATTTATAACATATTATAGTTAAGAAACAATATATAGCCTAGGCTACACACGATCAGAGTGATGTTTTCCTGAATGCCATCAAGATTGAAACCGAGACTGATTTCATAACAGTTCAAGAAACAAATAGTTAAAATTAAGTCACTTACATTTGAGACGCAATGACTGTTTTTGTTCTGTTTCAGCAGCGAAAATAGTCCCAAACAAAGATCACAGCAGAACCACCGCGAATCTCACAGCAACGAACACTTGTAGCATTACTGAATGATTCAGCGTTTTGAACGAATCGGTTGAGTCAAAGATTCAATTACCCATTCATAAACTGCCTCATTCTGAATGAATCAGCCGTTTGAACGAATCGTTTGAATGAATGACTCAATGACTCGCTCATTAAGACGGTCGCCTGCCGCCTCCTACTGGCGGTTTAGTTTCATAAAGTATCATTCCTTTTAACATTCCTTATTTGTATATTTAAAAATATTTAAAATAATCCAATTTAATACAGTTATACTTTTTCATTGTAAATTATTTAATTGGATTGGTAACAGCCTAGTGTCTTATTATTTTAATTGAATATATTGATCAAATTTAAGAATTTGAAATGAAAGATGGAGCATACATTTAATAAAATTAGGGGAAAATGCCCTTTATAAAGGTACAAAACATTTGTGTTTTCAAACAGCGATGTAATAAAACATTGACAATTTAAGCTTGAAGGGAGTAAAGGTTTAGGCTATTAAGGAAATGTAATTTTGCCAAAAGAAGAACTTTTATTTTAAAAAAATATTCATTTTAAATCAGCCTACTTCAGAGTGATATGTTAACATATTATCATGCTTAACACTAAAGGTGATGATACACAGGGCAAGTTTTTGAGCAATGTTGCCATCAACGGGCAACCAGATGAGACAAAGGGCCCACGACCAATCTAAATGATCCAGATAGAAATGTATTGCCCATTTTCAATGGCAACGTTCCCAAGAAACAATCGCTCTGCAAGATTGCCCAACAACATTGCTCAAAAAGTTTCCCTGTGTATCATCACCTTAAGAATTTGAATAATTGTAATGTGATCAGATGCAGATATCTAAATCTGAGTATATTGGTGGTTTGCGGGTGTATTATTTATTTTTAACAGTGGATTTGGGTGACTCAAAGTGTACCAGATTAATGAATTTATCTTTAAAATTTACAAAATTTTCTTACGGGGGGGCATGCCCCCGGACCCCCCTAGAGGTACCAAGCACCACACACAAAAATACTGTGGAAAAAACATTAGGCTATATGAAGATCTACAAAAATTTTTTATTATCTTATTATTAAAGTACATTATTAGGATTTTACCACCTCCGCCTCATTTTGAGTCAGGAAAAACCCTGGTTACGATAAGTGTACGTTGTACGTCACCATGACGTTCACACGTGCGTGAAACTACGATGGCACCTCAACGTTTGTTGTTGGACACAACAAATGTGTCCCCACATTAAGTCCTTGAATTTGAGGGTATTGGACCTGGAAAGTCCTTGAAAGGTCCTTGAATTTGAAGTTAACCAAGGTGTGGGAACCCTGTATTTACTTATACTTTGAATTTGGCATTTGGAATTCGGCACAAAACTCGTCTAGCACCATTTTTGCTACAGACACAAATTAAACTGTGCAGCTTTTTTGAGTTGATGTGTGTTGCTATTTTTCTTAGCATTTTTTCCTAACAATGCCCTGCAACCAACCAGAACACCCTTAGAAATACGTAGCAATCTACCAGCAACCACCGGGCAACCACATAGCATTGCCCTAGCAACCCCCTAGTAACCACATAGTATTACTGAGGCCACCTACTTTGGTTAGATGAATATGTAAATAAGTGCTGCGCGCTTTCCTCTTAATAACAAAATAAACACACAACAGAATTGAGAAAATAGCAAGTATGTTTAATAAAGCATAAGAAAAGCATCTGATCATAGCAATGTGGATATGTTTGCACGAGCTCTGCAATTCAGCACTCTAGTAAAGTCACGTCACGTTTGTATATATATATATATATATACATATATTCAGCACTTTATACAATAGATTGCTTGAAATCAAATAGCTTTACAGTATTAAACTTGAGAAATAGTATCAGTGTCTCATTTCATCAGAAGTATAATTTCATTTTCTACCATAAAGCATTTCTTCCAGTGCGTTCATATTTTCACTTGCCGGTCACGTCTAATCTCAACTGACTCGTGAGGAGAAATGATCAGAACAAAAAAAGATTTCCACGTGGAAGAAGGCAAAGCCTCAGCGCACACCTACCTATTACTTAATCGCCACGGACCAATGGGAGTACAAAGGTGTTGACCAGCTGAAGCAAACTTTTCCAGACAGTTCGCATTGACAAGCTGTTTTGAACTTCAGTTTTGGCCTGATTTTGTTTCTAAATGAAGTCACATCAGTTCGTTCTACGATTTTGCTTGAAGTATATTGGGGCCGTAACAACCACCTCAAACACCTTAGCAACCACATCATTACTCTACACCCTAGCAACTATATAGCAATGCCCTGGCAACCACCTAGCAACACTCTAGCAGTCAAGTAGCAACACCCTACCAATCACCCAGACAAATCTGCCAACCACTTAACAATACTCTAGCGACCACCCAAAACATCCTAGCAACCACATACATTTCCCTGACAACCATGCCCTAGCATTCTAGTGAGTTTTGCACAGGTAAGCGCAGCTCACATTTATTTCAGCAAATGTAAAAATGTAGTTTAGAAACTTTTCTGAAAATTGTATTCTATGAATAACCAAGTGTCACATTCTGAAGATGAACCCTAAGAGGTTAAGTGAAGCTGGCTTTCAACCTTTCTTTCTCTTTCTTTTCCACGCTTTTCTGTCTCTCTATCTGTCACTCTGTGTCTGCGCACTCAGCAGTTTATAGTGCAGCTGCGGTATGAGTGCCTGAGAGCTCGTGTTTCCTCCCAGCACACCTCTGATGTTTTCCCAGTACACTGACTCAGCTCTCTGTGCCTAACGGCTGGACTGTCCCCTCCCAGCCACCTGATTCACTGTCTGACCTCAATCCTTCATCTGCCCATTTCTGCAGCTCTTATCTCTACCCGTTTTAGCTCTCTGTCTGTCTGTCTGTCTGTCTGTCTGTCTGTCTGTTTCTATCTGTCATCCCACTGGCTGTGTAGCAAGCAACCATCTTTTTAAGTCTTTTGCAACACAACCTCAATGGAGTTAGAATAATAAATACATAAATTAAATTTAAAATAAATAGTGTGAAATAGTGATGAACTATTGCATGCACACAAGAAAATTTTGCATGCGCACAAGAAAATGTTCTCGTACGCAAGGGAATTTTTTTGCGTGCTCATACGTTACAATTTCCGGTTTATGCACTACTATAATAGCCTTGCAAGCCAGACCTACATCAAGATGTTGGGTCTGGCAACTCACCATAGACACGGCTCAATCCGAGGGGCGGGATAAACGGCTGTCTTTCCGATTCCCTCTGCACGCTTCAACCAACCAGAACGTTTTCCTAACAGCGGAGCTAACGTTAGTTGATAGATTCAACTTTTGAATCTGGCCGGCAAAAAACTACGAACAAATCTTCCTTTTTTAAGAATGCCATAGTTCTTTGCTCTTTTCTCAAAGAAAAACTTAACTCCAAGTCCTCCAGAGTCGCGGCCAAAGCCGATTCGACAGACTGTTCGCCAGCAGCCGCCATTCTTTGTTTTCAAGTAGCAGGGAACCGTCGCAACTCTGTCGTCATTATGTTAAGCCCGCCCCGCCTACTCTATACACAAAGTGATTGGCCTGACCCAATTTAGGTTTTTGCAGCTCGAAAGTCAATGGAGAGTTGCTAGACTACCCTGGCTGCAAAATACATTTTGCTGCCGCTAGGGTGCGTCTAGATTTCTAGGCTACTACTATAATTCTCCGCCACCTGTAAGGTTGCATTAAATCAGACAAAGTGGTTTAGTAAAGGGTGTTTTGATCTTTTAAAATATTTTTTTTTTATCAGTATATATATATATGAAGAGTTCAGATGCAAAAGCCTCTAAGTGCCATCTGAAATTTTCTTCTAGAATGATAATTTTTATCAAGCTCGTATATTTAAGTTCAATAATTTCACTTAAATGGCAATGCAAATTACCTATTAATTGTCATTTAAAGGGGGGGTGAAATGCTCATTTTCACTCAATCTCCTGTTAATCTTGAGTACCTATAGAGTAATATTGCATCCTTCATATCTCCAAAAAGTCTTTTGTTTTATTATATTTTTAATTGAAAGATAGGCTGTACCGAGTCTTTCCGGAAAAAAACGAGCGGCTGAAGGCGGGCCGTGTGGGCGAAGCTTAGCTGTGCTAACGCGCCGAGCTAACAACACACAGAGACATTTGTTCAACAGTTTTACTCACCGTTCCAACGCACGACCGCGAACCTTTATCATTGTGACTGCTCGATCCTTAAGCATTAGACGATCTGGGCTTTGTTTATAAAACAATCATCGTCGAAATGCAGGGAACAACAGTCTTACACAACTCCGTTTATGCTCAGGAAAACAAACTCCATCCACGGGTGCCTTAACACACTTCTTTGGTGACATTGACTTCCCAAAAGCCGGGCAGGGCGCTTTGATGGCGAACTGCTTTCACTCTCTTGCTCTGTTTTACGAGTGCGCGCGCGCCCGCGATCTTACCGGAGAAGTGCCCTTAGGACCCATATAAGGAAATTCCGCCCTCTCTTACGTCAGACAGAGCCATACTCGAAAAAAACTTTCCGAAACTTGTGACAAACCGGAAGGACAATTTTTGGAACAAAAATACTCCTTCAAACGTACAACTTAACTTTTGAAACTTTGACCATGTTTAGCATGGGAATCCAACTCTTTAACAGTGTAAAAAACTCAGTATGCATGAAACAGTAATTCACCCCCCCTTTAAGTAAAATCACTTAACTTAAATATACAAGCTTTATAAAAATTATCATTCTAGAAGAAAATTTCAGATGGCACTTAGAGGCTTTTGCATCTGAACTCTTCATATGTATTTTATTTTATTTTTTAATAAGTTTTTTAAGTTTTATATAGGACAAAGAGCAAATATATCTTTATTAATTCATGTGCATCCATACTCTCGTTTACTTTATAGTACAATGGCAGTGATGCACAAAGGAAATTGTCACACATGAGCACGCAAACAAATTCCTGTGCACACGCGAAAGTTTAATGTGCGCACGTGAAAGCCAGTATATATATATGTTTTTTGTAAAGGTCCCTTTAGGGGCTCCGTAATATAGCAATCTCTCTGAACCACAAAATTTCATTGGGGATATACTGTTCCTCTTTATTCTAGCTCTGTCTCTCACTCTCACTCTCTGATGCACTAATGCTGTTTTTTTCTTGTTCATTTGTGCCTTCAATCCATTTATAACCCACTTCTTTAGGATGCTGAGTCATATGTGGAAGCAAATAGAAAAAATGGCTTATAATGGGGGAATAGGAGCATTTAGGCTCCAGAAAACAGATTAAAAACACTCAGTAAGTGGGCATGCCAACTGATATTTTGCTGTGTTGGTCCAATGGACACCTCAAAATGAGGTGTGAAAGTTTTTATTATATGATTTGTCATCTAAATATGTCCCAGCACTGGGTTGCGTCAGGAAGGGCATCCGGTGTAAAACCTGTGCCAAACATTTGCACATTGTGTGTGCGAATAATTTCGATGAAGCAGACCTTGCAATTGAACGGGACTAAAGCTTGGAGAATTATGCAAAATGAGTCATATAAATGCACCACAGCCACACGGTCAGTTAAATGTGGAACAAATAATGATCGAGTGTTAAATATAATAGGCAATATGATAGGCAGACAATATATGACCCTCTGGAAGCCACATTTGGACTTTGCAAAGTCAGGATCTGGCCAGCCTTTGCTAGCTTTCCCCAACTCACCTTCACAAGTTTTTCTTTCACTTCTCTGTTCCATATTAATTTTACCCTCACTCATTGTGTTGATTTATCCACTTAAGGCCCCTCCCCCCAACCCATTTATGCTATGACTCACCATCCTTCCTCTCAGAGAGAGCTGGAAAAAGGATTTGACAGATTTCTGTGGTCATATGTTGCACAAATGGGGATGGGAAAGCCAAATTCATAATGACTATCGGTGTGAGTTCTCATGAAACATTCATTGATTTGTTTTTCTATAACACACCAACTCATTAATCTATTTTGACAGGTGCTTTTGGGAGAGTGGGACAGTTACTCAACTCAGGCACTTCAAAATGTCCTTTTTATTTCAGCAAATCAATCTAGTACCACACTCACTGACTTTGGTGCACATCGATCCCAAATTCAAATCAGCTTCTGGGAAGTTCAAGGCTAAAAATAGCTCTCAGTTTAAACAATTTATAGTACAGACTTCAAAAAACTCCATGCTTGAAACACCCAGTGATAAAATTAACAAAATATGACTCTTGGTATGGAATTTGGAAAATATGGAATTATTGGTATGAGTTTTTAATGCTTTTGTAAGAAGTCTCTTATGCTCACCAAGGCTGCTTTTATTTGCTCAAAATATTTTGTGAAATATTACTTTTATTATTATTAAAATATTATTATTGTGAAATAATAACTTTTTTACTATGTTCTATTTCAGTATACTTTAAAATGTAATTTATTTCTGATGACAAAGCTGAATTTTCAGCATCATTACTTCAGTCTTCAGCGTCACATGATCCTTCAGAAATCATCTTAATATGCTGATTTGATGCTCAAGAAACATTTCTTATTATTATCAGTTGAAAAAAGTTATGCTGCTTAATATTTTTGTGGAAAGCACGATACATTTTGGGATGAACAAATCTATTCTTTGATGAATAGAAAGACCAGTATCACTTTTGATTAATGCGTCCTTGCCGAATAAAAGTACTGATTTCTGACTGACCTTAAACTTTGTAACAGGAATGTATCTTAGGTACTTGCCTCACAAGTGCCATCAAAATAGTATCAGATGTAATATTTTATATTTAGAGATGTAGCGATAATCATTTTTATATTATTTTTAAAATAACGTTATTTCAGATAACCGTTATTGTAAATCTTTCGGTTGTTTTACACTACGGTGTTTTCTCAGTTCCACTGGCCTTGACTTTGGGACTGTTTTGTCTCAGTGGATTCCTTTGGTCTTATTGACTCATATTTAATCCAGACAGTACCACTTTACTTGTAGACTATCAGTGTTTGTCAAACGTTTTATTTTACTCCCTACCCAATTACATTGCAGCATAAGCTAGACAGAGCGACACTCGCACGATAATTTTGATAAAAGGGACTTTGTTTGCAGTGTCTCTTTGTATTTGACATCACATGACCAGCCGTGGCTAGTGACCGTTTGAGAAAGCAGAAGAACAGTGTTACTGAAACAGTCTCTTGGTACTTCACATGTAACTCAACTCCATGGAAAGGCCATTCCACAGTCCATTAGCCAAAGCCGTTCTTACGGTCTCTCCAAACACAGGCACAATTCCGTCTATTGGGCGCTGGGTGTGTGAGAGAGTTATTGTAAGTGTCATCTGGGATGTTTTGGCTCTGGGATGACCTTTACTCTAATTAGAGGCGGTGAGTGACGTCTATGATGGGTTCCAAGGGAGAGCTTTCCTTCATTTTTGTCTTCGACAAGCTTTTGGACTGGGAAATGGAAGATGTCCAGAGAGTTCTTGGAAAATCTGCGAGTTGTGGAGGAAATGTGATATAAGACACTGTCAGCTGTCGACGGGTGTGAAATAGATGTTGTTGTTTTTTATTCAGAGAAATGGAAAATACATAGAAATTAGAAAATAAGAAACATGCACCGGAACATTTCGATACCCTGCGACTGCAATAAAATATTAAAAAATAAAATAAATGGTGTGACATACAATACTCCATTTATAACTATTTTAAACAGCATTTTGCTAATTATTTTACATTTATATTACATCCATGTTGACCATAGTGAGAGATTACATGGAACAATTGTAATTTTAAAAATGTAAAAATGTAACAAAACAAAAGGATTAAAATTAAATAAAAAAATATATATATACAATTTTTATTCATTTTATTTGTCTTTTTTTGTCTGTGAAACTTCTGTCACCAAGACAAATTCATTGTGTGTGTGTAAGCACACTAACAATAAACCTCATTCTGTTTCTGATTCTAAATAAAATAAAATAAATGAAATGAATAATTATTAATAAATAAACAATACAAATATTCAACAGTACATAAATGATCCTAAAAATATTCTCTTAAAGAATACTGTTGTAAATGTAACTCTCTTTTCCTTTTTTCCTTCTCAGATTGTCTGTGGTTCTCAATCTTTGGCGTTTCAGGCTCTCTTCCTTCCTCTGTGTTTTCTCTGTCGTCTGACAGTTGTTTACCCTGACAGTGCAGTTTAGAACAGCCAGTGCTGTACTCCTCGACCCAGCTCAAAAGCAACAGCATTATGCAAGCTTCTCCAGTGTCCCTCGCACTTTCTCTCGCTGCTAAAAATATTCACGGCATGCAGTTGCCTTTTCAAAGATGTCCCCCCACCTACATGTTGCTCCCACCGGAGAATATCAATAATGTTTACTTTCATTACTCTCATACCTTTCATATGACGTTTTGTCATTTAAAACAGATCCTGTTACAAAATATCCGTTTTTGTTGTGCTTATGGCTCAAACATTATGTCCACAATTATATTTGCTTTTTATACCAGTATTGCCTCTAAAAAGTGCTTTTTTATTTTGATATCCCCTGTTTGACTCTTCTGTAGCTTCCCAACATGTTTGGTGATCTCCGCTCCACTTTCATCGCATTCATGATTGGCTCGTACGCTTCATCCGCCGTCACCTTCCCAGGAATAAAGGTAAATCCGAGTGCTCAGTTTGGACTTATTTAATAAGCTGAGCTTAAAGCAGTGTTAATGATGATGATTGTTGCTCTCTATCAGGTGATCTATGACTTCGGTGCTGCCTTCATCACCATCCTTCTGGTGTGGGCTGGCTGTGCCGGCCTCGTCTTCATCAACTGCTTCTTCAACTGGCCGCTCGAGCCCTTCCCAGGACCCGAGGACATGGATTACAGGTATGGAGTCCAGTGTGTCTGTACAGTACCGTTCAAAAGTTTGCGGTCGGTATGATTTTTTTAAAAGGAATTAGTTTTTATTTCAAATAAATGATGTTCTTTTGAACTTTCTATTCATTAAAGAATAACTTTACAAAAGTATTAAGCAGAACAACTTAACAACGATAATAATAAGAAATGTTTCTTGAGCATATTACAATGATTTCTGAAGGATCATGTGACACTGAAGACTGGAGGAATGATGCTGAAAATTCACGAATTGACGAATAAATAAATTCAATTCTATTCAGTACAAAATTATATTAAAATATATTAAAAAAGAAAATCTTACAGGCCCCAAAGCATGATTTTGTTTTCTGTATCCATTTATTGAAGGTTCTGATGGAATAATTCACTTATTGTCTGTCTCACGCTCCACCTTGTCAGTGTGAAGATCAAGTTCAGCTGGCTGGGCTTCGACCACAAGATCACAGGGAAGCAGTTCTACAGGCAGGTGACCACCGTTGGTCGGAGACTGAGCGTGGGCAACTCCATGAAGAACAATCCAAAACAGATGGCCACCCAAGAAGGCAATAAACTCTGCCTGTCCACCCTCGATCTGGAGGTGCAGTGCAAGTCTGAGGAGGAATGTGAGTATCGTCCTTTTTGACATGTTTTCATCTGAAAAATGTAAAATCTGGGATTTTTTTCTTTTATTTGTTTTATTTTATTGAAAACATATAAAACAAAGAAAAACAATGTCATAAATTAAGTACCGGTAAGAGACATTGAAAATTCACTGTTGCGCCATTGTACTCCTTTGTTAGGTAAGATGTTCTTAAATTAATAAAATGTATGTTGTGTTACTGCTTTAATAATTTAAAGGGGTCATGAACTGCATTTTTGTATTATTTTATAATGTTTCCTGAGGTGCACTTATGTTAGTATGTGGCGAAATTGCGACTGATTTACCAAAGAATCCACAGTGAAATGTACCGAACAAACAAATAATGCTGTACTGAGACAAAATAAATAACCACTTTCCTAGCATTAGGATCCTTTGGAAGGTAATGATATTTTTAGTCCGGTCATCCTGTATCTCTCTTCTCTCCTCGTCATCTCACTAACACGCCAGTGGGCGGGGCTAAAGATGCGATGATGTAGAAGTAGGCGTTGATCTTCTTCCGTAGAGGCGGTATTTCGTCGCACTATTACATCTTAATGTGACAAAACTCAAAATGAGTCGTTTTCTGAGCTTGGTTTCAATAAAAGATGTTTTTGGACTACTGAAAAAGTTAAAGGATGTTTTTATTATACAATGACCTCTTACATGTCAAAGGATCAAGGACATTTTGATTTCTCAATTCATGACCCCTTTAATGCATTTTTAAAAAAATACATTTTCATTAGTGGTCTCAGATATTTTTACTCCACTGTATGTGTCGTTCAGGTTCCATTTTAATGAGCCGGTGACGTGAGTGCCGAATAACTGAAAGTTATGCAGGTTAATTATGAAGGCAGAATAGTGTTTATTGGATTACCAAAACACATTTATTTCCACTGTTTTATTGTGTTGAACAAAGTCCTTGTTCATCAAATTCAAGTGACTTATGCAATCGTGCAATCATGCATATTTCAGAAAGAATTGGACAGAACACAGAGTGCCTTGGTTCCCGCCGGTGTTCAGAGTCTTCCCCCTCACTGCGCACCCCTTGGCATCCAGACATGCAGGGAATATGCGAGCAGACAGGGGGCGATGTTAATGAACGCTTCTCAGTAAATCCTTTTTATTGTGCATGGGGATTTCCTTCATTAGCCCTATGCCTGGTTTCTGACATCTGGAGGTTGCCGAACCACTCGATGCTCCAGGCGCACGCTGTGTTTGCACTTTGCTTCTACTAACCCAAATCTGTGCCATGCAATTATTCCTAATTCACCTCAAACTTGTCAGAATAGGGCCCTTGCTCCCCTTTTAGGGTTCTGCAACTCTCGACGGGGTTCCCGGTTGGGCTCTTTTGTAGTAAACGGAGCGTGCAATCGATTCAGACTGCGTTCCTGGAGGACCCATGGCATGAAGCTAAAATTGGCAGAGGTTGACAAGGTGGCGAGGGAGAGGGCAGATAGCACAGAAGGGCTGTTTTAGAGACGCAGCAGGAGAGGTTTGAGAGAGAGACTGATGCTGATCCCTTCTAACTGTCATCCATAGAGCGCTAATGCCTTCACCACCCTGTGTTTCCATTACTGCAGTCAATTACTGTCAGGCTCACTGCTGGCGGCTTGAAAGTGTGTGAGTGTTTGTGTACTTAGAGGAATAACGAGGTAGCTTGTTTGTGTGTGTGAGTGTGTGTGTGTGTTCCGGAGCATATCAGGTGAGTTGAGATCAGATTCCCAATGCACCAGGTAACAGCACCATAAAGGTCTCTCCATTGCTAGTCGGTGAACAGCAGCATACATTTCTTGAGCTAGAATTAGTGGATCATTAACAAACCCAGACCCTCCGGCCTCTGTGTTACTGTGCCAGACATTGAAGTGTTGCCTGGCTATCCAAGCACCTGTAGAGTTATTTTCCATGAGAACAGGATCTGACCGTTTTTTAAAGGCATTAGAGCATCCTGCTTAAATTGTGGTGACTTGGGGGCCGTTTACACAACACCGTTTTCAACTAAAAATGGAAAACTTTGAATGCGTTTTGGTTCATTACCACAACAGCGTTTTGGGGGCCTGAAAACGCAAACTTTTGAAAACTATACTGTTATCGTTTCTGTGTAAACGACATTAACGCGCCACCTACTGGCCTGGCATGCATAATACAGCGTTTTGAGTCGTTTTGACGGATCCATGTGAACTGGGATAATTTTGACAGTTGTCGTCTGTGTTTTTAGTACATTGTTTAAACGCACCCTAAGAAGCCAATTAAGTTAGCTGTTTTAATAATAATACTTTTAATTATAAAAATGATTATTGTTGATAATAGTTTTATTTAATGTGTTTTTCAGCCCAGTCCTTCATGCGGAGCATCTTCAGCCCCATATTCATGCTCAGCCTCATCACAATGTGTGTGACTCAGCTCCGACTCATCTTCTACATGGGGGCCATGAACAATATTATGGAGTCCCTTGCTGATGGAGACCTGAACAAAGGTATGTTTGTCAAATATTCACAACATGCTGCCAAAACAAGTTGTATGATGCTTCAGGCTAAAACCGTTTCTGTTGATCCAACGCTAAATGTCGCCTAAGGAACAGAACGCAACAGTCAGTTTCATTTTCTCCAAAGAGAAATAGATTTTTATAACGCTGCAGTCGCTGCAGCCAAAGTGCTCAACTCAGATATATATTAATATATAATTTAAAAATATGTAACATTATTATATTATCTAAATATATGTGCAGTAAATTTAATATATATATTTTTTTTACTAATTATTTTTATATATTTATTATAATATTAAAATAAAATAAATGATTTAAATTTAAATAAATTCATGCATATCTACTTGCTACTTGCATATTCTGATATTTAAAAATATCAGAATATATGAAATATATATATATATATATATATATATATATATATATATATATACACACACACACACACACACACACACACACACACACACACACACACACACAATTTACAATACTTACAATTATTGGCTGTTAGTGACCAGATTTTTCATATACTCATTTATCTTTTGCTTCAAATCAAGTCTTGTAGTTGTATGGTTTGGTTCATTGCTTGGAGCTTTTTAATTAAGATTTAATTGAAATGCGTATGGAGAAAATGAATCAGAAGAATATTTGTGTATTATCAAGGATGCTGAAAAAAGAACTGTTGTGCTCTATTCCTCTCACAGCTTCCTTCCTAAATGTTTTCTGATGTCACTCAGTGATTGGCTGCCTAACAACTCTTAATCAAGCGTTTAATATGTACTCGGATGGCCACAGCAGGTTCACGTTGCTAATTCCTTGCTGTCTGTCTCTTGTCCTCTGTTTGCACTCTCTTCGTGCTGCTTGGTGTGTTTTTTCAGTGGAAAGGATGGAAATGGGTAAGACTGCAGGCAAAATGAGATGCATTCTCGATTCACCCCTCTCACCCCCACCCCCCACCATGTTCCTCCCTCCTTCCTCCTTTTCCACCTTCATTTGACATTGATTCATGTTGTCATGTAAAAGCATGAACCCAGCCCTTGGTGGTTAGAGATTGATGTGATGCATCAAAGTCAGTGCACAGTATAACATTCATCCAATCATTCATCTGTCCACCTAAACTTCACAGGAACAAGTCATGGGTCATTCTATGAAATGGGTGTCTTTTCCAATTTTATAGGCTATAAATTTCTAATTTTATACATTCTGTAAGACAAATCATTTTTAAGTGTTAACAAACTGCATTGTTCCATCTAAAGCTAAATTAATACATTTTAATATTAGTATATTTTTATATTTTCGTATATTGTAATATATGTAATATATAAATACATTAATATATTGTCAGTCTATTTGATATTAGGTATTTATTTTTACAATTTTTTTAAAATAAAAAATCTAAATGGTGGAGACATGCCAAAAAAAGGCATCCTCATGACAAAAGACAGAAAAAAACAAAGAAATAAAATAAAGCAACTTGATTTTGCAGATACATTACCTTTCAAAAGTTTAAAGTCTCTATGCTCACCAAGATTGCATTTATTTGAGCAAAAAATTTTTTTACAGTAATATTGTGGAATATTACTGTTTTAATTTAAACTGTTTTATATTATACATACACATGTGTCCTTGCTGAATAAAAAATGCTACTGATCTCACACTTTTGAATGGTAGTGTATGTATATGTATGTCCTCAGCTTCATTGTTAAAGCTATTTTCACATGTATTCTGTTTGGCAGAATGACCCTTAAAACAATGTTAAAACTCAACTTTCTTTCTCTCTCAGTGAGCACATACACATCTATCTTCGGGGTTCTACAGTTGCTGTGTCTCCTGACGGCCCCTGTGATCGGTTACATCATGGATTGGAAACTCAAAGAATGTGAGGATGAAAATGAGAAACAAGTCACAAAGTGAGTGCAACAATGCGCATCCAGCTTCTTAATGCATCATTTTGACACGTACCGCCAGCCAATTCAACCTGTTATTATTATTTGATCACAAGCTTAATGTTGCATTGCATCTGCGTAATTCACTCTTGGCTTTTCCTTCAGGGATCCTACTCAGCCAAAGAAACGTGACAGACAGATCCAGAAGATCAGCAACGCCACCCGTGCATTCGTCTTCACTAATTTGCTGCTGGTCGGCTTTGGGATGACCTGCCTGGTGCCCAATCTTCATCTACAGGTGACTGAGAGCAAAACATCAGTCTCGCTGCCTGCAGAACAATATTGTACCCGATGGGAGAGGAAGTGGTGCAGAGCGCCTCACATGTTACTGCAGCGGATGCATTGGGATTTAGTAGCACAACAGCACACCCCAGTGGCACCGAATGGCTTTCTTTCTAAGCTGGCTTGTCAATATTTATGCATTAGACAAAGTAGGGCTATTTTTGCCTTGGGGGAGCAATGAATAACTCTGATTTCTTGTTTCCCTCCTAGATTTTGTCCTTTGTTTTGCACACCATCGTGAGAGGCTTTATCCACTCTGCCGTTGGCGGCTTGTATGCTGCTGTGTGAGTATGGTTTTGTGTTTTGGGGTCTTTATTGGTGTTGCTTTTAATCATGATTAAAGAACAATGGTTTTCTTAATGGGTGCAGGTACCCGTCCTCTCAGTTCGGCAGTCTGACAGGAATGCAGTCTCTCATTAGCGCACTTTTTGCATTGCTGCAACAGCCTCTCTTCATGGCTATGATGGGCCCACTGGATGGAGATCCACTTTGGGTGAGCAAGCAGTCACTAATTTATTCACCTTCGTGTTGTTTCAAACCCGTATGACTTGCTTTTCTGAGGAATAATTTCATGAAATTATCGTCAGCAGTGTGGCTACGTGCCAGGTCTGCACAACAAAACCCGTTTTATCTCTCTTCTCCACACACAAACCACATTTTAGGTTGTTATTCAGCAAATGTAATTTTTGCTCGCTCAAATTCAAGCTTTCGTCTGTCTGTGTAGGTAAACGTGGGTTTACTGGTCCTGACCATGCTGGGATTCTGCCTGCCCAGTTATCTTCTGTGCTACGGCAGGCAGCTGCGCAGAGAGAAGCAGGAGCGCGAGGAAGACCCCAAGATCTATGTCCAGATCAACAACAGCACCAACCCCGAGGCCTTTGTCTAACTGCAAACACACCGATGACAGCAGTCGAAGAGCAGGAGGCAGGACGGTGGGGAGGGGGAAGAGAACTGCAGGTCACAAAACGAGTGATAAACACCTCCCTGATCCCTCCTTCTGTCTGACACACATACTCACATATTCTCAACAGGCACACAAACACAAAATACAGCCAAAGCAACCGAGAGTCTCACAACGTGCCACACAAACACACGTTTACACGCAATGGACTGAATGGACACTGTGAAAGGCAGGTGTAGAAACAAATGATGCCCTTGTCCTAAAACAGACAAGGACATCAAGTATTTATGCACTGCCTGACAAGAAAGATGAGAATGACCCTCTTTTCTTGCAATTTTAGCTTGATTCTTGAATTTCACACCATGATGATACAAAAGACAAAGCAAATTCAGTGAAATTCTCTCAGGTTTGAGGAAGCCTTCCTGAACAGAGTATTACACACATCACTAGTATTCAGCTTCATGGCCAAGCTTGTTTCAGACACTTTCTGCATTGTTACCTCACTCATTTAGCTTCTCAGCTTATAAAGCTGCTGAAATGCGAGACAAGAACCCTCCAAAACTGACAAACTACCTTAAAGCAGAATGATTCTGCTTGTTATCTGTCCCATATGGGTCTTCATTGGAAGTGGACAGATTTTAGACTTTAATCTCATATATGAAAGCATGCTTTGGAAAGCATGAGCATGAAACTGCAGCTCTTTCTGAACTGGGCTGATTTTAAAGGACACCTGAGGCTAATGTAAACTACACACGATTTTAGTATGACAGCTGTGCTATTATTTGCTTTGGGCTGCAGATCCAGTACGTCTATGGGTGACGTGATGCATACTGTACATATCAGTCCATTCAGAAGGTTGTAGAAGCCATGTGGATCTAAAAGGTTTCTGTTAAAGTGGTAATAGCCTGACATTTCGATCAAGAGCGACTGATCTTCACCAGCAATACTATTCCACACTGATCGTACCGTACCCTATACCACTTACCAATGCAGTACTACTGGTTAAGCTTTACTTGTTAGCACAAAATGTTTTCTTTTCCTCGTATTGACTCGATTATTCAGGGTGTTTCACTTTTAGAGTAATAATTCATATCAGATGTCTTCACCTACAAAAAAATTAGACACAGTGTAATCTCGGTCGAGAGATTATCGGCCATTATCGGATATATCTTGCACTACAGGGTTCATAATTACAGAGGTGCTTACGTTAGCCATTACAGAGTATATGCTTTCTGTCCTCAAAGTACACAAAGACCATGTTAGCCATTTTTTGTGTATTTTCTCAAGATTTCTGGTCTGGTTACCATTTAACTATACGGTGCTTACTAAAATAGAAAAAGCAAGAAGGTTTCTGTGTTGGTCAAGATGAATGATACAGAAACCAAATACACACCTTGTAGTGATGAGAACTTGAATATAAATCATAGCGATTAAAAAAGGGAGATTTTTGAGACATGCTTGATGACAATCGCTTTGGAAGATCCATATTCTTGTAGCTTGTAGTGGGTTGCAGGTCAGTATTACGAATTGCAAAACGTGGTAAATACATCAAATTAAGCCAAACCGGGTCTTTTAGCCTATGATAAGTCCTGTGACAGATGGATTTGGCTCAGAAAACTGTGGAAATTGATGTAAAATCAGTCGAAAAGCATTTAATCATGAATTCCAGTGTTGATGTAGATACTGTGTTTTGTGCAGATCACTGAACATTTCTCATCAAAAGATTGATTTGATTTGTTACGGTTTGGGTTAAGTCACAACCTCACTCACTTTAACAGTCTTTTCTCTGTGAACCTACCTGAAAAGAAAAAAAAAGATTTGTCTCTCCTTAATTGAGAGACAAACACAATCATTTGTACAAGATCCTGGATGAGTAAATAGGACTTGTGCATGTTGTCTTCTCAACAGTGGCAATAAATGTGACCTTGTTTTATGACCCCTCTGAAGAGGAACAGGTCAGATCCACCCAACAACATCCTTTTATTGTCTGTCACACTTGTTGTGAATACTTCATCAGAGCTGAGGCTAGACGTGAGTCTGTGACGGACTGCATTTGCTGGCTTGAACAAGCCTGGATATTGCAAGTGAATTCCAATCTAATGCAGTACTGTACTAAGCGTAATGAATGTGAGAGTGAAACATTTGCTCTCAGAACGAAAGTAGCACTTTTTTCACTGCCATACCTTAAATTTTCATTCTTTTCTCAGTTGCCACAATCACTTTTTTTATGTTGGTTTATTATACCCAATTGTACGTGTATGAGAGTGGAAAATACCCATACACAGAGATGTAAGGAGGGAAGAAAAGTGGGAAATATCTGCTTTAACACCAATGTTTTCTCTCTGTACTGTATTGTATTTTTTGTGTCATTTGTTGATTATTTTGTTGATTTATCTACTTTTTAGGTTGTGTTTCTAGTTATGTGTATGTGTACATATTGTATCTTTTTTTCTTTTTTTTGTGGGCGGTTTACTGTACTATGCTTTTGGGTTACATCATTCTATTACTATATAGCACCTTTTTTAATAAATGTCCCGACAAATATCAGATATGTGAAAAGTAAATAAAAACATAAATTTGTATATGAAATATTTGTTTGTGCATTCTTGGGTTATGTTAGGTAACTGTACAGTAGATGGCAGTGTGGCGTCAGTCAAGAGTTTGCTCAACCTATTGGAGAACTGTTATATATATATATATATATATATATATATATATATAGTAAAGATTTATATTGTTAAAAAAGATTTATATTTTGAATAAATGCTGTTCTTTTTTATTTTAGTCATCTATGAATCATGAAAAAGTATCACAGGTTCCATATATATATATATATATATATATATATATATATATATATATATATATATATATATATATAATATACACACACACACACACACACACACACACACACACACACACACACACAAGCAGCACAACTGTTTCCAACATTGATATAAGCTATCAAATCAGCATATTAGAATGATTACTGAAGGATCACGTGACACTGAAGACAGGAGTAATGATGCTGAAAATTCTGCTTTACATCACAGGAATAAATTATATTTTAAAGTATATTCACATTGAAATGATTATTTTTATTTTTATTATTTTAATATTTCACAATATTAGTGTTTTTTTCTGTATTTTTTACCAAATAAATGCAGGCTTGGTGAGCATAAGAGACTTTTTTCAAAAACTTAAAGTTTTTCATTGTTTATAAATTGCGAGTTTAATATTTTATCAAATGTTTTAAGATCAGAATATGGAAGAGGAGAACAACATTTTCATGATAAACATTACTGTGCTGTAGCACAAGTGCAGAACATACATTAACGTGGAATGGAGAAAGACTAGTTAGCTATGATCGTCAGGCTGACTGGAAACTAAGTCAGGTGTGAGACAGGATAGGCTTAGATTTAAATACAAAAACAACTTCACACCCAAATCCCTTCTGTTGAGGTCTCGTCCTAAATTTAAAACCAGCGGAACAAGAACATCTACCTGACATCCATGTGGACACACAGTCACAGTTTCTATAAACCTCCTGTGTGTGTGTGTGTGTGTGTGTGTGTGTGTGTGGTGTTTGTGTGAGTTAAATATCAGGGCAGGGTGTGTCGCAAGCGTTTATGTGCGGCTCCTGACCAATCAGATTCGCCCATGGCCCGGTTTTTATTCTAGTGGGTGTGGTTGCCGTGACGACGCGGCGATCCTGTCGACATCTTTCAGGAAATGAATTTAAAGAAATTAGAAATCCAGGAACTTGAACTGAAACAAGACGCGACGGGGAGGACCGAAGAGTCGAAGATTAAACCCTCTTTAAACTAGTTTGAATGTTGGGCACGTGGGACCGAAGGAGATAACATGTTAATAAAGGAATTGTAAGTAATTTAGTATGATTTAACTGAGCCGAAGTTTTGATCTCGCGCTGAGCTTGAGTTTGCGGCGCGCGCGTGTTTGGTAACTTTCGCCGGCAGCTGCCAACTGAAATAGATTTATGTATTTTGACTAATGAATTATGAAT
This sequence comes from Scardinius erythrophthalmus, assembly GCF_964197995.2. Classification (NCBI taxonomy): domain Eukaryota; kingdom Metazoa; phylum Chordata; class Actinopteri; order Cypriniformes; family Leuciscidae; genus Scardinius; species Scardinius erythrophthalmus. Next base: position 21,096,930 of record NC_138227.1, read on the forward strand.
GTTTTTTTCGGAGTGTTCATTAAGTTAAGTCAAATAGTCCAGAGTTTGATCTGTTATCCTATTTCGGACTATATTGTTTATATTCCAGCCAATCCCAATTAGTTTTGATCAGTCATCAGTTTATTTGTGCAAAGTGAAAGAAAACAAGCTTTACTTTTTTTGAAGTTACAAAATTCTTTAAAAGCTGCAGGTAGTAAGTGTGATTGTCACATGCTTACCGTTCTGCCGGTCACGCGTCATAATGCACCGGTGTGCACGTCACACACGTCAAAGTGCACTTTGAGACTTTGTGCTGCTATCATATACTGTACATATTCAGGAATTAGTCCTCTAACCAAATTATGACAGTCATATTTACATAACAAGAAAATGAAATGCTGCCTGATCTATATGAACTGGAAAATATTACATTAGACGTCACTACGTTGATGTTATTATGATGTCATTACAGCCATCCTCGAGATGTGGCTGAATATGGTGATTAAGAACTTTTAATTCGACACGTCATGGAAAACATGAGAATTATCAGGGGGAAGAATGTGGGAAGTAATCCTGGTTTTAAAAGATTACTCTGCATTTCTTCACCAGTTTAACTGTTAATGTGTTTGTATTTTGTTGCGCTTGGATGTAAAATTCTCTGGTGCTTTAATTTAGTATGCAGACATCTACTTTTTTTTTATGCCACATATCACACCCATATAGGCCAATATCTTATTCTAATTTGAATAATGAGGTAAACTCATTATGAAACAATATTATCAGATCATGGCTGTTTAATGACTGCAAAGAAGACATGGGACAGTTCATGTTACGGAATAAAGCAACTTCAGTTCTTATTAACTAAAGTGCTGTTATTTATAAGATGTTATTAAAGACATTGTCTTCAGAAGGTAGAACTGGGCGTGTGGGATACAGAGTTATCAAAAAAACTAAACAAATGTGATTAAATGAAGGAAGAGTTCAAAGGTCACCATGGTATTTTTGCTGACTTATTTGCCTTTCTGTTTTGTCTTTCAGTCGAGTCGTCTTGCCCATTTCTGTTGAAGAGGTATGTACAGTCATTTTTACTTTTTCTTGAGATATTACAGGTGCTTCTTTGTGAAAAAAATCTATTGTAATCTAGTCATAATTTGAAAAGTCCATCTTGAGGCTCATGGATGTGTTTTGGCATGATGACAGTTTTTCTGTGACTCCGGCTTTCCAGACTCCACCCGGTTTGTTCTGATGGGCAAGAGTTTAGACATTCAAAGTGATGAATTGAAACAGTCTGAGGTTTGTGGGAAAGTGGCCTAGTTAACTGTATGCCTGTAGTGTATACAGTAGACAAGGACAGCCTGTAATTAATTGTAACCCGAGACCAGGCTTATCAGACTTTATCAAGTGTACCATCTCTGCTCCAGCCTACCAAGCAAAGGTTGAATTTGTTTATCCCTGTCATTTCTTCCCCTCGCTGTTGTAGTATTTGTTGATTTAGGGTGGTGTGTTTTCACCCTGGGTATCGGAGCGCCTTGCTGCCATCGTTCTGTATCTGTAGTGTTTGAATAAGAAATCATTGTTGAAGAAGTCAATTGTTCTTGTCTAACGGCAGTAAAAAGAGACACAGGTTTGGCGTGTGTAGTTGCATTCCTTTCTCTTCACCTGTTCAAAAGGCCACATAATATAGACTGGTGGAGAATTAAACTACCCAACCAGCTGAATCGGGAAGCACATAGAGGAGGATATTACATTGTGGAAGCTGGTTTTGTAGACGTGACCAGTGTACAGTAGGTGCAGTCAGAGAGCAGGGGCTGCTGGGAGCTGCATGACTCATTTGTGTCTGGATGTCAGTGTGTGTTTTTTAACTGGTTTAATGAAAATAAGTATACTTAAAAAAAAAATCATAGAATGTTTTATATGCACAATACATTAGTACCTTTATTTTGGTTATCAGCCTATATTTGAGGGGTTTGAGAGGTTTTTATTTATCAATATCATCAGTGAAGTGCATCTTCATGTCCTCTAAATTTATACAGTGCTGGTCAGAATTATTTGCCTCCTTGGTAAATATGATCAAAGATGGCTGTAAAAATAAATCTGCATTGTTTATCCTTTTTATATAAAAAAAAAAATGCAAAAATGGAACATTTTATTGAAGTAAAAGAATTGAAAGTGGGTGGGAAATCACATTATGAAATACATTTTTCTTCTATAATGCCTGATGAGTTTGGAGAACACCTGACAAGAGATCAGAGACCATTCCTCCATACAGAATCTCTCCAGATCCTTCTGATTCCCAGATCCATGTCGGCGCTGCTTCTCTTCAGTTCAGCCCACTTATTTTCTATAGGGTTCAGGTCAGGGACTGGGATGGCCATTGCAGATGCTTGGTTTTGTGCTCAGTGACACATTTTTGTTTTGATTTTGATGTTTGTTTATGGATCACTCTCCTGTTGGAAGATACAAACATGGGCCGTTATAAGATTTCTAGCAGAGGCTGTCAGGTTTTGATTTTTATGTGTTGGTATTTGATCGAATCCATGATGCCATGTATCTGAACAAGATGTCCAGGACCTCCAGCAGAAAATTAGGCCCACAGCATTAAAGATACAGCAGAGCATTTCATTTTACACATGGGGTACATTTCATTTTACACTTTTTTATCCCTGTATGATGCAAACCCATCTTAAGTGTTTGCTGCCAAAAAGCTCTTTTTTTTGTTTCATCTGTCCATTTCATAATGTGATTTTTTTTTTTTCCTCCCACTTTCAATTCTTTTACTTCAATGAAAGGTTAGATTTTACAAGACAAAAAAATATTCATTTTTTTACAGCCATCTTTGATCATATTACCAAGGAGACAAATAATTCTGACCAGCATTGTAGGTTAACGTCATCTAACACTCAAAACACTTAATTTTAAAACACTGTTGTTAAATGTAATAATCTTTACCAAATCTTAGAACAAATGTCAATTTTTTTCATACTGTGCGTTATAATCTTATGCTTAAATTCACCATGTTTCATGACTTATTGATGTACACAAATTGTATGGATTTTTAATATCAACAATATATCGGTTATGTGTCATAACATTAAAATAACTATCAGTGTAGTGTTGCAGCCAGAATTAGAATAAAATAGTCAGGATTGGTTTCCAAAGTGATCAAAACTGCTAAAATATATTTTCACTTTTACTGTTTGTCTAACTAGAGGTGCATTTGCTAGAAACAGTAGACACCAGTTTCCCTCTTTTCTGTCATCAGATTATAGGGTTTGAACACTTCCTCTATAATTCTGTCCGTTTGTTTATGGCACACCAGCCTGTATGTGGCTTTTTATTTATGTAGATGTTGAATCCTCTCCCAGCTTTGTACGCAGCCATGACATGACATAATACATTAATTTAATGTGTTTTTGTTTGTCATTATACTGTAATAATTTGCATATGACCAAGTCAAGTTGACATTATTCTCTCACATACAGTACCAGGTGGGTCAGCTGTTCTCTGTAGCCGAGGCAAGTAAGAATGAGACAGGAGGTGGAGATGGGGTGGAGGTCCTGAAAAACGAGCCCTACGAGAAGGAGGATGGAGAGAAAGGACAGTACACACACAAGATCTACCGCTTGCAGAGGTAATAATCATAATGTAAATTTATCAGTGCTGTGGTGTATATTCAAGTGCCATCAAGCAGAAACATTGGTTATAGTCTGCATCTCAGTTTTTCTGTGGGATTCTCTCTGTGTTATGCAGTAAAGTGCCAACTTTTGTACGGTTACTGGCCCCTTCATCTGCCCTGAATATCCATGAGAAGGCCTGGAATGCTTATCCTTACTGCCGCACAGGTACCACACACAGTAACACAGCTTAGCCCTGGAGCTAAATGTACACAATAATGCATGATTGATCAAATGCAGAACTCATAGGAATGAGGAAATTCACTGTTTTTTTTTCTCTTTTTCTTGCGGTCCCTGCTTCATTCATTGCTCCAGTTCTCACGGTGAGTGTATGAGACACCTGTGTGTAACTAAATTAAATATTTTCTATTAATAATAAGCATTAACAATTCTTTTAACAATTAAACAGGTTTTATTCTTATCTATAAGCTACTCTTCAAAGGGATTGGTTAAATTTTATGTTTTTAAATGGCTCCGAGGCTGCATTTATTTGATTAAAAAAACATTAATATTGTGAAATATTCTTACAATTTCATATAACTGTTTTCTATTTTAATATATTTCAAAATGGAATTTATTCCTGTGATGCAAAGCTGAATTTTCAGCATCATTACTTCTGTCTTCAGTGTCACATGATCCTTCAGAAGTCATTCTAATATGATGATTTGCTGCTCAAGAAACATTTATTTTATTTTTTAGCATTTATTTGAAGTTTATTTTTTTGTAAAACTATAAAAGTATTTACTGTCACTTTTGATCAATTCTTACCAAATAAAAGTTATCTTAAAGGGGGGGTGAATTACTGTTTCATGCTTACTGAGTTTTTTACACTGTTAAAGAGTTGGATTCCCATGCTAAACATGGTCAAAGTTTCAAAAGTTAAGTCCAAAAATTGTCCTTCCGGTTTGTCACAAGTTTCGGAAAGTTTTTTTCGAGTATGGCTCTGTCTGACGTAAGAGAGGGCGGAATTTCCTTATATGGGTCCTTAGGGCACTTCTCCGGTAAGATCGCGGGTGCGCGCGCACTCGTAAAACAGAACAAGAGAGTGAAAGCAGTTCGCCATCAAAGCGCCCTGCCCGGCTTTTGGGAAGTCAATGTCACCAAAGAAGTGTGTTTTTGGTTGCCAGGGCAAGACAACCCTGCACAGATTCCCAAAGAACCCAGCGTTAAGGCACCCGTGGATGGAGTTTGTTTTCCTGAGCATAAACGGAGTTGTGTAAGACTGTTGTTCCCTGCATTTCGACGATGATTGTTTTATAAACAAACGCCAGATCGACGGATTTGCAGATCGTCTAATGCTTAAGGATCGAGCAGTCACAATGATAAAGGTTCGCGTCGTGCGTTGGAACGGTGAGTAAAACTGTTGAACAAATGTCTCTGTGTGTTGTTAGCTCGGCGCGTTAGCACAGCTTTAGCTTCGCCCACACGGCCCGCCCCCAGCCGCTCGTTTTTTTCCGGAAAGACTCGGTACAGCCAATCTTTCAATTAAAAATATAATAAAACAAAAGACTTTTTGGAGATATGAAGGATGCAATATTACTCTATAGGTACTCAAGATTAACAGGAGATTGAGTGAAAATGAGCATTTCACCCCCCCTTTAAGTAAGTGTTACTGACCCCATACTTTGAACAGTAGTGTGTCTGTATAACAAATTTGTTTATTTATTTTTTTATAGAATGAGTACATGAAGGACAATTTTTTAGTCATGATTGAGACGTGGCACAAGCCTGACCTCGGTGAACAGGACAATGTGAGTAGGCAGTGGACATTGTTGATTAATGCGCAAAATTATTTGAATTCCACATCACCACAATAAGAAGGAAATCAATTTTAAATTACAAGTATCTGTAAGGGTCTAACCTTGTTCTTTCTGTTTTCTGAAGGTCCATAAGCTTGACCCCGAACAGTGGAAGAAGGTCGAGGTTGTACACATTGACATTGCTGACAGGTCTCAGGTGGACACTAAGGTAAGGAAAACTGAGTGTTTACTTTCAATGCATGATCAAACTTTGAGACTTGCTGACGGTTTAAACGTCTTCACAGGACTACAAACCAGACGAGGATCCAGCCACATTTAAATCACAGAAGACTGGTAGAGGGCCATTAGGACCTGACTGGAAGGTCTGTATTCTTTCTTAAATTGTTTCTAGATATAGCTCCTGCGTTTTTGTAGAGTTCTGCAGTTGATCAACTTTGTTCCTGTGTGTTGCAGAAAGAACTTCCTCAGAAGACGGACTGTCCTCATATGTGTGCCTATAAACTAGTCACTGTCAAGTTCAAGTGGTTTGGCCTGCAGAATAAAGTGGAGAGTTTCATCCACAGGGTATTAAACTTTAAAACACCTCATGCTGTGTTCAGTTTGACTCAACAAAATGTCCATCGTGGAGGTGCAGTTTAGAAAGATAAACAGTTAGTGTTTGTTCGTTTTATTCGAGGGCTTGATGTTTGTGTGTCGGCCTAGTGCTAATGCCGTGACTCATGAAACTTTAATGTTTGTTTGGTTTGACTTCAGCAAGAGAAGCGTCTGTTCACCAACTTTCACAGGCAGCTCTTCTGCTGGATAGACCGGTGGATCAATCTGACCATGGAGGACATCCGCCGCATGGAGGAGGAGACGCAGAAAGAGCTTGATAACGTGAGTTCAACAACAGAGTGCAGACAGTGTTTAACGCAATCATTTATAACATTCACAGGTTTTAAAATAAGATTTTATTTGTATTTTATTTCACCTTTATTTCAATGTCAGATGAAAAACTTATTTCCGTTAAGTTCTAAAATTTCATTTCATTTAAGTATTAAAACCACTAAAACAAATAAATAAAGGCTAAATAGAAGAAGAAGAAAAAAACAAGAAAAATGACACAAGCACGCGACAAAAGTGAAAAGATAAAGATAAAAGCTAATTCATAATATTAATACTATATAAATAACACTAAATAAACACTGAATGCAGTAAAGATCCAGTGCTAAATGACCTTGGTCAGAGGAGATATTTAATCTATATTTAATTTATGGATACACTGATATTAAAGTTCTGGCTGAGACCAATAAGCAGAAAATTATTTTCAAGTCCAGACTAATTGATATGGGGTTCGTACAAGGTGCTTAAAGTACTTGAAGTACTTGAATTTGACTTTTTGAAATTGAAGTCCTGGAAAACCCTTGTAAACAGCTGTTTTTATGAAAAGGTAATTGTAAAATGCTTGAATTAATAAAAGACTATACAGTGGGGAGAACAAGTATTTGAACAAGTTTTCCTACTTACAAAGCAAGTAGAGGTCTGTAATTTTTATTATAGGTACACTTCAATTGTGAGAGACGAAATCTAAAACAAAAATCCAGAAAATCACATTGTATGATTTTTAAATAATTCATTTGCATTTTATTGCATGACATAAGTATTTAATCACCTACCAACCAGTAAGAATTCCGGCTCTCACAGACCTGTTAGTTTTTCTTTAAGAAGCCCTCCTGTTCTCCACTCATTACCTGTATCAACTGCACCTGTTTGAACTCGTTACCTGTATAAAAGACACCTGTCCACACACTCAATCAAACAGACTCCAACCTCTCCACAATGGCCAAGACCAGAGAGCTGTGTAAGGACATCAGGGATAAAATTGTAGACCTGCACAAGGCTGGGATGGGCTACAGGACAATAGGCAAGCAGCTTGGTGAGAAGGCAACAACTGTTGGCGCAATTATTAGAAAATGGAAGAAGTTCAAGATGACGGTCAATATCCCTCGGTCTGGGGCACCATGCAAGATCTCATCTCGTGGGGCATCAATGATCATGAGGAAGGTGAGGGATCAGCCCAGAACTACACGGCAGGACCTGGTCAATGACCTGAAGAGAGCTGGGACCACAGTCTCAAAGAAAACCATTAGTAACACACTACGCCGTGATGGATTAAAATCCTGCAGCGCACGCAAGGTCCCCCTGCTCAAGCCAGCGCATGTCCAGGCCCGTCTGAAGTTTGCCAATGACCATCTGGATGATCCAGAGGAGGAATGGGAGAAGGTCATGTGGTCTGATGAGACAGAAATAGAGCTTTTTGGTCTAAACTCCACTCGCCGTGTTTGGAGGAAGAAGAAGAATGAGTACAGCCCCAAGAACACCATCCCAACCGTGAAGCATGGAGGTGAAAACATTATTATTTGGGGATGCTTTTCTGCAAAGGGTACAGGACGACTGCACCGTATTGAGGGGAGGATGGATGGGGCCATGTATCGCGAGATCTTGGCCAACAACCTCCTTCCCTCAGTAAGAGCATTGAAGATGGGTCGTGGCTGGGTCTTCCAGCATGACAACGACCCGAAACACACAGCCAGGGCAACTAAGGAGTGGCTCTGTAAGAAGCATCGCAAGGTCCTGGAGTGGCCTAGCCAGTCTCCAGACCTGAACCCAAAAGAAAATCTTTGAAGGGAGCTGAAAGTCCGTATTGCCCAGCGACAGCCCCGAAACCTGAAGGATCTGGAGAAGGTCTGGATGGAGGAGTGGGTCAGAATCCCTGCTGCAGTGTGTGCAAACCTGGTCAAGAACTACAGGAAACGTATGATCTCTGTAATTGCAAACAAAGGTTTCTGTACCAAATATTAAGTTCTGCTTTTCTAATGTATCAAATACTTATGTCATGCAATAAAATGCAAATTAATTACTTAAAAATCATACAATGTGATTTTCTGGATTTTTCTTTTAGATTCCGTCACTCACAGTTGAAGAGTACCTATGATAAAAATTACAGACTTATACATGCTTTGTAAGTGGGGAAACCTGCAAAATCGGCAGTGTATCAAATACTTGTTCTCCCCACTGTATATGTAAAATTAGGATTTATCTTTTCACTCAAAATTAACGCTACAACCCGTCTGATATAGATATAGAGCCCTTTTGCATGACTATGAGTGTGATATTGCTCATATAAATATCCATGTATATGATACAACATTCATTCTTCAGGTCAATCATATATTAATTGGAGAAAAAAATCAGTTTGAATAAGGAAAGCGATATCTTTGTCATACTATCCTTTCAGTGGTTAAGGTTACCAAAGTCATTGCATGCGCTGCACTTGTACCATTTTGTTTTATTAGTTTATTTTTATCTATCTATTTACCTCTTTTAGAATTTTAACGATAATAAAGATGTTGTTTGATAAGTGATCTCTGATTGTAGTCCTTGAAAACCAAAAAAAGTAGTGCTTAAAGTCCTTGAAAGTCCATTTCATTTTACAGTATCTGTATGAACCTTATGATAAATGGCGAATATTAGAATTTATTTAAAACACTTGACTAGAATCATTCAGTTGAAATGCTACACGTTAATTTGGGCAGCATTATAATGTACAGTATCAGTATGAAAATTTATTTTTCATTTTGAGGTTTGGTAAAGATTACATTTAACAGTCTTATTAAGTTATTAATGTTTTAAAGATTAACTTCAAGTGAGCGGTAGATGACAGCAAAGGTATAAAAGTAAAAATGGAATGAAGCATGCATAATTAAATATCCAATATTGACAAGTCTGAAATTTTTCCCTTTTTTCTTCCCATAGATGCGAGAGACCGAACCAGTGAAAGGCATGTCTGCCGCAGACGAATGAGGCACTTGTTTATTGTCACTGTGAGTAAAGATGTGCTGATGGTTTATGTTTATTTATTCACACTAACTCTGCCCACCAATTGTCTGATTAAGCCAGACAAAAATACAAAAGAAACTTGTAACTTGGGTTGGTCGCGTCAAAAGCTAACATCACTCGCCTAACTCTCCACAACACTGATCCAGTTATCGATCAGTGTTGTGGAGAGTTAGGTGGGTGACGTTAGCTTTTGACGCGACCAACCCAAGTTCAAATCCAACTTTTTTTTTTCCCATCATATCAGCTCGGAGAGGAGTTTATTTTAAATAAAAATTAAGAAAATATTCCAAAAGTGGAAATAAAATGCCTAATGGGTATAGAATAGTGGGTACAACGTGATTAGCGGGTAGAGTTAGGGGTAGGGGAGGGCTTTTGTGGACAGGGACAAGTTAAATAATTTTTTTTTTTAGAATATACTATAAAACAATGAGGTGCAAATAATATCTGCCACTATTTGTATAAATGGCATCTTACTGTTTTTTACTGAAAATACTGCAATTTTCACTAAATAAATAGCAACAAAAATATTTTTTACACTGTGTAAATTGCGTACATCGCTGCCTTTGTTTATATGTGGAGGAATAACTGCTAAGCAGTGCAGACACTCACATGGGACACTATATTTTATGTTTTTACTATATATTATATATTTTTTTGTATTTGTATTATTATTATTATTATTATTATTTTGTATTTCCAGATGTTGCAGTCTCTGCAGTGTGATGGGCTGCTCTCTCTCTTCATGCTCCACTCCACTAGTTTCTCTCTTTTCTCAACACCTGCACGCAGGAGATTCTACCCAGAGGTGTTTCTTACACTAATTAATAGCAACATCTTTTTTTTCAGCCCATGTTTCTACCCCATGTCTATTAACTTTTATTTTAAAATTGCCTCCATAAATGTTTTGCTTAAGTTGACTGACATCAGCTCGTGTTTAAAAAACCCCTCGCTATCTTTGTCACCAGCATGTTTACATGTTTCTCTAACAGACGTTTCCACCCTTGATGTATTTGCTTCAGGTTTCGTTTGGCCTCATGCCTCATGACAGACAATAAACCAGGAGTTTATGGTATTAGAGTGTTGCAGCTGACTCATTGTTACTCATAAGCCACTTACTCAGGACTTTTTGTAGATTTGAAAGGACTGAATTCTTATAATGTGGTAATACCAGGTTTACAGTTAAGGTGTAAAAATAAACTCACTTTAGTTCAGTTGAGCTTCCACCCAGGGTCTAGGGAGGTAAATATCATGTTATGTTGGATTGGAGATGTATTAGCACATGTTTTGAGATATACATTGTGCCTCTGTCACACAAGGCTTAGTTATGAACTGTATTCAGATGTTTAAATGGTATTCTGCTGCTCTGTTCCACTTTCTCCTTAATACTCTGTGTTTACTGGACATGGATACAATGTAATACTCATTTCATTATTGTCTCATGACCTAATAATGATATTAAAAAGAATTTATATTATTATTGGCTGTAGAATGTATTTATTTATTGGGCTGTAAGGGGTGTGGTGATAGTGATAACTCGTTAAGCAAATCTTTTTTTCACAAATTATTTATTAAAAATAAACTATGTATTGATTGACAGCTTATTTGACCCATTTTCCTTAAGGATGGTTTACTTTGATCCCATTTGCTGCTCTTTAACAAACTATTTAACTTTCTTCTGCCATTTATAAAGTGATCAGGTAATAAGCACAGTGACATTAATATTGCTTTAAAAAAACACTTTTTTTAAAAACAGCTTTAAATAATGCAGTCTAAACAATGATTTAGCGTTGTAGGTCAAATGAACTCCACTCGTGATGTGTGCATTTTGCAGCCAACAAATGCACGTGACCGTTTGTGTGTTTCACTAATGTGCAATGCTAAAACAGTCAAACAACCTAGCTAATTCTCTGCATAGTTGGATAAGAAAATAAAGGTGGTTAACATCATTCAGGATAATGAAACTCCTTTGTGATAGAAGAGTTCCCACATCTGTGTAACAAGGAGCCCATGTGCCAATCAAAACGTGGACAGTGACCAATTAAAATAGTTCAAATACCAACTCAAAATATGACACTCTGTCACTGATATGCATTGAACAATTTCACCTTGAAAATCACAGTATGTTTTCACTTATAAAATTATCTTACCTTAAGACTGACAGGAGAACCAATCATATCTTCCTCTTTATTACCAGTTACAGTACAAAATAAACATGAATTAACATCAGAGAGTATGTTGAAAGAACCAGTACAACTTTCTGAAATGCATCATGTCTCATGTAATCGCTCAATCAGTATTTCAACCGCAAATAAATCAGCTAGTAAACAATGTCAGGTAACAAGGTAAATTACATTTACCTCAGAAAAGCCATTCATGGTCCATAAACTGTAGGCTATAGTTAGGGAGAAAAAAATTACTATAGAGAGCATTTTGCAGAAAAAAAGCACTTGATTACATATTCGTTATATTTTTACTCTGATACCATTAAAATGTATCATAACGTTATAAAAACGACCTTATACAGTTGTGTACAAATAAGTTATTAATTTACCTTTAATAATATTGTACTGACAGGGTTCCCTGTGTAGTTTAACATCATAATGTATTTCCTTGGAAAAGAAATAATTACTATATCTATGTATATCCAAATAAATAGATATTGAATCGACATTAATATCGAATCGTAAGCTCACGAATCGATTCGCGAAGTTTGTGTCAATTCTCACTCCAAGCTGAACTCAAAAGTTGGCAGCCTTGAGATGTTTTACAGTTTTATAAATGATGGAATAAATAAACTGGACGGAGTAAAATAGAATTTCAGTCGAATGTAATTTAAAATGTACGAATAATTTATGCACTACATCAATATGTCCACCGAGGGAAAATGGCGTTTAAAGTAGGCCAATTCCGCGGGAAAGCACACCAGTGACACATCTCTTTCACAAGCACTTAACTAAACTATAACCATGGTACATACATATATCCAAGGAATGTTGTATATCTCCAATTTTTCTTTTAAGTATTGTTCTTTTCCTGCATTTCACTTCTGCTCAAACATTCAATTGAAAGTTGGATATTGTTAGTCATGCTAAATTACTTGCGCTGTTCCTCATTTCTAAGATACTTAAGTGTCTGCTAAGTGAATAGATGTAAATCTAATTATATTCTTGCCATTTTTTTATTTTTTTTTGTCCAAAGGAAACACCCTGTGAAATACCATGCATATCAATACACAACTTTTATGGTTATCATCAAATAATCCCAATGATGTACAATAACAATTCACAGGAGACAATGATCTTTTTCTTTTATTTATTACAAATGTACAGCTTACGAGTCTTTATTACGATTTAAATGGTTTTGCTTAGTCTTTTTATTTAAATTCTATATCTTACAGGTAGCCTCTGCTAAACAAATTTCTCCCATCAGCTAATCTCTCATGTAAGAACGAGTGATAACGAAAGTCATAACAAGTACAGTGCAGCTAGTATGACAGATCACGGAAGAGAGAGTGTGTTTGTGTGCATTAGATTTTAAAAATGATTTCGCCATGTATGCATCTGCAGCAGGATGACTGGGAAAATGTCTACCTACTACCTTGAAAGGAATCAGATTCAGAGTTGGATATAGTGTGTGTGTGCATTGACTCCCTTTCCCAGATCCCTCTCTGAATATAGTGCTTATTAAATAACATCCCAATCTCTTTCTCCCAAGTCATCATCACAGTAAGCCATCACCCAGTGACCGTTCCTGACATGTTTAGTTGAAAACGAAAAAGAAACATACTTAAGCATACACGGTTTTCACTCACCATGTGCTTCTAGTGTGGAAGAGAGTACTGATTAAAATCAGTCTAGCAGATGTGCAAAGGCAATGATAAGAGATTTTCAGACAATCTTTTTGACACATTTTCAGGGGACGCAAACATTATCCCATTCCCCAAGTTGAAGAAACAAAAGGCAAAAACGAACAAAAAAATGGCTTAACTTAAAAGGCTGGTGGGTAAAACAGATATGGAAAACAACAGGAAGATTAAGGCCCATAGCATGACATCTAAAATGCAAAGTGACTGTACAACAAATACTTGATCGTGCTCACACACAGATGTGGCATCAAGCCTCAGGTGGAGAAACGTTCATCTACATGTGCGTTCGTACTGGAAGCTCCAGTTCAATTCCTCTTCCCATGAACATCGACAGCGAGGGGCTCATTCCCCCACCAAAGTGACGGCGATCACACCGACTGATGCCACAGAATGTGACTGCGCTGGTCCTGATGCAGCAGATGGACATCACATGTTTTCCCTGTGACTGTATCTGAAATGTTAGTGATGAGAACATTGATAGTGGTCATCTTCAACCATCAACATTCACATGTTTGTAGCTTATAGAACATAAGGATCTTCTTACATTAATAAACACATATGCTTGCTTAAAAAAAAAATCACAAAATTTAAAGAACGGCGTGAAATCAAAATCAAATATTCTCAAATGGAAAACTAAAAAAAGCCACCACACACACACAAAAAAGCCTGGTCCTGAAGTGAAGAGTCGTCTTTACTCCGCTAAACTGATGAAGGCCATTCGATTAAGTCAATAATGTGCAGAAAATGAAGACATGGTGTCTTGTCCTAATCTAATAAGCTGAAGACAATGTGATGATTGTGCTAACACATTTGCATTGTTCTGATAGCAAAACCCATTAATGTTGGGATTGAGATGAGATGAGAGGAGCCAGGATGAGATCCGGCGAGCCTTTTCTGTACATCAACCCCAACTGTTGTCTTTGTGCTCTAAGAAAAAAAAAAAAAAAAGAGGGATCCGCAACTGTAGTGTCATCACTCCCCTCTGCTCCTTTGGCTAGTGTTCAACGCAATTCGACAAAAACGAGAATGTAGTATACATTGTAAAACACTGTGTGAGTGAACCAGTGCTTCTACCACTGGAGGACGGGAGTGTTCTGGTTAAGTTTTCACAGGTTATTGTTCACCCCTGTTAATGTTCGCAAAGCTCTGTGTGATTTCCACTTGACAAACCGAAACAAAAATCAAAAGAAGACATCAATAATGGTAACAATAATGCGAAACATAAGTCATAGTCATTAAAATAACTCCAGTGTTGTTGTTTAAAGTCAGTACATTTGTCCCAAGAGAAACAGGCCAATGGAGCGGCACTTAAAAACATCAAATTAATCGAATGAGAGAGAGAGAGAGAAAGAGGAAAAACTGAAATAAACAATTCAGGAGGAACATTTCAAGTTCTCTGATGTTAGGAGTGCTTGAGTATTTCACAAAGAGAACCAAACAGCAGCCATCAGCACTGAGTTGTGGGTCTGCTTGTGTAGTGTTGTCATGTGTAGACGAGAGAAGATCCTCCTGAAAAACAGAACTGAAAGAAGAAAAGGAGTGTAAGGAAAACAAGGCCGCTCCATTCGGCTTCTCCCAAACATTCCACACCTCTGCGTCCGGGTGGCCAAAGCTGGATTGATCACCCATGCATCTTCGTTCCCTCGCATCATTTTTCTATCTACCTGACCAACGATTCCCAGCCGTCAGTTTTTACTTAAGTGTCCTCCTCCTCTCCCGTTTCTCAGTCTTTGCCCGGTGGGTCACTGTTTTTTCTCGCGGGTGGTGATGGTGACCAGCTGCTTGGCAGCTTTGGCAATGTCGTAGGCGCACTGGATGACCTGCTGGGTGAGCAGCTGGTAGTCCACCGTGCTGGTCGACGAGTCGGAGGGCGCCGCTTTACGACACTCTACCTGCAGGCGGGACGCGCTGGCCCCCAGGAGCTTCAAGGAGGAACGTACTGCATCCAGCGCTGGTCTCTGAGAGAAGCAGACACAACAGATTTAGTGCGTCTGGCTGGATGTCTTGAGGCAAAGAAATCACCATAAGACGCATTCACTCACCTTGGGAAACAGCGAGGCCATTTCTGTCACAGCTAAGTGGATTTTCTCTGAGCATGGCACAAAACTGCAAACAAAGACAGATGTTACAATGGGTTTCTTTCAAACTGCAGCAAAGCGACGCTGCAACCAGCTGTGAGGGGTAAAGCCCCGTTCACACCGCCAGCGACTTTGTCGCTGTATGTCGCTAGTCTCTGTACTGTGAAGTCGCTTGTGGGCGTTCGTAGAGCTGTCGCTCTAATGTTATTGGTAGACTGCACGTCTGGCCATATCTATACAAAATACCATCACAAGTGATATATACAACTATATCATTTTACTAGGAGTTAGGCTCAAAAGAAACAGTATGCTGTTGGGAGAGTGTTTTTATATTACCACAGCAGTGTTCAGTGGATTAAATCATTTAGCCTACTGGATTAACGATCGATCAATCAACAGATTAACTCATACTGTCATAAATTACTAAAACGTCATTCGAATTTGACAAATAATCAATTTTCTTGTCCCTAATAGTCAACATAATGCGGGGGAAACTGTAAAATGAACTGCAGCAGTGAAACTTGCATCATAAAATTACAACACTCGAACTAAATGTGTGAATTAAACTCACTGAGACTGTCGACAGTTTCTTTTCCATGCATCATTTTATTATATCCATGTTTGTGGTTAGTTACAGTCAAATCATATAAAACAGTGAAATCGCCCTCGAACTCTTCTGTCTTGCCTGCACTCGAGACGGTGACGTGAGCAGAGCTCCACTGAAAGGCTTCTTTCCTATTGGTTGTCGCTCGCGAAAATCGCTTCTCATTTGCATAAAGTTGAAATTTCTGAACTTTTGTCGCGCGTCTCGTGTCGCTTGACACGCCCACATTCTGTCGCCAACGGTCACTGTCGCTCGTGTCGCCGGAAGTCGCCAGCGCTCCATTGAAATGAATGGGATCATGTCGCTTTGTCGCTGGCGGTGTGAATGGGGCTTAACAGTCCATCCTACCTGTCGTGTTTAAACTCCTGTGCAGCTCTCAGGAGCTCCTGGATGTTCTTGGTGACCTGCTCGGTTTTGAGGATGACGTCCTCTGTGCAGGGCAGCGTGGGGTCAGGGTCACCCTCTGCGTCTTCCACTTCCCCCCTGCTGTCCTCCTCGCTGCTGCGGCCCACACTACAACACACCATATGAACACACACATTTCCATACAAAAGGCATGAAATGTATCGTCAGTGGGTTTTTAAGTTACAAGCAGCTTAGTAATAAGTAATTGTTATTATAGCTAATTTAAAAAGTAAGACAAATATATTACTATTTTACTGTAAAATATTTGTAATAATTATAATAATAATGATAATGTATTACACTTTTACTTCCAAAAAATATATTTTTATAATAACTGTTAATACTTATTACATTGCATCATATTATATAGCAGTATCTTATATTTTAGAAGAGAAATATATATTACTACTGTAAAATTACTCCAATGCTGTAAAAAATAAATCTAATATTATTACTAATACTAATATTATTATTAGAGGCAGTATTAAAAGTAATAGAGTAAAACAACACTAATATAACAATAAAAATACTTTACTGCAAAATAAAAAATAATTAACAACAATACAAATATACCACTTTTGTAATATTACTAGTGTAATACCTCAAATAATGAAATAAGTTATTTGAAATATTTCTTATAATTAGTAATAACATATACTGCATATTATGTAGTGGCTAATTTTTTTTTTGATTTATTACAAAAATAGACAAATATATTACCGTTATGATGTAATTTTTTTTACATTTAAATAGAAAAAATATTATTAATATATACATATGTAAATTAATATATTAATGTTAATTAACTTTTACTAATTTATATAATTCAAACAATTATAAATATATTAAAACTACAACAGTAATCCTACAATAGCAATATATTTCTTCATGCGTTAAAGGCCCGTTCACACCAAGAACGATAACTATACAGATAACGGACGTTATTATATAACATATATATTTTATATATACATACATACATATATATATATATATATATATATATATATATATATATATACATATATATATATAGAGAGAGAGAGAGAGAGAGAGAGAGAGAGAGAGAGAGAGAGAGAGAGAGAGAGAGAGAGAGAGAGAGAGAGAGAGAGAGAGAGAGAGAGTATATTATATAACGATTATACAGATAATCGTTGTGTTTATTCTAAGCGCACTACAGTCGTCGTATGCCACTTTAAAAGCTCAAGCTCTTTAAAGCAGGATGGATTCTGATAGGCGGTCAATGTTTTTAATCAATCATCAGCTAAAAAAAAAAATCTGAAAGTGATTCCAAGGATATCGTTCCTCTGTGCAGTTATCGTTACAGTTGTGGTTTGGAATATTCTTTTATATTTAGAATTTTTTTTTAACTAGATCTTATCGTTATAGAATTCGTCCTTGGTGTGAATGGGCCTTTAGACCCAGTTACACAGTTTGCAGATACAAATGTATCAAATTACACTTATGTAAAAAGACACTGAATCCTCTCTGCTTTGTTTTCAACGGTGGCTTGCACTCACCCAAAGGAGACATCGTATGTTTGAGAGTTGTCATAGTCACTATCAGTACCACTCCCGTATCTCTCTCCTGCTTTTGGAGTCTGGACAGGACAAACATGCGCAGAGAGATCTGTTACACATCACGGTCTGCAACTCGCATGTCAGTGCAGATATGAATGGAAACTGGCACTCACATTATATCGTCCGTCAGTGGAGGCTGACAGGTGCGGTCCTCCGTAGGGGGTGGGACCCGCAGGGCCGCCCCTTCGCACCTAAACACAAGCAGAACGAGATTAAGAGGAGGAGGAAAGCTGACAAGACAGTCAGCAGGCAGAGGATGAAAAGAAAAGAAGAAGCCTTGATAGTCTTTTCTGCACAGGACTGTTAGATGTAAGGAAATCTGCAGCAAAAACGCTGTTATACTATTGACTGTAATTCTGTTAGACTAGCTTAGTGTAGAGATTTTAGATATTGCAGTCGCAGAACAGCAAGATTCTACATTAAGCTCAAAAGCAAAACTGAATTAGTGCAATAACATCCTTTTCTCTAAACTAATGAAAATACTAAAAATAGACTCTCGCACATTACATTACTTGGAAAACTGTGCAGTTAACAGGCACAAAGGTGCATCTCAAATAAATGAACCATGACTAATAAAAAAAAATAGGACTGTCAGAAATAGCCCAAAAATGGAATATTGCATAATCAAAACATGGCATATTTGCATAACTGCAAAAGCAATTGAAGCAAATCAAAACAATGCATTCAAAAGACATCCAAATACATCCTACAGGTCTAAGAATATCCACAAACAGAGGATGATTTCCAGTTTCAGCGCTAACAGGAGCAGCACATCGATTCAGTGCACTATACAAGAAAACACTTCCTTTAGCGATGTGGCATGCAGCTCATTTTAGTGTCACTAATCAGGAAACCAATCAAATCAAATTTCAAACATTCCAGACACATTGCACAAGACAAGCATATCTCAATGAGAGCCTCTCTTGGCATATTAACCATTTTAGGAAAGATACAATGCAACTCATGCCAGTTCTATCATCCTATGCTACATAGACAATAGTGGTTGTGTCTCAAAATGTATTGAGCTGCCTACCTAAGCAGCCGTTTTGAGCATCATAGGCAAACCTGGTATTAACATCCGTTTTGGGTGAGCAAAGACAGATTGTGATCAGATTTTATTGAGAGGAGGGTTTTGAGATAATAATAACCACATTACATGAATAAATACATTAATTAAAACTTCTGCATGTTAAAGGGATTGCTCAACCCAAAAAATGAATGATTTGTCATCACTCACCCTCAAGTTGTTCCAAATTTGTATGAGTTTGACAGTTGATGCACCCCATTGACTTCCATATAAGGAAAAAAATGCTATGGAAGTCACTGGGGTGCATCAACTGTTTGGTTACCAACATTCTTTAAAATATCTCTATGTATGACAAATGATGACAAAATTCTTTGGGTGAACTATTCCTTTAATAAAGCTAGGGAATTACAAAAGTAAAAATCACACCTAAAATTAAAGTTCTGCAAAAAAGTAAAAAAAAAAAAAGGCAGAAATAAAAACACACACATATACAGTTGTAATCAAAATTATTCAACCCCCATTGCAAATCAGGTTTAATGGCAAAATGTACAGACTTTCAGCTGTTTGCAATGAACAAATCAAACAAAAGTAATTAAAATAGCTCAACAGAACAAATGTTTCAAGTGGTTTCCCCAAATTCAACTGAAAATGCGACTTTTAATGACTTCTGCAGTCTCAAAATTATTCAACCCCTTCATGGCACACATCTTTAGTACTTAGTAGACCTGCTGCAAACGAGATGTATAACCAGACACCAGCTTCTGGCAGCGTTCCTGAGGAATCTTAGTCCATTCCTCATGAGCAATGGCCTCCAGTTCAGTAATATTATTGTGTTTGTGTGCTGCAACCGCATCATCATGCGACCAGATATTTTCAATGGGGTTCAAGTCAGGTGACTGTGATGGTCACTATATAAACTTCCAGGACTTCTTCTTCAACCAAGCCTTGGTGGAATTTGAGGTATGCTTGGGATCATTGTCCTACTGGAAGGTCCAATGACGCCTAGGCTTCAGCTTCCTCACTGACAACATGACGTTTTCTCCTAGGATTTCCTGATACTTCAATGAATCCATCTTGCCTTCCACACACTACATGTTTCCAAGGCCAGAGGATGCAAATCAGCCCCAGAGCATCACAGAGCCCCACCAAGCTTACCTGTAGACAGTGTTTTCTTTCAACATATGCTTCATTCTTCTTCCTCCAGATATACCGCTAAAAAGTTCCAGTTTTGTTTAATCGCTCCACAGAGCAGAATCCAAAAACTTCAGTGGCTTATTTATATGATTTTGAGCACTTTTCTTGTGCTTTTGGGTCAGTAGTGGTATAGCCTAGTTGGAGTTCTGGCATGCGTTTAGTAGGTGCCTTAATGTGGAAGCTGAAACCTCAGTGCCTGTTGCCACCAAGTCTTGCTGCAGGTCTTTTGCAGTCACTTGAGGGTTTTTCTGAACCTGCCTTCTCAGAAATCTGGTTGCAGCCGTTGATAGCTTCCTTTTTCTGCCCCGTCCAGGAAGTGTGACCACTGTTCCTTTAACTTTGAATATGTGAACTATGCCTCCAATGGTGTCTCTAGGAACATTTAGTGCCTTCACTATCTTTTTGTATCCTGTACCTTGTTTGTGAAGTGCAATGATATATTCTCTTAACTTTTTGGACCATTCTTTTGACTTAGCCACATTTCTAACATGCAGTCAAACATGACACTCAACAAACCTAGCCAGTTCAAATATTTCATGTGTTCTAGCTCAAGCACACCTGGTGCAACTAATGAAGCCCTTGATTAGATGCTTCAGGTGTGCTTGAAGGTCAATTCACACCGCACAGACAAATGCCAACAAACACCAACAAACAAGTTGGCTGTTGAATTTAGACTTTCATGAAAAATAACTATTATGTTCACACTGCCCCAACAGACACAAACACTGTTTGAACATATTCAGTTGGGTGAAATCAAACCCAGACCAACGCCAATAGACGCCGACAGGGGTAACAACACTGATTCGACAAAACCCAACAAACGTGTGCAGTGTGAATTGGCCTTGAGACAACACCTGTTTTGCAGATTTATGCAGTTGTGAGGGATTGTATTCAGGGGGTTGAATCATTTTGAGACTGCAGAAGTCAATAAAAGTTTCATTTTCAGTTGTATTTGGGGAAACCACTTGAAACATTTGTTCTGTTGAGCTATTTCAATTCATTTTGTTTGATTTGTTAATTGCAAACAGCTGAAAGTCAGTAAATTTAGCCAATAAACCTGATATGCAATGGGGGTTGAATAATTTTGATTACAACTGAACATGTATATACTGTATATACGTGTGTACTGTATATACGTGTGTGTTTGTGTGTATTTTAAAAGACTACATTTTAAAATATATTTATATAGAAAACAGTTATTTTAATTTGTAATAATACTTCACAATATTACTTTTTTTACTGATTACATAAATGCAGCTTTGGTGAACATAAGAGAATTCTTTCAAAAACATTAAATAATTGTAATGTTTCCAAACATTTGACAAGTACTGTGCACACACACGCACACACACACAGATCTGCATGTAAATAAAGATAAGAATAAAAAAGTAACAGAAAAATAGAAAAATATATGTAGGTGTACTTAAAGGTGCAGTGTGTGATTTTTAGCGACATCTAGTGGTGAGGAACCAACATGAGAGAGTAGCCAGCAATGAGGTTTCTTTACAAATATAAATTAAGAAATTATGTTTACTTAATTATTCAGTAAAACGATATGTTATTGCGAATATTATTGTTACTTGTTCATCATTGTGTCAGTGTTTTATTTGCTGACTTTAGCTAGCTTCTTTGCACGAAGAACAACATAGTGACGAAACTCGTTTGTCCGTTTAGGGCTACTGTAGAAACATGGCGCATTTCAATGTAAGGGGACCCGCGGTGTATGTCGATAGAAATGGCTCATTCTAAGGTAAACGAAACATAACGGTTCATTATGTAAGGTCTTTATACATCACTGAAAACATAGTCATGTATATGATATTTCATTTCTGTCAACAGATCCTCCTAAATATTACACAATGCACCTTTAAGATATTCACATTTAGCACAGTACTAAAGACAATCACAATTCTAGCTAGTCCACTTATGATCAAATCATTCAAGACAGTTTTTGATACCAGGTGTAAAAGAGGTCTATTTAGGCGGCTGACTCAGTTTGGAGACACAGCCAATATCTACAAAAAGATAGGTGTTATCAGGGCAGGAAGTGCTCTGTCCATGAGGTGGCGGTAGAGAGCAGTGAGTAATAGTGAAAGCAAGTGAGCAATAGTGAAAGCAGGTGCTCCAGGCAAAAGCAGCACATCAGTGTGGGTTCAGGTAAGCAGAGGGAGAGAGTGAGTATAAAGTATAAAAAGATCAGGCCGGCCACTAATGCTCACACTTACGGGGCTGAGAGGCAGCAGGCGGCCCGTCAGGGGGTCCAGGGTTGGGGTGAGAGCTTTGGGGGTGGTCCCCACAGGCTCATACATAGAGAAGGCTTGTCTATCCCGGCGGAGGGGAGCGGACGAGGGTGCGGTTAGGCCGGAGTCTCCACCTACCCCTCCTCCACTGCCTGTACCCCTTATCCCACCGGACCACAGCCCTGTGCCACCACCCCCGGTCAGAGCTCCACCGGCCCCAGCCTGGGCCCCCCGCAGCACGCTGTTCTCCGTCTGCATCCGCGTGATCTACAGGGATGGAGGGGCATCACGGGGAGTCACAAACACACATACACAAACACAAGGACCAAAGAAAACACAACAGTTGCAGTGCGGATGGTTACGACATGCTGGGGGCGACAAAATGGGGTAATTCTGATAGACAGGAAGTTTAAGGTTGTCTGAACAAGGAAGGGCTTCATTCTCAGTGAGACGTACATGGTATATGATAGTTACACTACCGTTCAAAAGTTTGTGGGCAGTAAGATTTTTTTTTATAAGTAATTAATACTTTTATTCAGTAAGGATGCATTAAATTGAGCAAAAGTGATTGTTTCTTTTGAACTTTCTATGTATTAAAGAACCCTGAAAAAACAAATGTATCACGTTTTCCACAAAAAAAAAATATATATATATATATTAAGCAGCATGTTTCAGCATTGATAATAATATGGAAAGTTTCTTGAGCACCAATATTATATTATATTAATGATTTCTGAAGGATCATGTGACACTGAAGACTGAAGCTGAAAATTCAGCTTTGCATCACAGGAATAAATTACATTTTATAATATATTAAAATTATTTATACAGTTATTTTAAATTCACAATAGTGCCGTTTTATACGTATTTTTGATCAAATAAATGCAGCCAAAAACATAAATAAAAATCTTACCGACCCCAAACTATTGGACAGTAGTGTACGCGAATACAGTTCTGCTCTGTTTGATGGTTTGGGATCAGTTTGTGTGATGGTGAGCTGTAGTTTATGGCAGCATTACATTTCTATCTGTGTGAAATACACTATATTTTCAAAACAAGGACACACAGTTTAAATAAAGTGGGTGGGCGCACCTCCTTCTGTAGCCTCCGCAGCTCCTCACTCAGGTTGTTGTTGACCTTCATGAGCTGTTGAACTTTGGCCTCAGAGGATGCCAGTGCTTTCTTCACCTCCAGATACTCCTGTAGTGTGATGGGCCCATCTGACAGGTCGGATGAGTCCATGCTCTGACACACACAACACAAATCACAGTCTAATGTCAACAGCAAAAGGAACAGATTTGACATTTTTATAAAACACATACACAATTATGAATTGCATTCATTTATTGTAGTATTTACATTACGGTTTAAAAGTTTTGGGTCAGTAAGATTTTCTATGGAAAGAAATGAATTCAAGCAAGGACGCATTAAATTGATCAAAAGTGACAGTAAAGACATTCATTAAATGTTACAAAAGATTTCCGTTTAATAAATGCTGTTTTTTTTTACATATCAGCCTTGGTGGGCATAAGAGACTTCTTTCAAAAACATTTAGAAAATCTCACCAACCTCACACTTTTGAATGGTATTATAAATTTAAGTCAAAAGAGCTCACCACAATATTATATATCATTTATATTCCTAGATTTGTCTCAGAGTTTTTTTTTTAAATCATTTGGCATGCAAAAACAACAAGTCAGATCATTTGGAGTATTAATGCCCATATGTATTTGTAAACCTAAATGAATATGGAGATTTTAATTAACGATATTATAAAGCATTACCAGAATGGATTGTGTAAAAGGATATTTTCATACAAAAAAGCACTAAAAAGTCAACCATTTTGAGTTAAAAAATAAATGTTTGTGCAATATGAGGTTTAATTTGTGTTCCTCTACACTCAGTTCACTTCCGGTGTGTGTGGAGTGAGCATGCTCAGACACAGCTTCCTGTCTTCAGCTGCAGAACAATAGCTTCACTGATCACAGCCTTGAAAGGGGATGATATCATTCTGCAAATATGAGGCAGGGCTGCTGCTACTGTTCTTCCAGTGGTGCATGCGGGGACATGACAACGCTGGTGTCTGTACTACTTCTGTATATACTAATTTGCTGGTCTGGCAAAACCAAGATCGACAACTACCAATGCCTAACCTATAATATAAGAAATTAAACATTTCCCAAGATTCAGTGGATCATCTGAAATTGTTTCACCAAAGGTTTTAATGTTCCTCAATTAAATCAGGTGGTTTCATTATAAAAAACGAAGGACATCTGGATGGATGAACTCAAATCTTCCAACTTCTCACACTTATAATTAGGTTTAGGTGGAGTACAGTGATGATTTTCCCCAGGTAAACTCCCAGTTACCATTTGATGAGCTCACCTTGGCCCGGTTGTTGCGCTGGGTGTTGTTGTTATTCTGTGCGGTCAGCTCGCTGTCTGTGTCTTCGTCAGACGCTACGCTGTCATAATCATGCTGGTCATCGTCTGCCTGACTCAGATCCAGCGGGTCTGAAAAACAACAAACACGAAAGATAACATCATTAATATGAGGAGAAACTGCACTGGCTTAGCTCTATCCATCTTTACTGAAGCTGTATTATTGATGTTCTCCTAAAATCTCAGAGTTCGAGAAATGCAGTGTGGGCGTCTCACCCGTGGGGCTTGTCAGGCCTTTTCCATGCTGCCGCCGCTTGGCATCGCTGAGAATGTCGATAATGAGGGTGGCGAATTCTCGCGCATTAAAGCGAGCCAATTTCTGCCGCCCCTACCAATGACAAAAACATACACATTATGTAAAAATATTTTATCGTTCAAAAGTTTGGGGTAAGATTTTTTTCTTAAGAAATTAATACTCTTTATTCAGCAAGGATGCATTTGATGAAAAGTGACAGTAAAGACATTTATAATGATACAAAAGATTTCCATTTCAAATAAATGCTGTTCTTTTGAACTTTCTACTCATCAAAGAACCATGAAAAAGTGCATCACGGTTTCTGCAGAAATATTAAGCAGCACCACTGTTTTAAATGTTGATAATAATAGGAAACAAGTAAGAATCAGCATAGAATGATTTCTGAAGGATCATGTGACACTGACGACTGGAGTAATGTTGCTGAAAATTCAGCTTTGCATCACAGGAATAAATTATATTTGTCAATATGTTGAAACTGAAAACAGTTATTTTTTATAAATTGTAATAATATTACACAATATTACTGTTTTTACTATATTTTTGATTCAATAAATGCAGCCTATGTGGGCATAAGAGAGACTTTACATTAAATAATCTTAACAATCCTAAACTTTTGAATGGTAGCGTGAATCATTAATGTGTTTTTTACAGTTAAACTCATTTTTGGGCAAAATTCGTGGAATTCGGCAGAACAGATTGAAACTTCGTAAAAACATGTTAAATGGAAAGTTAAACATGCTTTTTAAAAAAGAAAATTAAAGTTTTGGGGGATGGGTAGAATTTTATGAATGATGGCCATAAAGGAAATCTGCAGGAGTCTGTGTCTGATTAAAAGTTGAAACTTGCTAAAGTTTTATATGAGCACTTAGTCACTCTGAAATGCATATTACAGAACAGTCTATTTTAGCTGAGGGAGACTTGGACATTTTAAAGGCTGGAAAACACTGCCACATCAACAGTTCACTGTCCAACTCTTGACCACTGGGTGTACGTGTCCCTCCTCCCATCATCTCTTTTCATGTCTCATGTATATGCAAAGAACAGGAAATTCTCAGCCTGGCCAATCAGCCCGCAGGAAACATGCCCCCGTGTGAACGCACTTAATGGTCTTGCTGTATAAAAGAACTATTTCAAGCAGAAATACAGAGAAGGTCATGCAAGGATGCCAGTGGAAACACAGAGGGGGAGGGAGCAGTCGCGTGTCTGCAGCAGTTACGCAGCTGGAAAACATCCATTCGTTGGTTTGCAGGCCGAACCCGGGCCTCAGTCAGACGTTCGTACAGCCACAAAATGTCTATTTTTAGCTTTGTGTCTGCTGCACCCCAGATATCATCTCTCCTTTGTGCCTCCATCAAAAACAGGCCCGCGTTGAAGTGACGGCCGCTTACGCAAGGGGGAGCAGGAGCGGAGAGCTTCCTCCCAAACATACTTCAAACACATCCTCTGAGGCTCAGGAATAAAATGCTGTGCGTGTTACCTGGTTGCGCGTCGCTGAGTATTCAGGGTTGACGGGTAAGAAGGGGACGGCACTCCGTTCAGTCACAAGCGTACTGTGGTTCTGAGTTGTCAGCCACACTGAGAGAAACAGAACGGACACATATAAACAAGACAAATATATACAAACAGATTCCGATGTCGTAGCCATGAGGTTATGGAGAGTACGCATCTACCCCTCCCGTTCAGTTTGTGTGTGTTTGGCCCCCTGCCTCGCTCACAGCCCTGCTTACCATCAGAATCTCAGTCTGCCACCCCAGCATGATACCTCTTCTCCTCTACAACCAGGAACGGGAGTCGAAAGAGAGAGAGAGAGAGAGAGAGAGAGGAGGAGGAGAGAATTCCGCGGCACTCCCTCGCCCTCGCTCCCTTTCACCCTCCTTCCATCTAAGCACCTCTCCCTCCCTTCTCTACATGCTGACTGCACCGCTAAAGTCCTTCTATAGTCAGTGTTTATACAACACCCTGATCACTGCGTCTCCAGGGACACGACTACAACGTCCCCACGCCTCTGGACAGCTCCATAACTACATTAGGAAAAGAGTGAGATGCAGGGAAAGCTGGGACAGGAACAGATGGGGGTTTGAGTCTTACCTGCATCATTCTCTCTACGGTCCACTTCGTCGTACACATCCATAGCCAGCTCCTCGAACAAGCGGTTATTTAACTGTGTCCACACACACACACACACACACATACACAAACATATCAGTATGTGGCATTAAGATTCAGGTATGGGGGAAAAGAAACACGAAATCACAGCAAAATCAGAGCACACACACAACAGGGAGGCATCAGTGAGAAGACAAAACAAAGCAAGACGCTCCAACAAGGTACTAAATATAGATTAAATGCAAGCTCAGGGAACTCAAAGCATCTGCTTATTAGATCTACTGAATTTCGAAGCATTTGAAGAGTTTGTCAAACATACGGTTTTGATCTCAAATCTCTCAAGAAAAAGGCTAACGCTGTATCCCATTCCCAACTAGGAATTCCTACGACAAGTAAGTTTTGGACCAATGAGATTTCAGTGTGGGTGGAGTTTCCCAGTGCAATTGTACAGAAATAAAAAATCGAATGACCAATAAAATGTCCTGTTTACTTGATAGAGCTGGTTAGAACAAAAACTTTACTTAATTTACTCTTGTTAGCGGACATTGCTAGTCTTGTTGTGAACTAATCCGCGCCAGTTAATCCACATGAAACATTGGATTGTCTTCGGAATCTTTAGTCGAAATCTAAAAATTAGCTTGTTTGTGCGCAGACAGATTTTCCTAATCATGCGTTTGCTAAGGTCACAGCCTGGCACAAGCGAGTTATTTTTGCTCTAGTTAGCTTGTCCACAAGATGGCAACACCGCCCCTACCCATTGCTTCACATGGAAAATAAAGAAACAATCCAAACAACAAACTACTGGAGACGACAGAAATAGATGCCCATGTTGACAAGCGCATGGGTGAAGGGGTTACGAGATACACACAGCTCTAGTTTAAACGACTACAAAGGCTTTTTTATCGCTCATAATTTCTGGAGAGAAATAGCAGACAATGGACTATCGGGAGGCACAGTATCAAACGGAGAATACTGCTAAGCATTTGGCTGTACACATATGTTGGTGTTTGTGTCAAACTGATGTATACTTGAAGTTTAACATGGAAAAGCTTTTGTCGCTTGTTGCTTTGTGTTGTGCCTGTCTAAAAACTCAAATTCCCTTAATTCTCTGTAGCAGCTCATTAACCTGCAATCACTCACCGCTTGAAGCTTCTTCTTGGCTGCCTTGGCCAGTTCAGAGAGGTCCAGGCTACGCAAAGACAAAGACACAGACACAGGAGTAAAAGGATGCTGGAGTCATGCGGATAGAGAAAGATGAGGAGAGAGGAAAGGAGAGGGGTGGGAATGAGGAGCTGGTTGAATGGATGAAGTGTGGGGACGGGACATGGGCAGCCCAAAAAGATGAGGAGATGTACTTAGGTCAAGATAATGACAAATTTTCTTATCTACTGTTTGCTATTATTTCCATAACTTTTATTCTATTAACATTAACCAGAACGTACTTATTGCATTAACTTCAAGCAAGAAAGACTACATTACCTACAACAGCCTAAAACCAGTTTTTTTTTTTTAACTAAAATCATTTTTTAGTTGTTTGGCTATTGGCTAACATTATAGTATAATTTTTGTTTTTCCGAGGTGGAGCACTGAATGATAACACGCACTAAAATTTGTGCACAAAAAGACAAGGAATATGTATTTAGGTAACAATGGTACATTTTGATTTCATGTTGACTTTAAATGTGTAAATAACCTCATCCCTTCAGACACCCACATCCAGATGAAGGCCATGTGAGAAAGAAAGAGAGCAGGGTTTATGGAGAGGGGGATGAGAAGAGAGAGAAAGAGATACCTCTGCGTCGGGCACTTAGGGCGAGCTCTGCCTCCAAAAGCGCAGCAAGATGGAGAGAACAGAGAACGAGTGAGCGAGACCGAAAAGTGAGCAGAAAACAGACAGAGAGAGAGAGAGAAAGAAAAGGGATAGACCCCATATCAACACTACTTCTGGACAGGTCAGTTAAGTTCTTTCAGCTGTGGTGCATTTGATGTGTCAGCCCTGCAGAGGTTGAGACACACACTCTGCCCTAATGCAAACTGATTGACCGTGTGGCGCAACCTGCTGGCCAGCACACTCAAAAACACCCGCTGCCAACTGATCTTAGTACACTTTATCTACCCTGAATGGGCAGCGCTATGGAAAAGACTTAAGGGAGGATATCATGCATAATGGCAGGTAATAAATAAAACTGCACTGATGCGTTTCAATATTTATACGCAGTATTATTTCTTATTTTGAATCAGACACACAACCTCATACACAAACAATGTACCTGTCTGCCATCTGAGGGATAATATAATGACCGTTCTTGTGATCTGCAAAAACACAGACAAAAGAAAAACATGAAGTTTTCAATTTCATTCGGGAGGACAGATTGTCTGTTTCACACCCCCCACACAGGTACAAACCAAATTTACAGGTTACAGTATTCACGCTGTATGTGTAAGCAGCACAATAGAAGCTTAGGTGTAATAAAAATGTCATCACTGAGCCTATTTTTGTGTGGAAAGCACACTGAACTCAGCAGAAAACATGTTAAAAATGCAATATAAACCTTTTTATCAACACTTGCAATTTGGATTTCGATGAAGCAACAAAAAAAAAATGTATTAAAGGAAATACTGAATACTGTAAAAATGTTTATTGGTTATAATATTCTAAGCTCACCTGGGCGACGGCCACACAGGTAAAAGGCCAGTCTGTCTGTGAGCTCATACTGACACTCCACCAAGCGCTCGGCGAGCTCCACGTGACCTGCTTGCCTGCAAGAACACAGTCACATCACAAACCCAAGACTCTAGATCACTATAAACCTATAATAACAAGAACAACAACAATATATAGTCAAGTCTCCCAAGTCAAGTCTGAAGTCTTTATCACTGGAGTATGAGTCAAGTCTGGAGTCTTTTGTCACGAGTCTGAGTCATTTCATGCCTTACAAAAAAAACAAATAAATAAATATGTCATACTCAAATATCCTATTATTTGTATTGTATAGACAAAATATATTATCTTTCTATTATCTGTTTTGTGCTATAGGTTTAAAGGCTAGATTTTATTTGTTAATGTTTTAACATGCTTGCAATCCAAAGGAGTCATGCAGCTGCACCACAGTATAATAATGTGATTAAGCATTTTGGTCTCATAAAATGTGATGTCGTCGTTCCGGCGTCTTTAATTGTTTTCCCACATTCTTTGCTTCTAGCCGATTTGACATGTTAATAAACCCAAATGAACATATGGCACAGTTTCTCCCGTCATGTTTCATGGGACTTTCATTATATTATTTTGGAGTTACGTGCAATACACTGAAGTCCAACTACCGCGACACGTAGGGGAATATATATGACGCAGATATTATAAGCAGATATTATAAAACCCATTAAAAATAAAAAATATTGTTTTTTTATTATATCAGTAGTTAAGGATTAAAGACTTTACGTAGGATTAAAGACGTTTTTAAAATATTCACGAGTCCTTTGGTCGAGTCCGAGTCAAGTCTGAAGTCATTTCAGTTCGAGTCCGAGTCAAGTCTGAAGTCATTTCAGTTCGAGTCCGAGTCAAGTCTGAAGTCCATTAAAATGTGACTCAAGTCCGAGTCTAACTCGAGTGCCCATCTCTGAGATATATATATATATATATATATATATATATATATATATATATATATATATATATATATATATATATATATATGTATATATAAATCCCACAACTGTTTAAATGTTTGAGGTCAGTAAGATTTTCTTTTTGAAAGAAATCAATACTATTTTTCCAACAAGGATGCATTAAATTGAGTGACAGTGGCAGTTCTGTTCATCAAAGAATCATGTGAAACGTATCAGTTTTCAGAAAAAAAAAAAAAAGCAAGAAACTGTTTGTAAAGGTAATAATAATAAAAAAAAAATCTTTGAGCACCCAATTCGCATATTAGAATGATTTCTGAAGGATCATGTGACACTGAAGACTTAAGTAATGGTGCTAAAAATATATATATATATTCTGCTAAATATATTAAAATAGAATAATAATAACAATTATTTTAAATTATAATAATATTTCACAATATTACTGCTTTACTGTATTTCTGATCAAATAAAAGCAGACTTGGTGAGCATAAAACAGGCTTCTTTCCAAAAACATCAGACAGATCGCGGATGAGGAGCCAGTGACCCCTGTGTTTTGTGTTTACCGGGCATAGTCTATAGGTGTGCGGCCGTTGATATCTGGAGCTCCTGGATCCGCCCCGTACACCACCAGCAGCTCGGCCTGCAGAACCTGCCCCGCTTTGGCGGCCACATGCAAAGGGGTCGTGCCCTTTTCCTGTGGAGGGAACATCAGATGTTTGACCGCCACAGATTACAGGCTCTGTTCACTCTGCTGTTTTCAAATACAAGTCATGAAATCTAACCCTTTCTTTTCAGACAATGTAGTCAATATCTGATGCATCTATATTGTTTGCCATAGTAATGACTTTAGAGAAAAGAAAGGACAGAAACCTATATATATTTTGGTTTGGAAAGTATTTATGCATTGGATCAGATTTTTAAAAATCAAAATGTATAAACAGTTACAGGATACAATGAACAATAATGTTCATAGTTCGACACAGAAACAGATTCTCTGTTCCCATACTGAACAACACAAAATTAATATCTAACAATCTAGAAATCATAAGATCTGTTTTAGTTGTGATGTAGAATAACTGCCAGAACAAGGAGATCTGTGTAAGATGGCAGATCTTACCGGGTGAAAGAAGTTGGCTTGTGCCCCCAGTGACAGCAGCCGTAAACACGTCTCCAGACTTCCTGTCCGCACACTTGAGTGCAGTTGCTGCAGGCAACAACAATAGAATAAGTGAGTGTGTGAGAGAGAAAGACAGAGGGAACAGCAAGCAGACCTCCTGCGTATCCTCTCATTATGGACGTTCAATAGCACTGAGGAAGGCACATTTATTCACTAGCGGGGTGTCATTTTAAGGGCCCTCCTGCAAGGGCACAGGCAGTGAGAGCAGAGAGAGGCCGAGGAGGAAAGATTGAATGAGTGCGAGAGGGAAGAGACTTAGATAAAGAGTCCAAGGTGATGTCTTGGGGCGGTCTCACCTTGCTGAGGTCCTTCGTAGTGACCCCATCATCATCACGGCAGGGCAGCTTGTGGACAAAGGCTAACATCTGGTACTTGGCGCGAATGAACTCTGACTTGGTGGGGCTGTGGGGTGAGAGATACAAACATAGATCAAATAAATCAATTTCAAAGTCAATGAATCAATCAATATAAAATGGGACACATGGTCCTGCCTACATAGATAGAGTCAAGGCTGGTTATTTTAAAAATGGTTCCTTCTCTGATGTAGCCTGATTGACTCAAATCAAACCATACAAACCATCAATTAATTTATCTTACCATCAAAAGTTTCGCTATATATATATATATATATATATATATATATATATATATATATATATATATATTATGTAATCAAAATTATTGTCATTTTTCATTAAAGTGATGCCTGAAAGAGAGATTTTAGGAATGTAGATTTTCTCAATGCACTCGCTAGTGGCAGGTGTGGCAGAAAGTTCATTTTGGACCCAGATTCATGAATCCATGTCTCTGCTTGATCGTATTTATATACCTAAAACTGTATTATTAATACTAAATCTTATTATGTACTTTTGCTTTATTATTAGAGCTGTGATGAAGATGGTACAGAAAATGATTGAAAACA
This sequence comes from Scardinius erythrophthalmus, assembly GCF_964197995.2. NCBI lineage: Eukaryota > Metazoa > Chordata > Actinopteri > Cypriniformes > Leuciscidae > Scardinius > Scardinius erythrophthalmus. The sequence goes on from NC_138227.1 coordinate 21,129,744, forward strand.
GATGTGCTCGAACTTTCGTCACCTGTATGAGTGTATGTGTGTGAATAAGACTGGGCTAACCACTGCACCACTGTTCTGACAAATTACTCTTTAATTACTCTGTATTTTACTTTTAAAATCTCCTCTCATTTATTCTGAGTGAGCAGATTTGCTAGTCTGGTCTCAGCGGTATGCTATTACATGGAGCTCCAGGAGAACAATTATATACTGCACGGACCAATAAAACAAAAATTACACCCCCAGTCTTCTGGTATATAATGCATGAATGGTTGATGAGATGGCTTACTGGACTTTATCTTGTGGGTTTGGTTTCCTGCGGCCACTCTGAACTTGTGCTGGATCCAGCAGGGAGTGTTCCCAGATCGAGTTAGCGCCGTTACTGGCCAAGGTCTGCACCATCTGAGACACACGCACGCATTTGTTAGGCTACGATCTAGCAGAAATACGTGTGTGCGAGAGGCTCTTTAGTTACCTGCAGTAAGGAAGGAGGCCAGCCGCTGTGTCGCAGGTGTTTGACGATGGAAATGTGTCGGCCCAGGCTCCGGTGCACAGAACAGCATTCATCACAAATCAGAACCCCTCGGTTTATACTGCTCCAGCCCGGGTCTGAACACACATGATAGAGTAAAGTACATTTCATCGAGAGAACGAGCAAAAGACAACATCAATCGAGGGCTGACTTTTCTAAAAAACTAAAAACGAAGGCAGGATGTGGAAAGACTTACTCGTTTTGCTTAGACCGATCACAAAAACAACAGCATTTATATATTCCTGGGCCTTCTCCCTACATCTTGTGTACCTTATTTTGGTCTTTCTTTTTGGTGCTACATTGAACACTGTTGTCATTGATTCTGCTGATGAAGAAAATGTCACCAGTTAGGTAACACAGTGGAAATTGTGAGAATGATTTGTGTTAGAATTATAAACAAATGAAATCATTTGGCCAGCAAAAGTGCATTCATGAATTTATAGCTGTCATGTTACATTATTTAAAGTTGTATAATTTCTAGCTATTATTGCAAATTAAAAACGTAAATATGTGAAAACAATGTTTAATTAAATTTTACAGATATTTCTCTAATGCTGCAAAAATTTAATTATAATTTTATCATTTTTAGTGGGGCTGGTGAAAATAAATAGACATCCACACCATACTGCCCTGCTCTGAATGAGCTTATCTGAGGCAAAGGGCTCTCCTCATATGAGGCAGGGTACGAGCGTAGTCAGGACTCAGGACCGATCAAGTGTGACAGAAGTGTGCCTCTGACTAACACAGGCCCCCAGAATCTGGCTAAAATTAAACCAGCACCCACAATGCTTCAAGCACATAATCTCATCCACAGAATCTCACGAAGCAGGGGTTTGATATGATTAAAATGAGAGATTATTTTTGCACAAATGTAAACAGTGTCATAACATGATTATTGATTTCCCGGATGAATGCAAACACAATATGACATCTAAAAATGGAAGATATTAATACTGATATGTAGGAAGCAGGTTTTTTTTTTTATTACAGTTTTAAAATTAAAAACAGTAATATTGTGAAATGTTATTACAATTTAAAATAACTGTTTTCTATTTCAATATATATTTAAAATGTAATTTATTTCTGTGATGGTAAGGTTGAATTTTCAGCCTCATTCCAGTCTTCAGTGTCACATGATTCTTCAGAAATCATTATAATATGCTGAGTGATTTAGTGCACAAGAAACATTTCTTATTATTATCAATTTTGAAAAGAGTTGTTGCTTTATATTTTTATAAAAACTGAAAAAAAATTCAGGATACGTTTTTCCAGGTCATTTTGACCGATTTAATGCATCCTTGCTGAATAAAGGCCAGTTCACACCAAGGACGATAACTATAATGATAAAGATATAGTTTTAAAAATCTTTCTAAATTTAAAAGAATAGCAGATTTCACACCATAACAATAATGGCACAGAGGAACGATATCACTGAAATCCCTCTCAAAATGTTTTTTTTTTTTTTTCAGCTGATGAATAATAAAATAAAAATAAATAAAAAACATCCACACCCAAACAGAATCCATCCTGTCATCTTTAAAGAGAGTTAAAGGCACACTATGCAGTTTCCGTTTTTCTCAAACAGCGCCCCCTAGAGTCGCTGTGGAGTACTTGTATTTAACGTTACTGTCGTGAATACCCCTCACGCAGAGCCATCTCTGCACTATTCCGACCGCGTTTTCTTCGTCGTCTCTGCCATGATTTACGTCTGAAATGTGTGCTAGTGTCTTCCATAGAGGCTGCTTCATATGTTGTTGATGTATGTGACATCGTGCCGTAAAGCAAGTCGTGATTCTCGCGAGATTTGTCAGGGCGCCACCTCTCAAACTTGCATTGCTGGTTTTGCCAGCAGTTGGTGTGGACACTAATATAGTAATAGTTCTTGGTGTGAACGGGCCCTAAAAGTATTAATTTCTTTCAAAAAAAAAAAATCCTGACCCCCAAACTTTTGAATGGTAGTGTATATACAATTAAAATATGGCAAATGAAACAAACAAGTGTTAATTTAACTCTCAAATTCACTCAATTCACAAACAAATATACATTTATAAGATCATACGATAATTTTCTCTTTTAGTAAGTAATAGGAGGCATTCAATGTAAAAATTAAATTTTATGTTTAAAAAATTAATGTCAATTAAAGGAGAACTCCGGTCAATTTTAACATTGAGCTCATTTTTTTGTAAATTTGGAGTGCTGTCAATATAGAGAACAACGACAAAAATCGGTGTTGCCTACACCGTGTTATCCTCTTTTTAAAATTTGCACCCTGTTGACTTCAATGGGGCAAGTTTTAAACCTGCTTTTAGCCTCTTAACATCCTTGATGTGTCATTACAAGTGCACAGCCAATGTGAGTGATTCCTTCAGAGTGATCACGGGTGAATCTGACTGCAGTAGATGTGAAAGATATGAATAAAAATGATGTTATTTCAGCCAGCGCACATACCTGTATTTACATCCTGTTTTCGGTCGAAGTCCATAGTAATCGTTTGTCGAGTTCACACGCATAGGTTTAGTTACCTATGATCACGCGCGTGAACTCGACAATCGATTACTATTTTTGTCGTTGTTCTCTGTATTGACAGCACTCCAAATTTACTAAAAAATGAGCTCAATGTTAAAATTGACCGGAGTTCTCCTTTAAAAGGGCTGCTTGTTTCCTTATTTTAGGAGAAGAGAAGGCTTATTTGAATCCACCAGATATTCATATACAGCCAAAAGTTTAAATCCTGCATGTGGTGAAGAACTTAAGATTTATTGGCTTAGCTGAAAATAAGATGGTGTTATTAAATCCCCTTTACGGTCTAAAGATGGGCAGACATCAGAGATAGAGCTGAGCACCTGCATGTGGGAAAATCAAAGATGACGCCATACTTCTTAACTAACATGCGCATCCTTCCTATAAGTGCTTGAAACCATTAACAGGAACATCTTTATCCCCCCCCATCTCAAACGTGACTTTCTCTCTGCTTCTAATGAAATTTCACATGTACACACGTACGCACACAGACTCAATGCACACGGCGCCATTCAGTCCTGAGTGACCATGCAATTGACAATCTTCCACACATTCATTCATTCTCCTAACACATTTACCAGAATCCATCTGTCTGTCTGCCCACCACCCATTCCTCCTCCTCCTCCTCCTCCTCCTCCTCCTCCTCCTCCTCCTCTCTCAGTCATCAGTTCCTCACCTTCCAACACACTCACCATTAGCTACATTCCTACATGTCAAACACGAAAATGACAAGCTCAATCAGCACCGCGCGACAGGCCAACGCAAGGACAAGTAGTGTGTGAGGATGCAAAAAGCCACACAAGCACTCAGATGTGGAGTGGTCAGCCAGGGGCATTTGTGACAGTGTTTGAGGCCGACCTTAGAGCATGACTGCAGGTAGCTGAGGTGGTGAAACAGAACTAAACTGTCAAAAACGAGACACACTCTCGCATACACGTACATTCCTGGAGAGAGAGCAGCTGTGGATGCGGGAGCAGCTGTCATGCCCCCCGTACCACCCCTTGGTCCCCCCCGTGGGGACGGTGAAGCTAAATGAGCAAGGCCAAGGGTGGCCTAGAAGTGACGGCACAGCTGAGCGGCATCAGAAATATGTTTTGAAAACAACTACTAAAGGGTTATTATGTATTTTTTGGGTGGTTTAAACGGCTGGTAACTTATTGAGCAATACATTTTGGGACAAACGGGTAAAAGCCGGACAACGTAGGAAGTTCATCTTTATTTAAAACATAAATGCAGGGTTGACTTCCATCTTTTTCACTGTAGTATATATTTAGGGAAATTGTTCCTTGTCTGAGGGCATGTGTGATGGGACTAGAAATGGTTATAAACAACTCGAACATATGCTCAACTATGTTGCAACCTTGATCAGTGGAAAACCTATACATCATATAGATATAGGCCTATGTATCATTGCTGCTCACTATGATTTTTGCCACTGCTCATAATAATTACAGAAATAAAGTACCTTAAACCAGCATGAGCTAGTTTGAGATTTTTAGCTGGGGTCCCAACCTGATCATATTGGTCTGTTGGCTGGTTTTAGAGGGGTTTTGGGCACTTTTCAGCTGGTCATGCTGAGAGACCAGCTTGAAGACGAACTACGCAACAGCTTAGGCAGACTGGGAGACCAGCTTAAACCTGCTAAGACCAGTAAACCTGTTTTGGCTGGTTTAAGCATTTTTTATGCTTTTTAGAATAATAAACGATATACAGCAGCAGCACAGAAATATTCCTGTTGGAAAAAATAATTATATACATATTATATACATCAAGTAAATCATACATCTAATAATCAAATAATGCATTTACATACTTTGAAACAGTATAACAAAACGAATGACTAAACATACAGGAAATGTGTAACTAATCAATATCTACCCACAAAACTGTTATCTAGAAGCAAAGTTGTGTACAACCACAAGCAAATACTGACCCACGTCAGAGTTTGATGTGTCCTGTCAACCTGCTAACGATACGATAGTTATTTTACTAGTCTCAACCCAAGTTCAGATTAACTAGATTCGAAAACAGTACAGGACAAACTGAGCTAGTATTCTGGTAGCCGTAATGCATTTAACGTTTGTAAAAACAGGAATGTGTTTTACTCAAATACTGGCAAGGAAGTCATACAAGAGTCCGCAGGCTACTTAGCAACCGAGCCTAACTACTGTCAGTTAGCATTGTTCGCTACAGAGCCCGTTTTCGTGCTCAATATTAACTCAAACTCACTTTTAATTAACATAATTAGTTGTCACTATAATATGTGCATATACAAGGATTGGCCTATAGTATAAATCTGCTGCTTTTAATTGACAGCAGCCCGCAGCCTTGTCAACTGGTTTAGGATGAGTGCTAACAAGCAAAGGATAAAACTTTAGCCACGGAAGCAGGGTAGCTGCAGTTAGAAGCTCAAATTTATACCCGTAAAAGTAGTAAATATATGAAATTATCTAATTTATGGACAATTGTTCTGTCGCATTATAAACCGTAAATACACGCAGTAGTAAATTAAGAGTGGGTTTAAGGGAGGGAGCAGATATGTTGGGCCGCAGTATCGTCCTTAATATTCGGCCACTTTCCTGACGCGCGTAACCGAGTATCCCTGCGCGTATGTGGGCTTGCGGTTCGCCCGCTTGCCGCCGCGCTCGACCGAGTTCGGGACAGCCATAGCTCACAACAACGCCTCGATCCATAAATCTCAGCCTTACCTGGTGCACTGCAGTCGGCGCACACCTCGGTTCTTTGGACTTTCCTGGACATCGCTGAAACCAAATCTACCGCTTCCAAAGATTTTAGTCCAATACTTAATATATTTGGCTTGCTGTCCCCCCAGGAGCGACGTCTGCGATTTTAATGCCGCCCTGAATGTCCGGAAGCCGGCGACGAGCTCTCCAGTGCTCCCGGTCCTCACCCTTGTCTCTCCTTCCTTTTTTCTGCGGTGTCTTCTGTCTTAACGCTGCTAGGATTTAACGATTCCTCTGAATGAATCAAAATTTTCAGAAGGCCCCTTACGTTATCAGATTATTTAATATTGGGCGTCCCCACTAATGTTTTTTCCCCGACCATTATCCAAGCCCCGTCTCTGTCTCGGGGAAAAGGGGGTGGGAATAAGAAAAGTATGGATACAGTACACGGTTTATTTACATCCACTGCCCTATACACTTGACTTCTGTACGGCGGGCTGCATACTCTCCCTCTCTCTCTGACGTCTGTCTCTCGCTCTCTCGCTTTCTTTCTCTTGCCCCACCGTCGTTATTGCACAGGCGGGGGCAGACAGAGCAGAGGGACCATGCAGTCATGCCCACCAGTGTAGATGAATTTTACATAACATTATTTGCATACCTACAATCCCCGAATTAATAAACTTTAAGTAGCCTAGGCCTATAAATAACTAAATAAAATATACAAGATGTATTCAGTAAATTGGATATGGTCAAGAAAATAACATTACCCTACACATAAATATATTGTAATACTCCACATTCTATTCTATTCTATTCTATTCTATTCTATTCTATTCTATTCTATTCTATTCTATTCTATTCTATTCTATTGAGCCATCAAAATATACGTACTTGTATTTCTTTCTTTCTGGATAGGTCATTGAAATAAACTATGCTTTTGTCTGTAAGTGTGTGAAGAATGTGTTATTTTGTCACATCTGTAACTACAGAAACAATAAAAATGTAATGAAAAATTGTACAGTAGCTCCAAAAACCAATAGAAATGTGCAAGCAATAAAGTCACATGTTCTAATAAAGCAATTGGGGGTCAAAAAAGGAAAAAGTAAACCAAGGCTTGCATGTCTTTTTGATTTTATTTTGTTTCATGTCATTTTTTAACGTTACTTTGACATCATTTGGAATTTTATAATATGAATCCATTAGTTACTTCAAAATTGTGCTCTGGGGTTTCCACTGCAGCAACACATGTGACCACTGACATGTTTATGTATTGTGATCATGTTTTATGTGAGAAAGCAATATTATTAATAAACTTGAATATTTGGTCATTTTGCAGTTTTAGCTAATGTCTAGTCCTCTGGTTTAGATGGGTGGATGATATGGATAAAGGTATACGTTTATATATTATTATCAATAGATATTAATAATATCAGCACAATATTTATTTTAAGTGGCCTATAAAAATAAATAATAAAATCAAAGTTGAACAAAACTCAGTTTGATTCTATGTCATGGGACATTTATTTTGACAGAACAATTAAAACAGCATTAAAAAATGATCAAATCAGCACGATAGTATAATTGTTTCGTATGTTCCATTCTGTATAGAATATCTGTAAGTGTAATCTAGAATTGAATTTATGTTCTGCTTCTGTTAAGAAATTATATAGCATCTATGAGATATTCATTAAGTATTTAGAGAGATGGCAGCATGAGATGTTCTCTCTATATCCTCTCCCATGGCGCAGTGAGCAGCATCAAGCATGTATGACAGAAGAATCACACACTGAAGTTCAATGGCTCATATACTGTAGGTGCGAGCCGCTTTCGAGAGCCCTGCCTCAGCCTCCGCGAGCGAGCGTGTGCGCGCGCGCGCGCGCGTTTGAGTGAGACAGGAGAGGGAGAAGAGAGAGACTGAGACTAGGAGGAGTGGAGAACACAACGGAGAGCATTATTACACACGCGTTAGCTTTAAACTGCCTTTCAACATAGAGACATTGAATGCCAAGCTACTATGCAAAAAGGGATGCTAGATACGAAAAGGGAGAGAAATGCCCTTATCGGTCGTCTCAGCAATAATGATATAGCACGCGCCCTTTACAAAAGTAACTGATATCGCACAAAAGCAGGGAAACGGAACGGGGAGAGAGAGCAGCAGCGAACTATGCACTGAGGATGATTTCTGCCAGAAAAACTCCGGAGAAGAGTCGCTACCACCTGCATTATCTGGTGTGGCATAACAAACACCGGCAGCTGGAGAAAGAGCTCTCAGCGCGCGAGCAGGTAAGATGCGTTCGTTTCCGCGTTCCTGAATCGCGGCGGATGATGCTGTGAGGAACGGGCCGTGCGTTTGATAGGGAAACTGATTCTGGTACTTCATTCGTCTTGTAATCAGTGATGCAAGGGCGAAAAAGTGTTTTTTCTTTGTTTTCTGGTTCATTAGTTACATACCCATTTATATAAGTGGTTTGCTGTTATGCCAACTACAAACAGAAATGCATGTCAAAAACCTCACACCCTGGCTGTGTCTTCAAACCTATTGAGTTGCCTACATAGACCGCATTTTTGGGCGTATCGTAACGTTCGAACGCGTAAAAATGCTGTCTATGTTGCTCACTAGTTTCGTCCCTATTGTCCAAACCGTCTCATGTTACGCGTCTGTCAATTTAATGTGGAAACATGATCAGAAATGCAGTTGAATTGTATTTCGATCTGAGATGCTTTAAACAGAGAGGCTGCAGAATAAAGTGGCATTGCATACAAAGGCTGTGGGTGAATTATGCTTACAGATCAGCACTCACAGTTCCTGAGGATAGATGGTGTGTCGGGAGAGGGTGTGTTTGTCTTTCTCATCATTCTTCTTCAAAATAATTATTAATCCAGTGCATTATTCCATGAATTAGTGTGGAATTGTTCTGTAATTAATTTAAATTTGATACTGTGCAGAACTACAAAAAAGCCAAATGTTGGAATATTTATATTAAATGTAGGGGTGAAAGGAATAAATAAATATAAGTTCAATAGCTCATATAGGTTAATATAGTAGAAGACTGATTCTTTATGATCAACCATCTTCAAAAGAGTAAAGTCGGCATGAAATGAAAATTCACCCGATGTATTTTCTAAATGCACGTTATTGATCTTATTGTGAATGATTCATCCATGCAAGCTGTTTTGTCTTTAATTGTTGTCTTTAATCAGAATGTCTAACTTTCCGTCAAATGACAGACGTCTCTCTGGTGACGCTTGACTTCTCCAATCATTTAGTCCTTACAGTAGACTGCAAGCTCACATTCAGATCTGCCTCCATCCAGTCAAGTTCCTGTCCTACTTTTTTTTCTTTGTTGATAATCCATTTATGTATACATTACAGTACGGAGGAAAAGATCTGTCGCTACTTCAGTTACATCCCAACTTTAATGCATCATTAATCTGCTGATTTGTAGACATATCCATAAATCGGTGTGGCATTCATCTTTAATCCATTCGAGAGAAAAAAAACTACAAATAGATCAATAGACAAATAATGGTAAAAATGCAAAATAGGTGAAAAAAGAAACTCATTAAAACATTGCTATTTCAATTTATTCCAGTTAAAATATAAAATAAAAGATTTAATATTATACAATAGACTTATAATACAGAATTGGTTGGGGTAACATGTCAAGCTACTCCTATTATAAAGATAAAGAGCCACATTAGAATGCATTGGAAGAGGCCACAATGAAAATCAGAATGCATTTTTCTATAACAAGCAGAAGTTTATATAAGACGACTAATTGAGATTGCAGAGCTGATGGTCCACTTCAGGTTATATCAATTCCTGTACACTCTTAAAAATAAAGGTTCCTAAAGTTTTCACTGCAATGCCATATAGAAGAACCTTTCAGTCAGCAGTTCTTAAAAGAACCTTTAGTGTGAAGAACATTTTAATTATCTAAAGAAACTTTTTCCACCATAAACAAAAAAGAATATTAAATGTTGAATGTTAAAGGTTCTTCATGGATGCCAGTAAAAAAACTTTGTGTATGCTCTTCATCAGACTTTCCCTATTGTGGTTTAAAGGGTTAGTTCACCCAAAAATGAAAATTATGTCATTAATGACTCACCCTCATGTCGTTCCAAGCCCGTAAGACCTCCGTTCATCTTCGGAACACAGTTTAAGATATTTTAGATTTAGTCCGAGAGCTTTCTGTTCCTCCATTGAAAGTCAATGGACGGCATACTGTTCACGTCCAGAAAGGCAATACAGACATCATCAAAGTAGTCCATGTGACATCAGTTGCTCAATCTTAAGTTTATCAAGCGACGAGAATACTTTTTGTGCGCAAAAAGTAAACAAAAATAACGACTTTATTCCACTATTCATTTCCTTCTCTCTGGGCCTCGAGTGAGTTCACGTAGTGTTTTTGCGTAGCGCGTCTGTGTTGTACGTCACACGCATCACACATGACCAGCGTCGGCCAATAGTGAGCCTACGTGTGACGTACAACACAGACGCGCTGCGCAAAAACACTACGTGAAATAGCTCGAGGCCCAGAGAGAAGGAAATGAATAGTGGAATAAAGTCGTTATTTTTGTTTACATTTTGCGCACAAAAAGTATTCTCGTCGCTTGATAAACTTAAGATTGAGCCACTGATGTCACATGGACTACTTTGATGATGTCTGTATTGCCTTTCTGGACATGGACAGTATGCCGTCCATTGACTTTCAATGGAGGAACAGAAAGCTCTCGGACTAAATCTAAAATATCTTAAACTGTGTTCCGAATATGAACGGAGGTCTTACGGGCTTGGAACGACATGAGGGTGAGTCATTAATGACATCATTTTAATTTTTGGGTGAACTAACCCTTTAACTCTCTGTCTAATGAGTAAATAACTATAATTCATTTGAACAAAGTCATCCATCTCAGTTACAGCAGCCATTCACAATTCCATCTTTACAAACCCCAAACAAACTCTTGTTCCTGTGCCGTTTTTTATGACTCAGGCTGACGGTAATAATTCAGACCCCTAACCCTCTTCATGATCACTGCGATATAAAGCACTTCCAGTTTAGTTGATTTACAGGCCGCTGACAGCATAATCTAGCCACGTTTGGCATGGTAGGCTCGATGAGTCAAACCGAGTCCCTCCAGGGACGGCACGAGGAGCGAAGGGAGGTCAATGCTGTCTCGATTGTTCCTCTCCTGTGAATGAGGCACGTAGCCACCCTGACAAGGGGAAAAGTTGCTGCACCAGCAGCACACAGGATTATGGGCTAGATGTTAGGTGTCAGTGAAAGAACAAAGAGGGGAAACAAGCTATTAGGACGGAGGAGAGCGAAGGACGTGAATAGCAAAGAGATCAGGTGGTGGCGGAGGAAAAAGAAGTTATCTAGGGGAGAAGAAGCTCAATTTGCAGTTTGCTTTGACGGTGCCATAAAACAGTCACGGGGGAGGAAGTGGACAGATGACAGCTTGGAGGAGAGCGGCAGGAAATTGAGAAAGAGTGAATGGAGAATGGATAGAGTGGGTGATTGAATGAGGAAACCAGAGAGAAGAGCGCTGCCGGGTGATGTATTTACAGAGTCTTCTGAGTGAAGTCAGCAGTGCCTCAGCAAATACGCAACAACACGGCGCCCTCCATCAGCACATTTGCCATTGTCCACACATCTGTTCAGTTTTCTCGTTTGATATACTACCTCTCTTCTTCAACCCTCGGCCCTCCTGCACTCCACCCGTAACCCAACACTAATTGCTACAGAGCGTTGTCTCAGGGGACGAGTGTTGGGCGGTGGGGAGGGGGTTGCTGCGATTTGGTTAACTTATGAGAAGCTTTGGTAACACTTTAGAATGCTGTTCCGTCATTTATGAATAACCATGCAGGAACAAATGTGTAACGCAATAATAACATTCTAGTAGGTGTAATTTGCGGGTGGGACAGATGTCCCCATGCACTTTTTATCAGAGGCGATACTGGCCCCACCACTTTTAGCGGCACGGATACCTAATACAAATGAAAATCTCTAGTTGACTAGATTAATTTCGTTCACTTGATAAATAAGAGGCAATCTGGTGCTGGAATGTGTTGTTTTTGAAATCATACTGAGTGTTCATTGCCGCTGTTATCAGGCTCGTGCACAGTCTTCACACAGATGAGCGATTCAATCGATCGCTTAAGTCAAGTCAAGTCACCTTCATTTATAGCGCTTTATACAATGCAGATTGTTTCAAAGCAGCTTTACACCTTAACACCGTTGTGGAAACTCTCTGTTTGCTCCGGTTAAATCACAGAATAAAATGCACACAAACGTGTCCCTGCTCTTGAAACAGGGTTCAAGCTTTGGTTTTAATGAGAGAGAAAATAAAAAAAAACTATACAAGGGCAGATTAGAACTGAGACATGCTTAACAAAAGTTTACCACCAGACCATGAGGGCACATGAACAGTTAAAGCAGATTTATGGATTTATTCACTGACGTGAATAATCTGGGGACTTACAATATATTGTACTATAGAAGATTTTAAGGATGAAATGATCACGTTAAAAATGGCTTGTCAATAAATTAAAGTCAAGTCAAGTCACCTTCATGTATATAGCGCTTTTAACAACATAGATTGTTTCAAAGCAGCTTTACAGTGATAATAGGAAATTAAAGTAACAGATTGTTTTGGCTTTACGGCAGCTCTAGGATAAAGTTATTGTCCAGCTAAAGTTATTGATTGTTTTGATTGATTCACTTCCGTCGTGTTATTAGTTATTAACTAAGGGCTGCTAACACGACACCGTTGTAGCAGAAAACCCTTAAGTTCTCTCTGTGCAAACTTTAAAAACGTGAACCTGTGAGAACGCTGATGGTGTGCACATGCGTATTACGTGTTTAGTCTAGTATTTATCTATTATATATGTGTATATATGTGCGCAAGCGTGTAGTCCTCTACAAACCAACCCTCAACAAACTACTTGTCTGGCCTTAAAATTTATAATACAGAATTTGTATCGCTTCCGCGTAGCCACGCGAACCGGAATTATCCCGACAGCGTTTTATCTGTACAAGGAGGCCTTCACAGGGGAGAAACAGTTGACACTTCAGGATTGCGTTGTCGTTGTGTCCAGGCGCAGGTCCTTCATCAGATCTGGATACGGCCTAGATCCGGCGGACTGCGGTTAACCTCGGAATAAACAGAGAGACTAATATTAGCATAGACGCCATTCTTCTTATGATGTAACAAGTACAACAGGATTTATGGGAAGTGTTCCTGGTTCCGGCTGACCTAATCTATGCAGCCTAACATTGAATTATAGACACATCTATAATGTGTTATGTGTATGCTAGGTCAAAGAGATGTGTTTTTAGTCTAGATTTGAACTGACAGAGTGTCTACTTCCCGGACAACGTTAGGAAGACTGTTCCAAAGTTTTGGTGCTAAATAGGAAAAGGATCTACCGCCAGCAGTCGATTTTGATATTCTAGGTATTATTAACTGGCCGGAATTTTGAGATCGCAATAGACGTGAAGGACTTTAATGCGTTAAGAGCTCGCTCAAGTACTGTGGAGCTAAACCATTTAGTGCTTTGTAAGTAATCAGCTGTATTTTAAAATGTATACGATGTTAATAGGGAGCCAATGCAGTGTTGACAGAACCGGGCTAATATGGTCATAGTTCCTGGTTCTGGTAAGAACTCGAGCTGCTGCGTTTTGGACCAGCTTTAGTTTGTTTATTAAGCGTGCAGGGCAACCACCTAGTAGAGCATTACAATAATCTAGCCTTGAGGTCATGAACGCATGAACTAATTGTTCCGCATTTGTCAATGAGAGACTATGGCGTAATTTAGATATATTTTTAAGAAGGAAAAATGCAGTTTTACAGATACTGGACACGTGGCTTTCAAATGAAAGATTGGTATCAAAGAGCACACCCAGGCTCCTAACCGACGACGAAGACTTAACAGAGCAGCCATCAAGTGTTAGACAGTATTCTAGGTTATTACGTGAGGAAGTTTTTTTTTAATCTCTGTTTTTTTCAGAATTAAGTAGTAGGAAATTACTAGTCAACCAGTTTTTTATATCAGCTATGCATTCCATTAATTTTGTGAATCGGTAAGTTTCATCAGGGTGTAAAGAAATATACAGCTGAGTATCATCAGCATAACAGTGAAAACTAATGCCATGCTTCCTAATGATATCTCTTCAGTGCCTTTTAGCATGTACAGAGTGAACAACAATGGTCCTAGTACTGAGCCTTGTGGTTCGACATACTGAACTTGTGATCGATGAGACATCTCATCATTTACTGCTACTGATAATGGTCAGATAAGTATGATTTGAACCATGCTAATGCAATTCCAATTCCACTAATGCCAACATAATTTTTGAGTTTATTTAAAAGAATGTTGTGGTCAGTAGTATCAAATGCAGCACTAAGATCAAGTAACACCAATAGAGAGATACAACCACGATCGGATGATAAGGGCAAATCATTTGTAACTAATGAGAGCTGTCTCGGTACTATGGTACGGTCTAAATCCTGACTGGAAATCCTCGCAGATATCATTTCTTTCTAAAAAGGAACATAGTTGTGAGGATACTGCCTTTTCTATCTTTGACATAAAAGGTATTCGAGATCGGCCTATAATTGACTAATTCTCTAGGATCAAGTGGGTTTTTTTAATAAGAGGTTTAATCATAGCCAGCTTAAAAGTTTTTGGTAATGACAAAGATGAATTAATGATATTAAGAAGAGGATCTATGACCTCTGGGAGCATCTCTTTCAGTAGCTTAGTCAGTATAGGGTCTAACATACATGTTGTCGATTTAGATGATTTAACAAGTTTAACGAATTCTTCCTCTTCTATAGCAATGAATGAATCAAATTTTTCATTAGGGACACTACATTGCACTGCCTGATGCAATACTGTAGTAGACGGTTGCATAGTTATAATTTTCTCCCTGATATTATCAATCTTGTAAGTGAAGAAGTTCATAAAGTCACTACTGCTTCATCATGCTGTGAAGATTTATTTTTCGTTAATTTAGCCACTGTTTCAAATAAATACCTAGGGTTGTGTTTGTTTTCTTCTAATAGGTTTGAAAAATAAGCAGATCTAGCAGCTTTTAAGGCCTCTCTGTAAGTAATCTTGCTCTTTTTCCATGAAATGGGACAAAACTCTAGTTTTGTTTTCTTCCAGTTGCGCTCCATTTTTCTGGCTGCTCTCTTAAGGGCCCGAGTGTGCTCGTTGTACCACGGCGTTGGACTATTTTATATAATCTTCTTTAAGCGCAACGAAGCAACTGTGTCTAAAGTGCTGGAAAGGAGAGAGTCAAACATTTCTGTCGCAATAGTTCTTCTAAGCTCTCTGGGATGCTGAGGAGATGAAACTGATCAGGAGGAATATTATTAATAAAGCAATCTTTACTGGCAGAAGTGATAGTTCTAACATATTTGTAACACAGAGTCAACTTTGCAGCCTTGGCTAAATGGAGTATACACGAGACTAGATAATGATCTGAGATATCATTGCTCTGCTGTAGAATTTCAACGGCATCAACACTGATTCCATGTGATAATATTAAATCTAAAGTACGATTAACAAATGAGTAAGTAGCGCTCAGTTGAATGAGGTAATTCACTATTATCTAATCAGATCTACCTCCATCAACCGAGCAGTACTACTTAATACTTAATCAGAGTTTCTTGATAGTTACTGTAATAGCACTAGAATATTAATATTGCGTTACTCATTTTTTCGGTAAAGTGTGACCAAAGCTTTCAACAGATTGACAAGGACAGTGGCAGACAGAGCTTGTAAATTGAAAATAAGGAGATTAAAGTAGCAATTGAATATGATTTTATAGTTAATGATCTGAACTTAACTTGAAATAATAAGTAGGAACACACAATCATATACAGGGGCACACACATAAAAAAAAAACTATTTTCTATGACCAGAGTAGGCGTCTGAACTGTGCTGGATTTGCCTGCTAGAGAATACTACAAGGCTCTATTTCATCAGCACTACTCATCTCTGTGATTTACATATGTTTGTTTTTCCAGAAACATTCCCCTATTCTATTTTGGATATGCAAACATAATCTCAAACCATATAGTGTACTAAAGTGCGTCAGTAGTTTCCTTTTAAAGGGATAGTTCCCCAAGAAGTTAAGTCAGCATTTACTCGCCCTCATATTGCCCTTTATGCTCCCAGTGTTATTGCTAACTAAAACAAAAACTACAACGACTGTATTAAATTTGTTAATTGAAATAAAGCTGAAATAAAATATAAGCAATAGATAATTATTTTTACAATTTTAAAAATAAAAATGTTGCCTTTGCAACTAACTGAACTAAAATAAATTTAAGTTGAAGTACTAAAAGGATTAAAAAAAAACAATAAAATAATAATAATAAAATATAAAAGAAATACACAAAAGAAAAATTACTAAAACTTTAATTAAAATTAAAATATAAAAATAAAAGCTAATTCAAAATATGAATAAATACTATAATAGTAACTAAAAAAACACTGGTCGCTGCAAACCTGTATGACTTTCTTTTCTTTGCGGAACACAAAATAAATTTTGGAAAAAAGCTTTTGTCTATACAACGAAAGCCAGTGTGGTTTTGGACCCCATTGACTTTCATTATATGGGCAAAAGCAGTTGAAATATTCTTCAAAATAAAGCAAAAGACATGTCATCACCGGCACAATCAGAATGCTTGGATATCCAGAATGGATGCTAAACTGGCCACATCCGAAGGTTTTGAGTGTGAAATGGAGCTTTTGACGTTATCCTTCTTGTCCCATTGTGACGTTTCTACTGTATTCTTTTCCACTGACATTTAGTTAAAAAGTAATGGCTGTACCATTGTGTTTTGGTGCAAGATCCATTGGTTTCTACCTCCCACACTATGAGACGGTCGCATCAGCCCTTATAGCCTGAGCCCTGGATGCCAATCTCCAGAATACAAACCACACCGTGGGTGTGTGTCAACCTCCTGTGACACAACAGCGCATAAAAAGTCGAACAAGAGCCATATTTCTCCCTCCCTTTTCCTTCCTCACAATATGTCTGCCTAGACTTATTTAAAGAATTTGTATGTTCTTGTTCACTTCTCTCCTGGGTTGCATCCTTGTCTATGCAATTCATTTCATTCTTCTGGCACATCACAGCCTTTAAGTGCTTCTGTGCGTTGATGTCGTTCTGCCTTGTCTGTCTTCAAACAAATGCTCATTTAAGTGAAAGCGCTGAAGCACATGATTCCATTCATGTGCAGAACAGATTGTGTGTGTGTATATCTATGCATGTATGCACATTTTTATGCACACGGCCACACAAGAGAGCCTGTGCAAAGCCTTCAGCAGAATCCATTGCATGCTGTGATTTGCACATACACACACACACACACACACATATGATTTTCTTCTGCCTGCCTCCCACATACACAGTTTGGACGTCCAATGAAAGATTGATGTTGGTTTAAGTAGCTGCCAGAGAACATTAGCCAAGGCAGAAAGAGTGCAAGAGCAGATGCACCAGCCAGAGATGACTATCAATAATGCAGTCTCCAGCAGGCTGAGAGAGAGCGAGAGAGTGTGGAAGAAGAGATGGACAGTTATGTGGAAGAGCATCTATACTAAAATGTGAGGACAGGCCCTAGATGATGTAATACTGTCTATTTCAATGTGGCGGAGAAGGATTAGTAATTAACATGAATTTGAGTTAGTGCACTTGTGTCTGATGCAGTGCATGAATGTCAGCAGGCAAGTGTGCTTGTTACAGGGCTGTCAGTGAGAGGCAGTGTAGGTGGGATAGACGAGTTTCGGTCAGAGCAGGAGAACTGTAATGTGTAGGTGTTTCAGGTAGGATTCAGCTATTATTGTTATTATTCCGTATGGCTGACCCTCACTGCTCAAGAAACCTCACAAAGACTTAGCATGGTAACCATAGTTTCCACCAAAATAATACACTTTATATATATATATATATATGTATATATATATAGTAAAATATAATACAGTATATATAATATACAGTATATGTAACAGTGGAAGAAAATAAGAAAATTTGAGTTTCCCCATGCTAACCTTACCACCATCACGCTAGTGGTTTATAGTGTATTGCTACGTGGTTAGCAAGAAGAAATAACCTAAATGTATATTCAGGTCCCTAGATGTGGCTCTTATACCTAAGTCTGCTGGAGTTCATCCCCATTTTATTGTCTGTCCATTAAAAAAAATAACCTGCATAGTTAGATTTAAATAGCACTGATATTCGATGAGTTAGGAGACAAAATTGAATAGTGTTAGAGGTTTGTTCAAATCCTTAACTTGTGATCAACACCATTAACTATGGCGTTTAGGTGGAAGTTTGTGGAACACATGACAAGAGACATTCAGCGGGGTTGTCCGTATTTGTTTGTGGCTGTGTGATGAGATGAGATAAGGGACTGTCTGTGTTTGTGTTATTGTATGTGTGTTGTCTTGTCTAGCGTGTCTCGGAGGGACATATAGCAGCATTTCAGGTCACCAGAAGGCCAGTCTGTAACAACTGATGTTTCCTGAATCCTTCTCCTCTCACAGCCGCTAATCTGTCTTACCGAGTAACTCTCCGTCTCTCCCTGAAGCTTTCAGAACCAGTTATCAATCTCATACACTCCCTCACTGGCTAAAGCATGTACACCTCCTGACAGTTATCTCCTTCTCTCTGTCAGTCATTTGAGCCATCTCTAGTGTCAGGGTTGATTGGAGATCCACACAGGACGGATGTGAGAGCCATCATTCACTTAAAACTGCAGTTTTCCCTCCTTGTCCTGCATCTCCTATCTATACTCCTCATCCAGGGTTACCATAGCAACCCCCACCCCCACCCCACATCCACACCCCCCATCCACACCCTTTTCTCATAGCACTCATCTCGCTCTGGGGACCAGGCTGCTGTTTTTCTAGCTAGAGGCCCTCAAGGGGCCGCCAGGCCTCAGTTGTTGCTGCTGAGTGCCGTCATGATGTTGCGAAAGGGGCCGGCTAATTACGGAGCAGAGTGTCGGACACACAGGAGTTTTCTGTGACAATAACAATAACATGATTGTGACATATATATATATTGTGATGTAGAGACCTTGGAGTTGTCTTTCATGATCCATCACTGTTTTTACTTTGTTCTCACTGTTCCTATGCATTTTTAAAGTTTTATACTGTTTTATATTTCCTGAGTGGGCGTGGCCTTAAAGAGATCACAAACTGTAGGGGAGCACTAATTTTCGCTATTATGGAAACGTTTGTGCAAATGTATATATTGGTTTTATCTGTCCTATTTATTGAATTTATTAATTGGTTTTAACTCGTTCTTAATCATCTTGTGTATTTGTTTATAAACATGGTGAGGCAAGAGTTCATTTTTTTTAATGGTACACTCCAATTAGTAAGCGGGAAAATGTGTAGTTAAGGCAGCCGTCACTAGTGGATTGGAGGACGGAATTTTATTTAGTTTAGTGACAACAATGTTTACATGGTTACAAATTTCACGATTTTATTTAAATTATTGGGATTTGATTCTGATCTTGATTCTATTAAGTTCAGTAGATACATGTTAATTTTTCTCAAGAAAAAAAAACTGACCTAATGCTGTGAACATACAGAGAGCCCTGTCAGCTGGTAGCCTATTATTAAAGGTTAAAAATAACAACTCAAATATAAATATAATGCGTTTTATTATAACGCTATAATATTTCAATGATAGAAGTAAAAATAAACATGTAATATTGTGCACATATTTAGCAAAATACTCCTCTCTATAGCTATTTTTTTCTAGCCAATTAACGTGCTATGGTCATTAAATGGCTTTCCTGAGGTAAATGTAACATATTGTTCTCAAGCTGTTTTATTGACCTCTTTCCACTGTTGGAAAACACTGGTTGATCTAAATTATGCATGAGGCATATACATTTCATTAAGTTGTACTGTCTCTTTCAACATACCTATTGTTCATTCGTGTTTATTTACTATTAACTAGTCTTGTAGTAAAGAGTATGATCGGTTCACGTCACATTTACAAACGTATGGAGCTATTCTTGTGCCAATAAAAATGAACGTAGCTTTTCAAGAAACTAATGAAAATATAAATTGAAACTAAATAAATTATCTCTAAAACTGAAAAAGAATAAATCGCAGGCAAATTTTTTGACTTCGTTTTTAATACACTGCATGTTTTGCTAACTATTTCTCATATTTCAATCGCTGATCTGAACTTACAAATGCGCTTCCAGAGTTTTCATTTAGGCTTCTGAAGTTTTCGTTTTCACTCCCAGAGTTTTCGTTCGCCGTTCTGACACATTTCTCTCGTGGGGGCGGGGCTAGTAGCAGTGTGTTCTCATTGGTTACTGAGCTTTTGATTGATAGCTTCGTGACCTGGAAGTGAAGACGTCAGTGGTGTGTTTATGTGTGGATGTGAGCGTCTGTAATCGCAGCTTTCTATTTCATTTTAGTGATAAGTTATGTTTGTTTTTTAATTTTATCTGTATTTACCTGCTGCTACTACTTAGTTACTACAACTTACTACTACTCACAAGAGATCTATTCAGTCTATTCAGGTGTAATTGCACATTAAAGTACTGTCTGTATATAATACTTAAAATATTGTAGTGTCCAATGTTTTCGGAGAATATTTGTTTATTCCTGATGATTATTTTGCATGTTAGGCTCTGATTAGGTTCAGCTGTTACAATTTAAAGAGAATATTAGCAAACGTGTGTGATATATTCAGCCGTCAAGAAAGTCAAACTTCAACCAGGTAATCAAGGTTGGCATTTGGCAACCATGGCCATCACACTACTCATTGTTAGCATGATATACGTTTACACCATCAAAATTAATGATCACTTAAATAAGAGGAATTTAAACAAAATGAAAATTACAGTTGTGGCCTGCTGTCAGATACAGACCTCAAAGGGCATTTCATTACATATGTCACACAAAGAATGTTCTTATTGCCATTTTTTTAAATTGATAATTATATTTAGTTATTTCATTTTCATTTAATTTAAATATATTTTAACAATCATCAACCGTTTCAATCGTGACTTATACAACCAGTTAAATTAATGTAATTGAAAATATGAATTCCAATAAATGTACATTCTTTATTGTCATTAAAGCATATACACAAGTATCAGAGTGAAGGTCTTGGATGCAATTATGTTGTGACTGGAAAGACCAGAATCCACAAAACATTAACTGCATAATATACATGCAATGCACAGTATTCTCATGATATACATTACTATACAAAATGCACAATTACAAATACACATTTTAAAAATTAATATACATTTTAAATGTTGCAATGATTCTTTAAACAGTTCCTGTTGCAGTACAAGTAACAAAGCAGTGACTGGACACAAGCAGAACAAGGATTGTCCACCCAAAACATGAGCATTCTCTCATCATTTAGGCTACTCTTCCTTCATGCCATCCCAGATGTATATGACTTTCTTCTTCATATAAACATAGACAAAGATATTTAAGGAAATAATCCATCTCTGTGAGTCCATAATACAAGTGGATTGTAACCAATGTACGTATGATTTTTAATAGTTAAAACAGTTTACATTATTATTATTATTTTATCTAGCGTATTGTTTGACTTCAGAAGGCATTGATTCATCCACTGAGGTCGCATGGATTACCGTCACGCTCACTGTGTGTGATTTTTAAAGCGTCTTTAGGACTCGCAGAGATGGATTACTTTCCTTACAATCTTAATTCGTGTTTATCTGTAGAAAGAAAGTAAAATGCATCTGGACAGCATGAGGGTGAGTAAAATAAGAGAGAATTGTATTTTTGGGTGAACTATCCCGTCAACATTCATATGCTATTGGTATGCTAATCCAAGATTAGCATAGTTTAATAAGAATAAAGTGAAACCTCTTGTGTACTTGCGAACTATGTTTGTTTTAATCTAGAGGAAATTGAAATATTTGCTATATTAAAATAAATCAGGTGACTGAAGATCAAGATCCCAGTTATTCAAAGGTGATGTGTCTGAACAAAGTGAGATTATTGTCTGACAGGGACAGTGGATCTCTGGTACTATCACTCCATCAGCATCACTCTGTGTCAGCATCAGTTTTATGGAAAAGTTGCTCCACTCCCTGGAAAATGAGAGAAGAAATGTATTATAATCTAACAATACAAACTGCTTTGAACTCCCCATACAGTAACAATTTGCAGACTTAAAATATTTATTATATATACAGTATATTTAAGGGATTTTACAGTACTAAATATTTACCTCGGAGTCAAGCAGCATTTATCATCTGTAATACTGTTGTGTAACCAGTAGATGGCTGTATAGCCCTATATATAAACATATGGATGTGTATTCCCTATAGCTGGATGTTTTCAGTCATAATTACTTGCATGTATTAAGTTTTTAATGTGGACATATATTTATTATTAAAGACTATTAAAGATTTAACATTTGTCAAATAAATGTTCATTTGAAGTGCACTTTTTTCATTATTATTAGTCAGATATGGACACAGAAAAAGCATTTTGTTACTCATACTAGCTACATATAATAGCTTTATTAGTCATCTTTATCACACAAAAGTAATCAGAATAAATACTGCAACCAGGGCGATACTTCAAAATAATTGAGTGTTTACATATTACGAACAGAGACGTGGTCAAGTCGTGTCTCTCCTCTTTCAAAAACTCTGCATCGCAAATTAATCAGAAATTGAGGAATTCAGGTTTAAATAGCTTTATTGGCATGGTAAAAAAGGCTTTACATTGCCAAAGTTGAATCAGGCAGTGATTGACAGCACTCTGGTCCTATGGCATCGGTCATTGACTGATACAGTACAGATAGGCTACTGTACAGTACTCTAGCTCAAAGTTGTTTGGGGTGGCTGGGGGGAAATATGATCTAATCGAAGCAAATATGATCTAATCGAAGACTGTAACCGAATGTAGATAAACAAGTCATGTAATGATTGGGCTAACAGTTAAATCAAGACAACACAGCTCAGCTGTATAATGTTATGGGCTCTCACTGAGCTCTAATGCCTCTCCACCTGAAAAAAGCCAGTACTGTATTATAAATAGTATTAGTATAGTATAAAAAAAAAAAACAGACTTACCACGAGTAGGCTTATCCAGTAACGTTATCCTCCTGATATAGCGACGATGACTAATGATAAATATCATTCGTCTGTACTATTCCTTCTATAAGAGATCATCTCAACAATATAGTGTAGCAGCAAATAAATACAGATATAAACTTAATATCGCTAAAATGAAATAGAAAGCTGCGATTACAGACTCTCACATCCACACATAAACACACCACTGACGTCTTCACTTCCAGGTCACGAAGCTATCAATCAAAAGCTCAGTAACCAATGAGAACACACTGCTACTAGCCCCGCCCCCACGAGAGAAATGTGTCAGAACGGCGAACGAAAACTCTGGGAGTGAAAACGAAAACTTCAGAGGCCTAAATGAAAACTCTGGAAGCGCATTTGTAAGTTCAGATCAGCGATTGAAATATGAGAAATAGTTAGCAAAACATGCAGTGTATTAAAAACGAAGTCAAAAAATTTGCCTGCGATTTATTCTTTTTCAGTTTTAGAGAATTTATTTAGTTTCAATTTATATTTTCATTAGTTTCTTGAAAAGCTACGTTCATTTTTATTGGCACAAGAATAGCTCCATACTAACGCCAAAACGGTATTTATTGTTGAATTTCGTGATAAAATTGAGTGCTGAGAATTTGTTTCATATCAAAAGTAACCAGCTCTCTCTTGTCTGTCTGTGTCATCAGTCTCTTTTTCTCTGCATGAGAAAATGGATGTGTGGCGTGAGAGCGTGTGAAAAGTGTCAGTTGTGTGTGAGTTGGCAGCCCTGCATTATGAATGTGTGTAGTATGAATGTAATCTGGGCGTACTACTTCCGCCATGTTGTCATTATCATGTGACCTACCAGCATCAGGTTGCTTCACTGCCATTCATAAATCCTCTACCGTGGCCTCATGGGATGGTAAAGTGTCCATCGTCAGAATCTTCAGAATCTTGTTAGAAGAAGTAGGTCATCCGGGTATTTTTTGCCTACTGTTTTATGAGTTAGTGTCACATACTGTACATTTTCGCCTACTATAGGGAAGTATGCGATTTCAAATGCAGCCTCTGTCCTCAATAGATGAAGAAGAGAGTTTGTACTGTTTTAGTACATAACAGTTCTAGTTTTTAGACTGTTTTTATTGATAACCTGATTTATTTATCTTAACCATTTTCACATTTAGCACATCTGCTTGTAATTAACATCTTTTTGGATGCCAACATCGCTCCCCTGTTTACATCTTGGTGTGATTCTCCTTGTGTCGCTCGTCTGTGCAAAAGTCTTAGGCACGTTAGTATTTTCACAAAAGAAAATGGTTTTAAGCAAGTTATTTTGCTGTGTGCCAGTAGGAAAATATCAGGTTTTACATTTACAAACATTTATTTTGCCATTAATTGTAATCAGTGAGAGTTTGACAGCTGCCATGATGACAAGGACTGACACACTTAAGTAAAGATCTAAACAACTGGCTTAAAACCTTTTTTTGGGGGGGGGGGGGGGGGGGGGGGGCTATTGGGAGCCTATATATATAGGCTATATATATTTTATATATATAGCCTATATAAAAACTAAATAATAAAAATGACAAAAGCACATAACAGAATTACAAAAACAAACTAAAATTAAAATGAAAACTGAAAATATAAAAATAATAATAAATTAATAAAAAAAAAATCTTAATAAATACTATGATGGAAAATAAATAATACTTTAAATAACACTGATATGAATTTCGGCTTTACATATTCTGAAGAAACTGTAAAATGGTAAATATAATGTCTGGGTGTTGCCAGGGTGGGTGGATGTTAGCCTGTTGCTAGGTAGTTGCTGTGGTGGTTCTTTACTGGCCTAAGTTAGAAGAGCCCATCACTTTGATATTCTGATCTCTAGATATGACTCGGTTTCCTTCTTCAGTGGATTGCAAATCTATGGGATTTTTGGCTATTTTTTTTGTCTCTCACGGGGGAAAATCAGTCTGAATGCTCAGAAAAGTTAGACGTGCTACGTGCTGAAGTTTAGTTAGGGGTTTTGTTCATGAGCAATTTGTGATAGCCATATCCTAGCACCACTAACTATGGATA